>NC_058413.1:65984890-66227677 GCF_002201575.2 Neomonachus schauinslandi | reverse complement strand
TGCAATCCAGTGACTGGCCCCCCGCCATATGGCTTCAGCCCTGCGGCCGCTTGGCTTTCAAAGCCTCCCAGCGTTAGCCTGGCTCCTTCCTGTGACCCTGCCTCTCCCATCCAGGCCTGGGCCTGTGGCAGCTGCCTGATTCCCAGCACTGGCTCCGCCACCCACCCTCTTTCTACCTTGGCCAGGTCCTCAGTCAGGCCGGGAAAGCCAGGCTTGGAAGAAAGAGTCCAGTGAAAATAATCCTCGTTATAGGCTGTGCGGTATGTGTGAGGCTGGGACCGCAGACTCGAGGCCAGGTTTTCATGTCTCAGCCTTGGTGATCTCATCTGTGAAACGAGGATAGGAACACATACCTCATGGAGCTGTTGTGGGGGAAAGCTAGATGATTTATGCAAAATACACTTGGTGCGTGAGGCACAAGTCAGTTCTCCCTGAATGACAGCTACTCTTGTTATGACTATAGGTTTTAAACGTGAGTCAGGCACATGAGCTCCAGAGTGATCTCAGGCTTAATACCCACGCAGGTAGTTGGAAAGCACATGATTCCTCTGTGTCAAGCATGGTTCTGCAATACAGAAGGACGATGGAAGCTTGCTCCAGACTACAGACCTGGACTTGGATTTTAATTCTTCTGCTCACAGCTGGTGGTTGCTTCTTCCTTCTTCTTATGTTAATTGTTAGAAAGTCAAAATTTTAAAAATACGTGGGGGTGGGGAATGCTGAACTATTTGAGGTCTAGGAAGGGATTTTGTGGAAGAGCAAACAGGTTTGGGAAAATCTGGTAAGTGGAGAATAAAGAGAAAAAGGACAGTGTTGTAAGCATTTTGATTTGCTGTGAGACTTTAAATTCCGAAAGTTAGGATTCTGCCATAGGAGAAATATCTTGTGACCCGCAAATATTCACAGCTCCTCAGGTGTCCGCATCCTGAGGCGTGTGTAGAGAGGGTTGATTTACCCAGATCCCTTCAACTGCCTGGCCCACCCCTGACTCCATGATAAGAGATCACTGGCTCTTAAGAGCACCTGTGCATTTCCTGTATCCCACTGGGTGCTATGAGCGTACTACGATGTTCGATGTTCTGAGCCAACATTCTCTCCTCTAGAAGCTCCTGACCTAGTGAGGAAAAGGTTACGGGAAGAGAGGAGAGTTTTTAAAAAATCAAAACAGAACTCATAAGGCAGAAATTCTATTTTTAGCAACATTTACTGGGGGCTCACTCTAGGGACTGCCATTTATTGAACACCCACTTTGTGCCAGGCCCTTTACCCCCATGCTCTACTTAACTCACACATTTGCCCTCTGCCATGTCCCACAGTGAGTTAGTGATGGAGCCAGGATCTGGAACCAGGATCTGACCGGAGTCTCTGCTCATACTACATGCCAGGCACTAGAATTGAGTGTGAATAAAAGGAACAGGGAGGGCATGCTCTTGGAATTCAGGGGAGTGACAATTGTGACCTTAAAAGGTCAGTGAAGGCTGCGCGGAGCACATGGTTTTAGCTAAGCCTGGAAGGAGAGCTAGAATTTGGATAGTTGGAGAGGAGGGTGATGAGGAAAGGCATGAATAGCAGGTATTCAGGAGATTTAACTGAGCACCTGCTAGATTCTAGACACCGGTCTAGGTGTTTGAATAGAGCCATGAGCGAAACAGACATCTGTCCTTGCCACTGTGGAGCTTATGTTCTAGTGGGAGCAGAAAGACAAAATAGCAAAAGCATAACAAGTAAATTATATGGTGTCATAAGACGTGATAAGTGCAACAGAAACAGGAAAAGGTAGAAGAGTATATTCATTTTCTATGGCCACTGTAACAAATTATCACAAACTTGGTGGCTTAAAATAACCACATTTATTCCCTCACAGTTTTGGAGGTCAGAGGTTGTATATCAGTTTCAAGTTTCACTAGGTTCTAAGGTCAAGATGTCAGTAGGGCTGGTTCCTTCTGGAGGCTCTGAGAGGAGAATTCACTTGCTTGCCTTTCTCTGCTTCTGTGGCTGCCTGAATTCCTTGGCCCCTTCCTCCACCTTCAAAGCGCATCACTCCAACCCCTGCTTCTGTCATCAGAGCCTTCTCCTGATTTCCCGCCTCTCTCTTTAAAAAAAAAAAAAAATATTTATTGGAGAGTGAGGGGGAGGGGCAGAGAGAGAGGGAGAAGCAGACTCCCCGCTGAGCTGGGAGGCCGTCATGGGGCTCAATTCCAGGACCCTGAGATCATGACCTGAGCAGAAATCAAGAGTCAGACGCTCAACAAACTGAGCCACCAAGGTGCCCATTTCCTGCCTCCCTCTCTATAGGGACTCCTGTCATTAGATTAGGCCCCCCTCCGAGAGAGACCAGGATAATATCCCCCCCTTCTAAACCCTTAACTTAATCACATCTGCAAAGTCCCTTCTGCCATATAAGCTCATATTCACAGCTTCCAGGAATCAGGGTGTGGACGTGCTAAGGGGGACATTATTCAGCCTTCCCCAGGATAAGGGGAATTAAAAATGAAGGATGAATAGGGTTGGTTGGAATAGGTGTTTTAAGTTGGAATCTTGAGAAACAGAGCTCAAGACAGGCATTTGGGTGTACAGGATGGATTTTAGGAGAATCCTGTAAAGGAGGGAGCAAAGCAGGACAGGAAGAAGGCAGCCAAGCAAGAATGTGGTCCCATGATCTTGCTGGCTCAACCCACAGAGAGTGGCCTCTGGAGCATAAACTGCACCACAGACCACAGATTTGTTCCCTCTTGAGGCTAGAGGCTGCCTCTATTATTTTTAACTTTTTCTTCGGAAATTCTTCCAAATTTACAGAAAAGTTGCGAGAGTAGTACAGAGAACTCCCACATACTCTTCAGATTAATCAATTTTAAACTTTTTCTACATTTAAGATTCTGTCTCTACTTGTCTTTCTTTCTCTGTCTCTACAGACACACACATGCACATGCACACATGCATGTATGCACTTTACTTTTCTGAGCCATTTGAAAGCAGTTGCTACATCATGCCCCCCCTCCCACACACACTCAAGGGTGTACTTCCTAAGAGATGATATGCACAGTGCAGTTATTATAGGCAGGGAACTTAACATTTATATAATACTTGCTACAGTTTTTATTCCATTTCTATAATTGAGTCTGTAGTTTAGACTCCAACTACGTCAATTGTCCCAATAACATCATTCATAGCATTTCTTTCCCTCTAGTTTAGGATCTAGTATTGCATTCAATTCTCTTTAGTGTCTTTTCCTATAAGAAAATTCCTCAGTCTCTGTTTGTCTGTCTTGATATTGACAATTATAAAGAATACAGTTCAGTTATTTTATAGAAACTTTCTCAATTAGAATCTAATATTTCCTCAAGATTAGATTCAGATTATATATCCGCAGCTGGATTACTTCTTAGATGACATGTTCCTTCTGGGTGTCCCATCTGGAGGCACACACTGTCTCCTTCACCAGTGAGGCTAATGTTGATGACCTGGTCACAATGCTGTTCAGCTTCTCCACTGTGTGATTATGATTCCTCCCCCTTGCAACTATTAGCAATCTGAGGGAAGCACACTGTGATCATGCAAATATTTGGCATCTCATGAACCTTTCCCTCCTAGATTTGGAATCTACTGATGATCTTGCTTGAACTATACTTTACTATGATGTTTGTAAAATGGTTATTTTTGCCCCCAACTCCACCTGTTCTTCCACATTGATCAATTAGCACTCAGTTCATACTATAAGACAGAGCTCTCCTTTCTCCCCTATTTATTAATTGATTTATTATCTATTGACTATCAGCATGAACTCATGGATTCCTATTTCAGTCAATGAATTACGTCTTTTCTATCCTTAGTTCTTATGATCTTCAGAGTGTCCCAGATTTAAGGATCATGTTAGATAAGGAGAGTAAAGGTTTATAACTCCTGTGTCCTTTGGGTCGGCCCCATTATTATTATTTTGAACACATCCTTACTTTATGGCCCAATGACATGTCCCAGGCTATCTTGTACCTTCCCTCCCTTTGGAGTTTCTGCCTACATATGCAGGGCTTAGTCTTCAACAGCAGGTTCAAGGAGATCTAGAGATTTGGGGTGCTTTTTCCTGTGATTTTTTTTTCTTTTGGAAAAACTATATAAGTAGATATACGTATGCTTTATTTCTTCTTATTTCTTACACAAAAAGTAGCATACTATATATATTCTTTTGCTCTTGGCTTTTTCACTTAACAATGAAACATGGAAATGATGCCCTATCGGGTTACAGAAAACTTCAATGGCTCTCTGCACATCACCCAGCATTCTGGTATCTACTCCACAATTCCAGCCTCCTCGGATTCCATGGCCTCTGTCCCCTCAACTCGACAAGACGGCCCTGCTCTGCTTGGGTGTTGCCATCAGGCACAACGGTCCGGAGAGTACCTCCGGGCTGAAAGTGGTGTGACCCCGGAGCTCATCTCATCCATTTCCCTTTAGAGGGGTCACGCTCCTGTGCTGACGATTACTGAATGTCTTCAAACGACTGTTTGATACACTGTGTCCGGGTTTCCAGTGGTTAATGGTGGGAGTGCGAGTCCGTGCTCGGTTAACCCATCCTGGAGAACATGCCTAGGAAGAAACTCTGCATACAGAACAGAATGACTTCCTTTTGCTCAACCAAATGGGGTTCCTTTCTTCCAAACAAGCTCTTTTTGAACATAGCCAGAATGCTGACACAAATGTCTAAAAACATGCACATATTCTCTGACAACTTTAATATAACTCATCGCCTTAAAACCAGTGTTGGCCCCAACCCCTTATCCTTACTTGCCTTGTCCTTCCCGATCTGAATTTAACTGCCCAGTGTTTGTGACCCATGTCCCCATTTCCTGATGCCTTCTGATTTTACTGTCCTATTTATTCTCATTTCTCTTTTAGCTCTGGTTGCTGCCTGGCTAAACTTCTGAGGTCTCTTTTTCAGATTATGGGTTTTCCATACAAAGGGAATCCTTATATAGCACGTTTTAAGCGTCTTGCATTTATTAACTCATTTCAACCTTATAACAGGCTCATGGGGCAGATAATTGCTGTTGCCCTCAACTTCTCCATGAGAAAACTGAGGCACGGGGGTTGGTAATTTGCCTACGATCACACAATCTGAAACTGGCAAAGCTGACATTCAAACCCAGGTCATTTCTCTCCAAAACTCATGCTCTCAAACATCTCTACACTGTCTCAGCCCCATATATAGAGTGAGGCCCTGGGCTTTGGAGGGAAATGCTTTTAAATCTTAGTTTTGTTGTCTAGCAGTTATGTGACCTTAAGCAAATGACTTAGGCTCACTCTGCAAGCTTTAAGTTCTGCATTTATAAAGATGATAATAGCATCTAACTTAGAGTATTGTAAAGAGGTTTAAATTATATCATATATATATATTTGTATAATTATAGCATTATACAATGATCTATATCTATTTCTATTATTAGCAAAATACTTGCCAACAGTGTGCCCTTAATAAAGTGCGGTTATTATCATCACAGGTCCCAGATTAAATCTGACTCTTACTTAGTGGCTCTATAATGACTACACCCCACCATTAAATATACCCAAAGGCCCTGATTTAGGTACTGCTATTTTCCATGCCAGCATCTATCTCATTGTCTGGCACAGAATGGACACTTCATAAATGCTTGGTGCATATATTAATGAACAGATGGACTGAGTGAATTAGGGGCTGGCCAGACAGTAAGACTATGTAGCACTTTCTCATGGTTGATATCCTTGGGGCTCTGGCTGGGGGCCTGCAGATGGGTGAACCTCATCAGCTCTCAGAGGGCAGGTGGGGTGGGAGAGTGGGACCTCATTCTCTTTCACAGCAGAAGGGCTCACCCGAGCTCTTGTTTACTCTATTGGCTTCAATGTCCTCCAAGCAGTGACCACGCAGGAGTCTCAGCCAGTATTTGGGGTTGGTTTTCTCCCAAAGGGACACAAATGTGGTGGATCTAGTTTGCTAGCTTCAGTTCCAGACAGTCTTCAAAGTTGCAAGGAAAATCCCAGCTGTTTTTATACCAAGAACTTTCTGGGTCCCTGTCATGGTAGTTGGAGACCATTTCTCAAATATACATTTGACTGCTTCTTGCTTCTCACTGCACTTAGAGCCGCTAAAGGTATGAGTTGACATCGCTGGGTTTGGACACTATTCTGCTACCACTTGGCTGTGTGAACTTGGGTGAGTTACTTAAGTGCTCTGAGCCTCTGTCCCCTCATCTGTAAAATGGGGGTTGTAAAGATATGTGATATGTGTGTGACATGCTTAGCACAATGCCTGGCTATATTAGTCAGGGTTCTCCAGAGAAAGTGAGCCGATAGGATGTCTATAAATATATAGAAAGAGAGAGAAGTGCCATGATCTGCCATTGGCAAGCTGGAGGCCCAGGGCAGCCCGTGGTGTCGTTCTAGTACAAGCCCGAAATCCCCAGAACCATAAGCACTGAGATTTGAGGGCAGGAGAAGATGGATGTTGCAGTTCAAGCAGGGATCAAATTCACCCTTCCTCCCCCTCAAGAGATGGGACAATGACCTTCCACATTGGTGAGGAAGATCTTCCTTACTCAGTCTACCAGTTCAAATGCGAATCTCTTCTAGAGCCACCCTCATGGACACACCAGAAACAGTGTTTTACCAGCTATCTGGGCATCCCTCAGCCCAGTCAAGTTGACCCATAAAATTAACCATCACATTGGCCATTGGTGATGTTGAAGGTTAGGTGCCTTATGCCCCGCTCCTTTAAGCAGAGTGAGATTGTTGTCTCCTTACAAAGGATACTACCTAAGATGACCTGTCCTGCCCCTCTACTCCCAGAAAAGTCCCTACCACTGACAGATCCTGCCTTGGCAGGACCAGGTGACCCACTTTCACTACCCTGTATGTCTGAATTTCTGGCCACCACTCCTCAAATTCTGGAACTTCCCCACCCACTCTCCTCATCAGCAAGTTCTATCATGACAGGACTTAGGATTTGCTGAGACTTTGCTCTCTGGCAATTGTGGATATAGAAGGCTCTGGGGGTAGAATCCCTACACATAAAGAGAGATGCTCACCATATCCCCAGTCTCCAGCAAGAGGGGGCCCACTCTCTTACAAGAACCATTATTGTCATCATTATTATCACTACCATAACAAACAGTCCCAATTCCCCCTTGAATGCTTTAGAGCATTTTTCCTAGGACTGAGGATTTTCTCTACCAAAATTAGTAGTGACCTTACTACAGTACTATACATTACAGTCCTATTCCAATTTTGCCTATTGTCCTGATCATGTCCATTATGATCCCTGCCCCCTCCCTCCATGATGAGGAGCCAATCCAGGATTCTGCATAGCATTTAGCTGTCACCTTGCTAGTCTCCTTTAATCTGGAGGTTGTACGGAGCTGATCAGTCCCGTTGTTCTTTCCACTACAGCCTTGCTTCCTTGCTCCCAGTCACGGAGAAAAAACTGAGCAAACTAAATCATCCTGTGCAAAACCCTCCTGGGGATTGCAGTAGGGCTGCTATTTAGGTACTGGATTAATGCCAGTGCCTATGAGGTGTCTGAATGGCCAGGGCGTCCTGCACTGGAGCTAAGAAAAGTAAATTATGTATTTGCCATACCTATTTGAGAACAAACCCATATCTTAGCAGTTCATTTCTTTCGACTTGGCAAAGATACATTGTGTTCCTGAGGGCAGCAGCCATGCCAAAGCTTTTAAAAATGTTTTTTCCTCTCTCTCTCTCCTTTTCTCCCCCTCTTTCCTTCCTTTCATCTCTCCCTTCTTTTAGTTATCTCAGCTCAAAGGTCATCTCATAAATATCTTATCATTTGAATAATAATAACACCCATGGTTCTTTGGAATGAGAAGCCCGAAATTAGGCTGGTTCCACCAGGCAGAAGTTGTTTTAAATGATGGCAGAACCTGGGCACTCTTCCTTTTGGTGGCTGCTATCAGACATATTAAAATCCACATATGAGGGCTATAAGTGTTTTTAAAGTCTTTTTATCATTATGCTTTTGAAATTATTATTTTTTTTTAAAGATTTTTTTTTTTTTTTTATTCATGAGAGACAGAGCGAGAGAGAAAGGCAGAGGGAGAAGCAGGCTCCCAAGGAGCAGGGAGCCCGATGCGGGACTCGATCCCAGGACCCTGAGATCATGACCTGAGCCGAAGGCAGACGCTTAACCATCTGAGCCACCCAGGCGCCCTGTTTTTGAAATTATTATGTTATTATGTGAGTGATGTGGGGCAGGACCCAGAATATGGCCAGTCCCATATCCATCCATCTACCTACCCATTTAACCATCCATCCATCCATCCATCCATCCATCCCTTCAACAAAAAGTTTGAGCATCTACTACATAATGGTAATCCATCTTGGGAATTGTATGTGTATGTATGTGTTGAGGGGGGCATTTTGCACCATAAAAAGTTTACTGAGAGTCCAAATAAGTGACTTTAATATACACACTTTGACTTATAAATCACACGATTAATTCATTTATAAAATTTTTAAAGTTTTATCAAGGAAGAATCCAAGTCTTGAATAAGGTTTGCCACAGCCCAAATGTTGGGATTTTGTTGATGTTGGGGAGCGGCTAAAACAGAGAGTTAAGCAGTAGGGGAGTTGGACTCAATTTGAAGCTCAAACACTGAGCTTAGCAACCTGGAGCAAATGATTTAACTTCTTTAGCCTGGAGTTTTTTCACGTGTAAATGTGTATAAGAGCAACTGTTATATTATCGACCTCAGGGAGCCTTTGGGGGTTCATGAGATCATGAATCTGTGTTTTATGAGCTGTGAAGAACAAAACATCGTTGTAAGAAAATTTGATTATGAAGGTGATGACCAGGGCTGTTATGAGAGGGTAGCAAGAGGGGTGTCAAATGATAAAGTAGTCTATAAAACACAGAGACCAAATTAAGAAAAAATGATGAACAGACACAAAGAGAGGGAAGGCTAGAAGAAACACCTGAAGGAATAAAGAGTGATCAAGACACACGCTCCTGCATTTCAATAAACATAAAGACTGACCTGTACATGAGAGCACAAAATCAGGACATCATTCATGACTTAACAGCCTTTCTATAATCTCCTAGAGTAAATATTTAGATTCTAGACTCAGTGATGCCATGGAACTGTTCCTCCCTACAAGAATGTGGGCCACAATCCACAAGGACTGGAGAGAGGCTTGCACTTTCTCCTGTTTTGGAAACTTGTTGGTTATGCTGATCTATTTGCAGAGTTGTTCTGTTCACATAGCTACCTAACTGTAATCTCGGCCCCGTTTGCCTCTGTCCACAGAGGGAGGGAGGCTATGGCTTCCCACTATCCCACTCTGCAAAGGCTCCTTTCTGGGTTTATTGGATTAATGATACTTTCTATCACAGACAAGGTCAAGGGGCCATATGCATTTAAATCAACAATCTGGCAGGACGGGCACCCAAGCCTTGGTCTCAGTTCATGGCTCATACTGAGTGCCCACTAGCTCAATGTAAGAGTTGAGAGGAGAGATGTGGTAGAAACAGGTGAGATTTAAATCACAATGAAGGAAATCATCTAGGCACCTTGAAAATAGGATCAGATAGTCACACGTGGTCCTTTGCCATTATTCACTGGGTTTTGTGGGATTAGGAACTCCAGAGAAGAGAGTGGGTTCTACCACAACTTCAGAACTCAAAGGCTCTGCTTCACTGTTCTCAATCCCTCCTTCTGGGCAGGGCCTTCTCTTGGCTTCAACTTCTCTTCCCCAAAGCCCCCTGCTCTGAATTCTCCATGTCACCTTTATGAGCAAGCTTTGCTCCTTTAAAGCGAATTGCACTCTCTTTGCAATGACCTATGTATGAACCTGCCTCCTTTACTCTTCGGTGAACTCCATGAGGGGAGGCCACCATCTTCTTTCTCCTGGTACCTCTGCTTCTAGCCAGGTTCTCCAAACTCGTATGTACCTAGGAGGTGATTCTTGAACTGGATTAGAAATTCTTGAGCCCACCCTCCCATTGAGGGGTAGAAGATGAGGCCCAGAGCAGGAGTGGAACCCAGGCATCCTGTTTCAGTTGAGAGCTCATTCCACTCACTAAGGAGGCACCGTGGAGGGCAGGAAGGACAGAGACAGTAAGCGCAAGTCCTGGCGTCACTACTAATTAGCTGTGCAGCCTTAGGCTAATTAGTGAACTTCGCAGACCCTCAGTTCTGCAAAATGGGATTAATTACACCTACTTTTCAGGGTGCTTTTAAAGATTAGAAATACTGAAGTAATAGGCTCTGAAGAAATTGAAGGTGTGATGATTATTGCCATCCACCTTTGTACGCGCGTGCCCAGCTGCTCCATACGGCCTCCCAACTCTCTTACCACAGTAAATCGCCCCATCTCCTGATAGGGTCTTTCCCATGCTCAGCCCTGTCACCAGACCCAGAGTGACCCAGACTCAAGGTGCCTGATTCCTGGAGACCAAAGATGACAGGAATTATGACTTCAGCTCATCTATAGCCAACTGGTATCTGCATTTACACTCCTTGATTCTCTGGCCAATGACCGAGGCTTTCCATCCCAGTCCCGGCATCTTGGAACTAAAAGGCACAAGGCAACATGGATTTCATGTATTCCCATCTTTCCCACACTGCAGAGATCCCTGATACTAGGTCCCAAATTTCACTGACAGAACATCCCCTAGCCCACCTACCCTCTGCTTCCAGAGGCAGACCCATCCCATTTCTGATGAGCTGTGATTACAACCAGGGTCTTCCTTACACTGAGTGAAAACAGCCACCTTGAAAGTCCATCCACTGGTCCTAGTTCTGCTTTCTACAACCACACAGAACGCGGCAGCCCCTCTCCATCATGACACCACAAGTCCCTAAAAGATGGTCATTTCCCCGCTGTCTTTTTGAGGTAAGCTTCACAAGCACACACCACAGAGGTGTCTTGTGTTATTTGGATGATACTCAAGTAGCTGGGCCAGTGTGTCACAGCCCTTGGCTGCCCAGAAGGAGCCGAGAAGTCTGGGACTGACTGAGGCCTCTAAAATGGTGACTTGTTTATGTGGGTGAGGGTATGGGGCTCCCACCCAGCAGCATTCAACGGGCTTCATTGGCATTTTCAAGGCACAACATTGCCTATAAGTCCTTGTTTCATCCTTCAATTACCTGGCACCAGTCCAGTGGGATGTTGACAAAGGGAAGAGAGTGAGGGGTGGGCAAGTAAAACGTGGTGCCATGATACAAAGAGGAAAAACAAGAGCACAGACTTGAGGGAAGGATTAATCCCCACCATCAGCAGCAGCGTGTCTCGATCACCACCATGTCTGGGTCACTTTGCTCATTGTTCACTTTTTATTTCAAGATGCTGTCTTTGGGCAAATGTGAGAAGGTGTGGAAGGAACAAAACTAAAAACATCCCAAGCAACCCAGAGTTACGTAGTAGTATCTGAGAAATAGTCATAAGTCAAGTAAACCACTAGGGGGCGATCGAAGAATGCGCAAACCTCAGCCCAGGTGGCAAAGGAAAGTTCTCTTGGGGAGAGAGCTGTTTTTAGGGTATTTTTCAGAAGCTTGAAGAAATCTGAGGTTATTAGCCTGAGCGTATAGAGCAAGGTGACATTTCAAACTGTCATTCGGGGCGGGGTTATTTTGACTTAGAGAGGAAAGGTCTTCCTTAATGGTCAGGAACGTGTATTAAATAGAGTTGTGTAGAATTATGCTATCATGACAAACGATAGATTAGAACAACAGTGTATATTAAAATTTTAGATTCCTTCTCCAAGACACTTGAGAAACTTCCGAGTGTTGGCCATTTTAAATAGATTTTTAAAAAGATTTTATTTATTTATTTGACAGTGAGAATGCGCACGTGCGCGTGAGCGAGCACAAGCAGGGGGAGTGGCAGGCAGAGGGAGAGGGAGAAGCAGACTCCCCGCTGAGCAAGGAGCGGGAGGTGGGCCCCATCCCAGGATCCCAGGATCAAGACCTGAGCTGAAGGCAGATGCTTAACTGACTGGGCCACCCAGGTGTCCCAAGATCTTAATTAATATACATAGGATGTGACAGTGTAAAAGAAATCTAAGAATACTTCATTAACACATGAAATGAATAGAATCATACATGAATTGTATTATGCTTGAAGTGATGTTCCAAGTTCTTAGCTGTGTAACGTGGCTTTGCGAGTATGTGCACATTTTTTTTCCTAGTGCATCTTCTTTCCAGGTAACTCAGTATATGCTAACCAGTTGCTCCCAGGGATTAAATAAAGGCTTCATCAAGGCTCGAACATCTCTTGCTCTGTGCTGCATTGCCTGATGCCCCGTCCCCCAACTGGGAAGCATGGTTAGTTGCTAAATTCTCAGTAGTTCCACGGCATCTTGCTATAAGTAGAAAAAGATCATAAACTCTGGAGGCAGACTGGTAGCATATGAATCCCAATTTTAACTGTGTAATGTTTGTCAAGTGACTTAAGTTCTATATGCTTCAATTTCCCCTTCTCTGAAATGGAGAAAAAATCAATGCCGACTTTTGTAGAGAGAAGTAAACAAATTGTTGTATGTAAACCACTTTGAAAAGTATCTGGCACATAGCAGTTAGTCGATAAATGCTTGTTGATTACATGAATGAGTGACTTAATACTTGCCTTGACTCAGTATAAGTTCAGTATAAGGACAAATTCATGAGGAAATTGCAGGATCCTTGGATGTGTGTTCACTGGCTATAAAGAGTCAATGGACCTGTGGCAGACAGGAGAGTTGAATAGTGAGATCGTCTACAAAAAGGAACTCTAATTGGAGTTCAGGTCTAACAGGCAAGCCTCTTTGTCTCACCTCTAGAATATGGTAACAATCAGTGAGCCAGAAATATTGGCACTTCAATAAAAGTATAGAGTTTTGTCTCAAAAATGCCTGCTAGCCACTTAGATAAGCTCTATAGTTCTATCTGCACTCACAGAAATTTCTTGCTTTGTTTTTCATCTTTTCAGTTGTAACCATCTAAAGAGCTTTAAAAAGCGAAATCACTAATTTGATTCCTTGGACAGACTGATAAAGAAAGAAAACTTTCCAAAAGAAAAGTTTTTTTTAAAACGGCCTCTTAAAGAAACACTATATAAAGGGGTTACAGAGCTCCAGAGTCAAGAAAAACATGATCCGAGGCACACTATCAATGAAATAGAAAATGTCAAGGGAAAAAGCAGCTCACAGTAAGAAGGTAATTTAAAAAATCAAATCAAAGGCTCTTTCTTACTCCAAAAAGCGAAACTTTCAAGCAAAAATGGGCCATTTGAAAAAAATATGGACTGAAAAGAAAACTGATCACAAATGTTAATGTCAAATGCGATTATATGTTTTATCCTCTCACACAGTGTTATAAATAATTGGATATTCAAGTCAAATTATTTTCCAGATGAATCTCCATAACATTTTACCATTTTTAAAATTGTAGATGAATGAAAATGAAGAGAATATGGTTATTAAACAGCTTGAATAACATAATGAGGACTAAGAAGCAGATCAATAAAAATGTAATAAAGGAACTGAATGAATTCTTCTTGATATTATGATACAGTCAACCAACAAATACATTTTTCCCTTGAGGATAGGAGAAAGGTGGTTGCATTTCCATGGGATCTTCTAACTCTGTGTTTGGCCAGTCTGCTAAATATCCTGGGGTGCTTACACGTGTCACTTTTAAAGGACATGTCCTTATGTCTAAGAACGGCTTATCCATGGAGGATATTAGTCATGCTTGAGCTATACTGGTTTACCAAACATGGCATTTTCTACATCAGGAAACTGGGTGTAAAGCATATATTAGTAAGTCCCAGGAAAGAAAGGTACTAGCCAGGCAGGACAACCTAACTCAACGATTTATAAAATGTGAGGAGAACATTCAATTAATTTAATTTACAAGGCAGCAACTCCATTTCACTGACACTAAGATAGTCTTAGAGAGAGGGTAGTTACTGAGGTTACCACTCGCAGAGGCAAAGCAAGAGCCACAACCACAGTGACCTCTAAAGAAGACGCGACACATGAACATCTTGAGCACAGGGGTGTGTCTCATTTGTCTCTGCAGCTCCAGGGTGAACACAGAGCAGCACCAAAAAGGGCTTATTTTTGAATGAATAACTGAATGATGAAATAATTGAAGAGGCGGGGGAAGGGCTACCTAGGCAGAGGAAGAGAGCTTGGACAATGAGAGGCTTGAAAGCACAGATGCATTTGGTATAAATTGCTCGACAGCAGGTTGTAGGACTGGGGAGCAATGGAGGCTAAACCTGACCACCATCTTGGATTAGGTGGTCGATCTGAGGCTTAGAAAACTAAGCGCTAGCCTCTAGTGGCCAGAAGCTAGTCAATAGGATACACAAGTGAGGGACCTGATCAGGTCTTCCCTTGAGAACATGCCTTGGGCAGCTGTGAGTGAGCTCAAGATCCAGTTCAGAGTCGGCTATAATGGTATAAAGAAGAGAGGGCAAGGGGCCAGAATCGGGGTCATGGCAGAGGAGCCGGAGAGAAGGACATGGGTAGCACAGACATCTAAGGGACATGTTGCCTGATTATTTAGGAGATGTGTGAGGGGAAGGAGTCTCTGGGCCACAGGCTAAGTTATAACAGACATCCATTAATTTTCTCATCAGATATTTCCTGTGCAGGACCAGGGACCAATGGAAGATATAGGAAAGATCAGGGTTCAGCCCCTGCTTTTATAAGACTTACAGTTTCATAGGCGAGACAAACACATACATAATAGCAATGTAATGCACGCTAGAACAGAACATGTACAAGACATCACCAGAGTTTTATTCTGGAATATATGTGGATGCAAGGAATATCCACACCCACATAATCCCAAGTCAGGGCATTCCAGGTTATATAAAGCTACTGGGCTTGCTCATTCAATCATTCATTTGAAAAACAAGATGTATGGAGAACCTGTGTGCAAGGCATTGGTCTAAGTGTGGGGGTAAGTCAGACACAAATCCCTGCCTTCACGAAATTACATTCTAGGGGCAGAGAAGGACAAAGAAGAGAAAAAAACACAGCAGAGCATGTGAGATAGTGCCCAGCAGAGAGGGTGGGGGGGGTGGGGCTTTTCGAGAAGATGGCCAGGGAAGAGACAACTCCGCAGAGCCAGGCTGGGCCACTAGTTGTTTATTTCATTTTCTGAGCTCTCCTCTTTCTCTCCAGTGCAAACAACACTTCAGTCTTGCTTCACTGGATTGAAACTCGACGCTTCTCAAAACTGTCCTGGCTGTTTATGGAAGAGACAGTGCCTTAGTCCTATTTTTTTGTTTGTTTTTTTAGTCATTGCCACTTAACATGGGGCTCGAACTCATGACTCCAGGATCAAGAGTCATGTGCTCTATGGACTGAGCCAGCCAGGGCCCTTGCCTGGGTCCTTTTAAAGTCTGAAGACAAGGGGCAGTGATAAATCAAGACCAAGGGACACTTGGGATTTTGACACACTTGATACACACACACACCACACTGAAGAGTCACTGGGATTTTGACACACTTGACACACACACACACACACACACACACACACACCACACTGAAGAGTCATCTTGCACCTTCCGCCCTCAGAAAACACCAGGCTGGGCAAGAGGGGACAGCCGCCCCTGGGCCTCCCTAAGCCCATGTTTTCCTGGCCCTTCCAAGTGCAGATTCCCCCAGGTAGGGTGTGACCCTGGATCCTTGCACCTCCTACGGGCAGAGCTGTCCCAAGGCTCCCCGGGAGGGTTTCGTTCACACAGCACGCGCTCCTGCAGTGCGGAGCCCAGAGATACATAAGGCCATGTTCTGCATGCAGGACCGTGTGGCCCCTCCCAGGTCTCCTGCCCTCCAGCCCGCTGCCTTGCCCACTGCAGCCAGAGGGACATTCCTAAATGCAACCTGGTCCTTGGCCCTCCCTCCTCACCCACTTGACTTTAGACCTTTTCTCTTGGCTTCTGTGAGACCACATTTTCATGGTTTTCCTCTGACCTCATGGGCTGCTTCTTCCCAGCCTTTGGGCTGCCTCTTTCTCCTCCTCCATGAACCCAACCTCTAAACACTGGTGGACCAGCATTCTGTCCTCAGTCCTCTTCTCAAGCCTCATGTTCCCATTCTCTCCCCTGGTGATGTTATCTCGCTCTGTGGTTTTAAATCCCACGTGCTGATTCAAGATCCTTCTGCTGAACTCCACAAGCGGAGATCCTTACTGAGCAATAGCTTACCTGACATTTGGAGTGCTTATCTGACATCTCCACTTGGGTGTCTAGTCTTTCTCCTTCCTTCCTTCCCTTCCCTTCCTTCCCTTCCTTCCCTCCTTCCTTCCTTCCTCCCCTTCCTTCCTTCCTTTCTTCCTCTTTTCTTTCTTCCTTCCTTCCTTTTTTCTTCCTTTTTCTTTCTTTCCTTCCTTTCTTCCTCTTTTCTTCCTTCCTTCCTTTTTTCTTCCTTTCTTTTCTTTCTTTCCTTCCTCTTTCCTTCCTTCCTTTCTTTTTCTTTCACAGATTTATTTATTATTTGAGAGAGAGAACACAGTGGGAAGGGCAGAGGGAGAAGGAGAGAAGCAGACTCCTTGCTGAGCGCGGAGCTCCAACGCGGGGCTTGATCCCACCACCCTGAGATCATGACCTGAGCTGAAATCAAGAGTCAGACACTTAACCGACAGAGCCACCCAGGCACCTCTCCACTTAGGTGTCTATTCTTTCAAACCTAACATGACCAACAAAAATTCTTGATTTTCATTCCCCTGATCCCAAACCTAGTCCCTTCCCCAGTCCTTCCCTTCTCAGCAGATGGTACCTGGAATCTGCCTGGAAGCTCAGCCCCCAAACCTAAGTGTCATTCTTTTTTTCATTGAGGCATAATTGACATATGATATTAGTTTCAGGTATACAACATAATAACTGTATATTTGTATTTGTTGTGAAATGATCACGAGTCTAGTTAATGTCTGTCACCATACATGGTGACAACAAATTTCTTTTTCCTGTGATGAGAACTTTTAAGATCTTTCTCAGCAACTTTCAAATATGCAATGCAGTATTTTTAATTATAGT
Source organism: Neomonachus schauinslandi (assembly GCF_002201575.2). NCBI lineage: Eukaryota > Metazoa > Chordata > Mammalia > Carnivora > Phocidae > Neomonachus > Neomonachus schauinslandi. The sequence goes on along the minus strand of NC_058413.1, from coordinate 66,210,661 downwards.
CACCATGTTGTAATTACATCCCCATGATTTACTTATTTTATAGCTGGCAGTTGGTACTTTTTAATCCCCTTCATTCATTTCACCTCTTGAGCAGACCCTCAAGGGCCTTCACACTCCAGTTCCCTCAGCCTGGAACATTCTCTCCCCATACCCCAATCTTCAATAAGCCAATTATGTGTGACAAGCCTGGGCTTGGGGTATTTTGCTGGTTCACCACCGGAGGGGGCTGTCTGCCAGTTAAGTATGTCCCAACCGCAGGAGGCAGAGGGCTGCATCACCAGAGGTATGTGCTAAGGAGGATGGAAGAGCTGGTGTTACCTGAGAAGCAACAATCACTGAGGAGAGGACACAGACGTTTCCCCTTTCCCTCTTTCTCTGCTCCATGCCAGCCCACTGGAGGAGCTGGACCTAGAAGAGAGAGGATCTTTGAATCAGATAGGAGGGTTTTAAGTTTTAAATTAAACTGCATTGAGATTTATTCACCAAAAGGAACCAGGCAACTCTGGAATCAGTCTGCCCAGCTCCAAGGCCATCATGTTCCCACACCAGTCTGCTGTCCCAGCCCTTAGCCTTATTTATTCTAATCCTGGAAGCTGTTTTCTTTCTTTTTCTCGGCCAACAGCAGACTAAAAACAGATACGTTATCTGCTAGAAATGGTCCATGTTTATCACCTATCTGCTCTAGATGCCACCCCATCAAAAGGATTTTTAAATGCCCTTTCCCCATTGGAAGCCCTCTTCCAATGCTCCAGGCAAAGAAGGCTTGCAGTAGGAACCACTGTGGCAGCCCAGAGAGGAGACAGGCAGGAGGCTTGCAGCCCCACCATTGCTCTGAGCTTACCAAGGCTGGCTGTCGGGCTGCATTCCAGACAGCACTTTGAAGGGCATACCAGTTAGGGTTGAGCAGACATGCTGGATTTCCTGGGACCTACCTGGTACATGCTTGTTGTCCTAACCTCATTATTCACAAACTTCCCATTCAGGCTCAAAAGAACTCCATTCTGGATGATAAATTAAATAGCCGTTCTACCAAACAGCCATAGAAATCAACTGACGGTGGCAACTTCAAGGTATCCTTGAGCTGGTTCATCACAAGGACTGAGAAGAGGGCCAGCCATGAAAAGGAGAACTCAGACAACGCAAGAAGGAGAGCCAGGCCAGTGCAGGGACCGTCTACTAGCCTCCCTGGCCCAGGACTGTGACCAGCCCCTCAAGAGCAAGTGCCGAGGACTGCCGTCAGAACTCGCCCGGAGCCCCCTGGGTGGCTGTCTACTCTCCAGTAGCACGTAGTCCGTAGAACAGAAGGTGTTTATTCCAGTACACACCTGTCGTCCTCGACAAGCTCTGGACCAGAGACTCTGGTAGGTGTTAGAGATCACTACCTTAAATACTGACCCAGTGTCCCTGGGGACTTGCCCTCGTACTGAGCAGGGCATGGGGTCACACAAAGAGAAGAGCATGATCTCGATGTTCCAACTTGCTTTCCAGTCATTTTAAATCCATTTTTGGTCCCCAAAAAGTAAAGAAAAAATACATCTACAACTCCACTACTGGCTGGCTCACGTATCTTTACCTCTATTTTTCCATTTTTTTGGACTAGCTCCTTTCTAAAATTCAAAATTCTGAATAAAGTCTATGGGGGAAAACAATGTCCCAGATTCTGCCACAACTTTCTGACTCTCAGCGACAAATGATTTGCAAGTTTATTCTCTCCCATTTTACCCTCTGAACCGTTCTGAATCTGCATCCCGTGTTCTGGTTAAACCCCAAAGGCACCAACACCTGATGCCACTAAGGGCTCGTCAACTTTCCGCACGATCGCCTTGACCAAGGGCTGCTACAGAGATCCCCCAAATGTATTTATTAGAACACTAAATTGCTCATAGGCATTATATGACAAAACAAGGGTTCAGTGATCAAAGATCTTTATTGAAGTGCAGATTTTAAAACATTACCATGTCTCTTTACTACAGGACTTCTTAGAGCTTTCAAAGTGCAAACGGGCAAATGAATCCCTGATAAGGAAAGGGAGTACAGGGAGGCATCTCCCTCCTCCTCGATGATGGTGCCCTTTTTGTTCTTCGTAGAAAATCTGGAGGGATGAGTGTTTATGGCACACACTTTAGGAATGTTGTTCTACTAGCCTTACTAGAAATACATCCTTATGATGTATAACTAATACATGTAAAACACTAATTATATTAATATCATGAGTCCATTCTTTATTTCAAATTCCACGACAATTTAATACCATGCTTCCTTTTACCACCACTGAAGAGATGGACATGTTATTTTACCGTCTATGAGGTCTGTCGTACACAGCATGTGGGTATGATTCTTGAGCAAATGACACCTACTTGTGAACTAAATATTGATATTATTTTGACTTTGTGTCATTGCCTACCTTTGCAGAGGGAAATTTCAACTCTGCAAAAAATCAAAATCAGGAAATCAGGTGCTTCGCAAAAGGAGCATTTTTTTTTTAATCAGTCCTGTCTAGGTGTTCAGTGAACTTCTTTTCCTATCAAGCAAGAGCAAAAACAAAAGCCCCCAAATACCAAACACGGGGATGCAGACCACTCTTCTTTCTCACGCTAGATTCCTGCTAGATTTCAAAGCAAATTGTACTGGAACTCAGAAGAATCCTGGTGGCCTTACATCTCTTTGCTATGCATAGTATTTCTTACGTGATCTGAAGAAAGCACTGTGGCTGTACATTTCTTGAGTGTCTTATCAGGATTATTCTTCTGAAAAGCTCAAGAAACACAAGCAAAAAGCCACCCGGAGAAAATTTAAGCTTCAGTGCCATATCTGAATGTCCTCGCAGAGAGTTACAATTCAGGCTGATATTCCCTAAGGTACAAGCCCAGCAAACATCGGTCCTATAATCCTTTTGCTCTTTTTTTCTCCCCACACCGATACATTTAGGAAGACGCGTTCAGGCTAAGAGGCATAAAATGAAGACATAAAATAAGTCACATTCTTTTTTTTACAAACTGTGATTATCATATAGATAAAACATTCACAGAAACCTTTCCTGGAGTGGGAATTCTGATCCACTTTGCATTCTCCCGATTTCCATTTTTACTACTGTACTTGATTATATGTGCCTGTAGCCTCAAGTATCCCCAGTAAAAGAGGCCCTTTTAAAGCTGGGGGAGGTGTCCTCTTGGTTTTTCTTAAAGCACCATCCAAATAGTTTTACTATAAAATAAGTAAAGTAGAGAGGTTTCCAAATTGCACAAGTCCATTGCTCCCTGAAAGCACACTGAAAACTCTGCAGAATAATTTTGATTAGGTTGTAGGATCGTGCCAGGCTCCAAACAAGTGCTTATTCTGTTGTAACATCTGCCAAGCAATGCGTCCATTGTTCTCTGGAATTTAATTCATTTGAAATTACTCCATCCAAATGATAAAACATGAGATGTGCTATCCTCCGGGGTAAAATGAAATGATTGTTTTTAGTGGGACCACAACTGTTCACTGGGAAGGGATACAGCCTGTTCTAATTAGGCCCTGATTATTGTTTTCTGGAAAAGAGTGAGTTCAAGAAACGTGAGTAAAATCCTGTTAAGTGGAAGGATGGGCATAAAGGGTCTTGCCCACTCTGGTGTGTCACTAAGCTGACAGGGCCATAGGTTGGGTCTTCCCCAAAAGTAGAGTAACAGTCTTCGGGAGAGAAACTATTTCAAAACTGCAAGCAGCTTGGGATACTGACTTACTGTAAGATATAGTTTAACATGTGTACCAATATAGTCAACAAATTCTTTTACTCATCAAGGACTACTGTGCAAACACCTCCAAATCCAAAATATTATACCTGCCTGTCTAAGAAGTATCGTGAAGGTTCCTAAGAGTTTTATGCGGTAGGGAACACTGCCACTGCAAATGTTAATGATTAGGCATTAAAAACAACAACAAAAACCCCAAGATGAATCTCAGGAGAAAATACACATATATACACACATAAGAATTTATATCTCCCATATGCCACATATTTAATATAAACCTTTGAAACAAGTTCAGATGAAATAAAAATCAAAGTTCTCAAAAAGTGAAATATTAACTTACTTGCTAAATATTCCCTATCATCCCAAACATCAGTATGGTGTTTTTTTTGACTCCTATGCAAAAGTATGCCTTTAAAGTCCTTAAATGATATATGATACACAAACCAGTTTTCAAATAATAAAGCCAGGCATCTTGCAGTTTTAAAAAATTAGGTAAAAGATTTATCATCTCACACACACACCCACCCCAATGACAACATTTGGCCTCTCCTAAAATAAGTACATGAAGACCACCAGGTGCCGCGAGGAAGGAAGAGTGTGTCACCCCTCCCTACAGTCCAGGTAGTTTCCTTTAATCCAATAGCAGATCTGGGCATATTTGAGAGGGGTGATTCTAACGGCCACGTTGAAATCCTGTGGAGAACCATTCATGTCAACCCACTGGTGCCCTGAAAAAATGCCAATAATTTTCCGCTCCCACTTCCGTGGCTGCCTCTTCCACATCCTGACGTAGACCCCGGAGCCGCTGGCCCCAGGCTGGGCATCACACTGCTGGTACAGCAGGTCATAGGTCTCCTCTTTGACGTCACAGAAGCGGTATACCAAGTTGCCTGGCCGATCATTGTCATAACCGGAGAAGTGGATTCTGCCCCCTGGCAGCTGCTTGGCAGGAGGGCTCACCCCAATCTTCATGAACTTTCTCTTGTGGGGTTTTTTGAGTTCTAGGAGGGCGTAGTCATAATCCATACCAATGTCGTTGGCATTGCCTTTGATCCAACCCTTGGGCACGTGGGTGCGCTTCACCCGGATCCACTGAAACTTCATCTTCTCCGGCACGGCAGAGCTTGAGCTGTTGGCTCCTCGACCGCCATCTTTAAACCTGGGCTTCAGGAAGCCCACTCGAAGTTTCTGGGTTCCCTTCACATAGGTTTTCCCATCATGGATGCAATGGGCAGCCGTGAGGACATGCTTCTCTGCCACGAGGGTGCCCGTGCAGCCGGTAGATAACTTCACTGATGTTGAGAAGGGGTAGTTGAGCAAGAAGTCCTTCCCAAAAATGCTGAATCTGCTGTCATAGCCATAAATCTGCCGCTTCCTCCGAGACTTTCCCGAAGACTCTTGTCCCCCGCCCTTGCTGAGGACATAAATGCCCACCTGCGTCTCCGTGCGGCTGCCATTGGCATAAAGTGTTTCGTAAGACAGGTACTGCTTGGCCTCTTCGTAAGTGGGCAGTGGCATTCCCTTATGACACTGGGGTCCGCACGAGGAGGACACTTCCAATTTGGCTTCGGCCCCAAAGTCTGGCTTGCCCAGGTTGAGGGTGGACTGGGGCAAGACCACGGGGAGGCGGTAAGTGGGCCAGGTGGGTTTCCAGTGGGCACCATAGGGGCTCACCTGCCCGACAGCACAGAGGAGGAGGAGGAGGAGAAGGAAGAGAAGCCCTGGGATCCCCGCCATGCTGAGCACCACTCTGTAGGAACAAAGATAAGCAGGTCAGGAGGGCAAGGGGCTGAGCACTGGCTGGCTGAGGAAACAGCCCGCCAGCATGCCTGTCATTGTTTCTAAGTCTGTGAACCCTCCTCAGGAATCAGGGTGTGGAGAGGAATCCCGAGATATTGGTCTCACTTACAATACAAGGCTTGACCTGGGAACTTTTCCGTGCTCAAAATGAAATGGGGTGTTCATTCCCTTCCATGTTTAAGATGCCCCTAATGATGGCCCAGTGCAAGGTGGCGTGCAAACAGTCACTCATCCCCAGAGGAGCTGCTCTGGCAGCCCTGGGTTCTGTGTGATTTCGGGCCTTCTTTGTGCTTGGTTCTAAGCTTTTGTCCTTTCCTACCTCCCCGGTCCACCCACCCTTCTTTCTGCTCATTTTCAATATAGCCTGTGCTTGGAAAATCTTCAGAGCAACTTGCTCATGTAAATTTACACAGCTGAGGGCTCAAGGCCTCAAGGAGGGATAGCTTCACAGCATCAGCTCACTGGGATTCTTATAGCTTCTAAATGCAGAGTGATTCCAAAGAGGGCATGAGATCCCCCTTTTTCTTCTTGGAATTTAAAACAACCTTAACTATTATGAATTTAGTTCCAGAGTCGTCAGGCCTCTAACAAGACAGTCCTTCTTCCTTTGGATTTTGTGGCATGCTAACAGGATCTCTGTCAAAGATCTGAAGCTCTAACGTAGCATCAGGTATCACATTATGAGCTTTACTGCTGGTTACTTTTCAGGTCTTTGTATCTATGTTCCTGGCTCAGTTGAATGCCTTGAATTTGGCCCCATGCTAGCATTCAACAAAGATTTATTGAATGGATTTATTGAATGAGTACCTGTATTCATCGAAGAGTGAATGATTAGTGTGGCTATAAAAACCACATTTTTGGAATGATGCATGCTGAGTGCTAATGACAGAGATGTATGTGGATGATGGGGTGGCTCAAGGAAATCCCATGCCCATGAAATCCAGGTGTGGTAGGGGCGCCTGGGTGGCTCAGTAGTTAAGCGTCTGCCTTCGGCTCAGGTCATGATCCCAGGGTCGTGGGATCGAGTCCCACATCGGGCTCCCTGCTCAGTGGGAGGCCTGCTTCTCCCTCTCCCACTCCCCCTACTTGTGTTCCTGCTCTCGCTATCTCTTTGTCAAATAAATAAATAAAATCTTAAAAAAAAAAAAAAAGAGAGATCCAGGTGTGGGGAGTAACAAGAACGGGGGAGCCATTCCAGGGGTGGTGATGCTTGAGGTGGGTGGTGAAGGTGAGGAGAAATTAGATAACCTAAGAGAGAGTGAAGGGGACACTTTGAGAGGCGGGACAGTAGTATACAAGGACACAGAGACATGTAACCATGCAAGGCATTTCAGAAACTGCTCAACAAGGGTGGAAGACAGCAGGTGGTGACGCAGGGGGCAAGAGCCGTATTATGTGAGGCTGTGTACACTAACCTAAGAAGTTTGGATTTTCTCCTGAAATGTATGTTAAAAGAGCTGGCTCAATCATCCCACAAGAAAAACAACAATGAAAAACGAGTGTGGGAAGTACTTTCATAAACATTCAAGCACCAGTTGCTTCTGACTGGCTGTGGATCTTCTGTTCAGGAGAAGCTGACGTGGCAGGTAAGGTAATGTGTTCATGGTGGAGTGTTCCCGAAAGGAGGACAGGGAAGGGTTAGGTCTCCCAGGCTTTGGAACCTAGCAGGAGTCAGGAAGAAACCATGTCCTTGTTCCCATTCTCTTCCTCTTGAGAGTACAGACCTGCCGGTTGCTTTGGGGTGCCCCTTCAGCTTTCTTTTACATAAAACTGGAAAATCCCATTGATAGGCTCTAGTCCAGCTGACCATACCAACCCACATTCCCATATCCACACATGATATTACTAAGAAGTGTGCTTGCCCACACCCCCCCCCGCCCCCGCCGCCCCAACTCTGGGATCTTTTTGCTTGACTCTTTCTGATTCTACTTCTGTCAGAGAAAACAGGGATGGGATAAAAAAAGAATGAGGTCCTGGAAAAGGTAATTCCTTGGGACTTCCTGACTCTTTGAAATTGTTTCTTTCCCTTTTTTCAAATAGGAGTCATCCCTGGGCCCTTCTGTGGGGAGATAATACATCTAGTGGTTTCTCTAAGTCCTTGAAACCATGGGGTATGTGTGTATGTGCACACACGTGTTTGCATGTGCTTGTTGGTGGGACGAGTGGATACTGTCATGACTAAAGGCTCTAAGTGGATGAGGGAGGGGATGCTAATGCTAGGAAAGCCTTCCTCCCCAATGGGGACTTCAGGGGTGGGCTAGGTGTGGTGAGGACAGCCCTTTAGGAAACTTCAGGAGATGGCTCTGTGTCTGATTATTCTTGTCTCCTGGCTCGGGACCCAGTCCTTAAACATATCTAGGTCCTGGACAGCGTTCTTCTCTATGTAAGTTGCTGTCTAGGTAACTAAGTGCCCCCCACACCAGAATCTCTGCCAAGTGTGATATGTACTAGGAGGAATCCTGCGTCACCCACAGGGCTTGTCTTGGACCCCTACACGCCTTCTTCTCCTCCCTGGGATTACTGTGGAGAATGCTGATGCCTGCTAACACTGACCAGCAGATGTGCTAGGCCAAGTCTGACTTCAGCTTATCTGAGAAAGAAAACAGGATCCAGAGGCCCAAGCTGCCAAGTATTCCCGTTCTCAAAATGTGATTCTTAGGGGAGAGAGAGGAGGAGAGGAGATGGTGTTCTGCTATGAGGTATCGCAAGCCGTAGGTCATCTTTTCAGGTGCTTGAAGAACAGGGTAGTTAGGTCGTGCTCGCATGGGTCATCATCTTGAGCGTGCACCTTCAAATCTCAAGTTGGAAATTTATATGTGAATTGGATCCTGGGAGTGCAGAGCCTGAATTATCTACTGTAGCAGAAGTCCCCCAGTGGCACCTGTCTTTATCCAAACACTGAAATAGTCCATTGGCAAGGGTGCCAGGGAAGAGAATGGCAGGCAAGAGTCTGAAACAGTTAACTAGGAACTGGGTCTTAATGAATTAACCTCCTCTTAGGCAAAATTAACTAATTGCACTTTCCCAAGTGCTTTGCCTCTACAGCAAACCTATTTTAAAAATATTTTCAAAGTCCTTGAAACATGTCTTATCTCATAGTGAGGTTACAGATTTTTTTTTTTTCAATGTCTGTCTTTCAAAAAATGTTTTGGAAACAGTTCCTGAGAGTTTGTGGGTCTGGAGAAATGGAGACAAGTCTTTTTGCGGGCATGAGGGCTGGGCAGTTAGCGAGGCTCCCTCACTGGCCACGGCTTCACTCCAGCCTCCCAACATACAGGATCGAATTTGTTTCTCAAAGAGAGGACAAACAACTGTGCCAAGAACCCCTGGGATCATTTACAAATCACGGGATGCTGGTAGAGAATGCTAAGAGTCTACTGTAGATTATTATTAGGATATTAATATTCTCTAAGGAATATCAATATTCTAGATAGAATATTATCTAATCAATATCTAACATTCATTCAAAAATATTCCTAATTCAGGGTCTTTACAACTTAAATTCTGATCATTTAGCCAGTGAAGCAGAAGTTAGCCATCTATAAGTAAAGGACTACTAAGCCAACAGGGTAGGGTAAAGATTTAATCCTTTAGGAATAAACTTTTTGGATACCTCAAAAACACGAACTTCCATTAGTCTGAAACACTGCCTGCAAGTTCCCTATGTTATTGCTTAAACTGAACTCATTAACTTGTGATAAGATCGTGTTCTGATGGTTTATATCTTGATTAAATTTTCTTTGTAACTCTGAAGGCTATAAAACTGCTTTAAAAAGACTTTAATTCAGATTGAGAAATTAATGCAGACTAACGCAGGTCAAATTACTCCAAACTGATTAAATTTTTTCATTATTATTTTAAAAATTTTATTGAAGTATAATTATATTAGTTTGAGGTATGCAAGGTAATGGTTTTTAACTGACTGTAAATTGGGAGATAAAGTTGTCTGTTCTCAGGCTCCCAAATGGGTTTAAGGTGACATCTGTATTAAGGTTACGAACTTCATAAACTGCTCACCCCTTTACCAAATGTGTGTTTAGGGTAGTTTAGAAACTATTCTGAATAGCAACCTGAACTGGATGATCTCTTTAGTCTTTTTAGTGCTGGTCTTTTCAGGCCCAGGATTTTCTAATTTTGTAATTTTCCAGGGTCACAAAAGTCCAAGGCAAACACTATGCTGTGCACAAACAGGGTCTGCACCACCATTTACTGTTTGGCAGCCTACACTCACAGAAATGAGGAGGCCGGAGGCAGAAGGGAAAAGGAAAATTTACCTTGCTAATCTCTTGCCTATCTGGGAGACAAGATTTCCCTCATCAGTTCGCCAAGGAAACAAAGGCCTCCAGCAGAGGGCGGCTTTCAAGAATGGAGCAGAAGGATGGTTGGGTGTGCTGGCTCTTAGAAAAGTGTGAGGAAGGGGCACCTGGGTGGCTCAGTCGTTGAGCGTCTGCCTTCGGCTCAGGTCGTGATCCCAGGGTCCTGGATCGAGCCCCACATCAGGCTCCCTGCTCCGCGGGGAAGCCTGCTTCTCCCCTCCTTCTCCCCCTGCTTGTGTTCCCTCCCTCGCTGTGTCTCTCTCTGTCAGATAAATAGATAAAATCTTAAAAAAAAAAAAAAAAAAGTGTGAGGGGAAATATCACCCACCAAGGCCCTTTCCCAAGGCATTCACACCCTACCCTGACTCCTTTCCCATTAATAAGACACCAATGATAACCGTGATGCTTTAAAATTAGGTTGGTGGCTTTGCATTAATTTCTCAACTCACCTGATGATAATTTCCTGAATAATTTCCCAGTAGACAATTATTGTTTCCATTTTTATAAACACTAAGTAAGCCTGCACTATGCCCATTTAAGTTTACTTAAACACTCTAGGATGGAAACAGATATAATAACATTCATAATCTCACTGTTGGAAAGGTAACTAATGGATTCCATTAACTTGAAATGCTCTCTTGCCTTCACAAATGAATCACCTTATCCTTATAGAACTGTCTGAAATATGCACCCCTTAAAAAAAATAAAGATTTCCAAACCTTATCTTCCAAATCTTATCCTTATTATATCTAAATCCAGATGAAGAAAATTCAGGTCTATAATGTTTCATTTCGAGGAAAAAGCCTTTACTGAATAAAGATTCCTCACATACATAATTATCTTGTAAAGTTCTCAATCAAGTATTCTCACGTATCGCTTCACCTGAATGACAAAGCAGAACGAAAAACTAAGGTAAGCAAGTATTTTTTTTTTACCATGCTTAGTAATACAGAAACTATTCCTTTTCCAATTTTGTATATCTGACTCATAAGAGTTACACATTCCGGGCTCCATCACTCAATATGAGCTACTCTCCTGCTGTCCACGGTCTAAAAATATTTATACTTTATGAGGATGCTGCTACTTCACAAATCCACTAATAATCTAATGGCGAAGGGACTGTGCACATTATCAGAGACATACAAATACCCACCATCTGCTTGGAGGCTGGGCACTGAAACTTCTCTGCCCCAGATCTGCACCTTAGTCTTCAACACTGCAACAACACAGCTCTCCTCAAGAGGGCAAGTGTTGGGGAGAATGACTGAACTCCTCTAGCAAACAAGTACTGGGAGAAAAAAAAAATCTAATCCTCAGGACACACATTCTCTATTGTACAACAGATGAATTCCTGTGACGGCTATAAACAGTAATGTCGAAACAAACAGTGGGCAAGTCTGTGGAGATAAAAGTTTTGGACACCATCTGGAAGACTAACAAAGGGTTTTCCATGGAATCTGTGGCCAGGAATACTGAGCAGTGAAACCATGCTAATTCCTAAAGCAAATACCTAAACATGAACAAAGCTCTGTGAACCCTCTTGCTCTCATTTTCCTGAGTCACAGAACTTATTAAAGGAAAACAGACCTAATCATATAATGGTTTAGGAATTACAGCCCGGACAGGAAAGAAATACAGGGAGTTTACAAGCCCAGCCACCCTAAACATAATCTTATGGTCAAACCAAGTTTAACTTCTTCTGTATCAGCTTTTAGGCAAAATGAACTACCCTAGTGAGCTTGGGACAAACCTGGTGGCAGAACAAGAACACAGTGTATCAAACTGTCAATGGTGAGACCAGGAGGAAGGAATTCTCCAGGGCCAGTGGGAGTTATGCATGAATAACGCCGGTGGACTGAATCCTCAGGGATCTATGAGAAGAACTATGTGGGAGAACCTGAGCCTATTAAACACTGCAGACTGCGGCCAGCAATGTTCTCAGACCCACTAATGGGCACTTTGGCACTGATACTACAGACAGAAAAGTGCACCCAAATTCACCATCTACCTGAATAAGGTGTGGGTGTTACAAAAATGAGATCCGTATTAGAAGAATGCTTCCTTTCCCGCTCAGGTACAGGAAAGCATGACAAGTTATCTCCTGACTATTTACGTGGGAAGAACACAAGTGAAACAATTTATTCGAATGCAGAAGGTGTGCATATGATCAAACTTTCGCAAGTAAACATAGTGGCTTTTGTAGCATTACTCCTAAATCCCTCCCCCCCACCTCCAATTCACTGTCAGACTTCTTGAGAGACACAGTCCTAAGGCCTATTTTCAATGCTCTTATGCACAAGGAGGACCCTGAAACAAGTGCAATAAATATCCTCACATTAACTGGCATTAGGCTTTGGCCACAGCTGACTTCAAACTATAAACTCAACTCCTTCCCCTGTGGCCACGTGAAGATAACTCTGGCATTGGCCTATCTGCTCCTGAGGCGCACACAGGGAGGCACTCCTTAAGTCCAGTTTCGGGAGCTGAGGGAAGCCAGCCCATCCCCACACTGATCCTGAACAACCTGGAGCTTTCCACCAGCCTGGGGCTGTTTCTCTTTCTGAAGTCTCTTGGGTGTCGCCCGAAAACACACCGGATTTTTAATCAGCTGCTTTTTGTGAGATGTTGGAAAGCAACCCTAATTTGTATTCTGGAAGGAAATGGTGGTTTTCCTTCACCAAAATAATTCTTCTCCCTCCTCTTCTAAAACAATTTTTAAACTTTTCAAACTTTTATTTAAAAGCTAACTCGTAGTGAACGTCCACAGGCCGAAGAAATATTTGCTTCCAACGACGGTGATAGTTCACAGGTAGTTTAGAAGGAAGCACACGGTCATCAATTAAGGCTCCAGAGAAAAGATCCTATTTCCCAACCTGTGTTTGCTGCACTTTCTTGCTAAGATGTGTTCAAAATCACGTGCCCAGAGTTAAAAATTAATGTTCAGCTCATGTTGGAATACATATATGCAAAACCCCAAGAAAATAAGTGGTGGCGGGTGTGAGCGCGCGCTCGAGGACGAGATGGGGGTGTTGTCATCGCCCAGCTGGGGGAGAGCTTGCCCAGAGCCGGCTCTTTCTCTACTCCCACCCAGCATCCAAGATAGCACGTTCAAACCCATCTTTCCCATCCGCTGCACGGTGACACTGTGTGAATGCAGGAGCCCTGCAGCCCCTGACTCTCCGCGGAGCTCCTTCAGGCCGCGGGTCCCAGCCCTCCAACCCCGAGGGCGGCCCGGCGAAGTCCCGGTGCCCCCCGCAGCCCGCAGTCACCCCACGCAGCGCGCACAGGCCCTTTGTCCCGCTGCTCTCGGCGCCGCGCTCCCCGCGCGCTCGGCGGTGCCCCCAGCCCGCGCCCACACTCACCCGCTCCGAGCAGTCCGCCGGGGCCGCCGCTCACTGCGCCGCTCCAACAGGTGTGGGCGCCGGGAGGGCGCGTGCGACTCCCATGCCTGCCCCGCGGCGCGACCGAGTGCGAGCTGGCGGGCGGGCGAGCAGCGCCGGCAGCGGGCGGGTCCGCCCCCCGCGCCTCCCGAGGCCTGCCCGCCCCGCCTCCGGCCTCGGGGAAGCCGCGCGGCCGCCGCCCGCCTCCCACCCCCGCACCCGGCCCGCGCGGCCGCCCCCACCCCTCGCCGCCAGCCTCCGGCCGGAGCGGGAGCCGCCAGCCCGAGCGTTCCGCCGCCGTTGGGCTTGGGCAGGTGGGTCCCAGCGGCGCAGCGGCTCTCTCCGGTCAGGGCCTCTCCGCGGCAGTCTGCGCCGGTCTCGCGGAGGGCCCGCCCGGCTCAGGAGCCGTGCGCCTTCACCCTTCCGGCACCGGGCACCCCGGGGCTCGGCCGCAGCGTCCAGAGCGAGCTTCTGGCCTTCCCTGCCGGCACTCAGCTGCCTGCCCGTGAAGACCGAGTGCTCCCCAGGGTCGCCCCCCAACCCCAGCCTAGAACTGGGGACGCGGGCTACACCTGGGGCATGGGGAGCCCCTCCACAAATTGAAGAGTTGCGAAAAATCTGTGCACGAGTTTTTAGGGGCGACCGAAGTCCTTCCCGCTTCACCCAGTTTCTCAGGTGCCTCTGAGGAACGCAAAGCTGCGCTGGGTGGCAGGACTGCCAAGGCTTTGCATCCCTTTCTGAACACGCGGGGTGCGTGGGGCCCCGAGCCCGGCAGGCCTTGGGGGCCTCAGAGTGGCAGGCCGGCTGCTGAGCCCACTGCCTCAGCTTTCCATAGGGGCACCAGCTGGTGGAGCCACCTCCTCGCCTAGCGGGCCTGCTTTCCTTGAGTTCACTCCTGGGAGCCCACAGTTCCGGTCTCCCCCTAGCCAGGCCCGGTGATGTGCCGTTTAAGAATCTAGTGCTAGACCTCACAGAATGAGTCTGGAAGCTTTCCTACTGTTTCTATTTTTTGAAACAGCTTCAGGAGAATAGGTATTATTTCTTCTTTGAATGTTTGGTAGAATTCCCCAGGGAATCCATCAGGCCCTGGACTCTTGTTTTTTGGGAGGTTTTTGATCACTGCTTCAATCTTGTTACTGGTTATTGGCCTATTCAGGTTGTCAATTTCTTCCTGTTTCAGTCTTGGCAGCTTATAGGTTTCCAGGAAGGCATACATTTCATCCAGATTGCTCAGTTTATTGGCATATAGTTGTTGATCATAATTTCTAATAATGGTTTCTTTTGTTAGTCGTGATCTCTATGAGGCCAGCATTACCTTAATCCCCAAACCAGGCAAAGACCCCATCAAAAAGGAGAATTTCCGACCAATATCCCTGATGAATATGGATTCCAAAATCCTCAATAAAATCCTAGCTAATAGGATAATACATTACATTACAACAATACATTAAAAGGATCATCCAACACAACCAAGTGGGATTTATCCCTGGGATGCAAGGGTGGTTCAACATTCGCAAATCAATGTTATAGAACACATTAATAAGAGGGGAGAGAGGAACTGTATGGGCCTCTCAATTGATGCAGAAAAAGCATTTGATAAAATACAGCATCCTTTCCTGATTAAAACTCTTCAGAGTATAGAGATAAAATCCATAAAATCATAAAATCCACAGCGAATATCATCCTCAATGGGGAAAAGCTGAGAGCCTTTCCCTTAAGATCAGGAACTTGTCAAGGATGCCCACTCTCGCCACTATTGTTCAACATAGTACTAGAAGTCCTAGCAACAGCAATCAGACAACAAAAAGAAATAAATGGTATTCAAATTGGCAAAGAAGAAGTCAAACTCTCTCTTTTCGCAGACGACATGATACTTTATGTGGAAAACCCAAAAGACTCCACCCCCAAATTACTAGAACTCATCCAGCAATTCAGTAATGTGGCAGGATATAAAAATCAATGCACAGAAATCAGTTGCTTTCTTATACACTAACAATGCAACTGTAGAAAGAGAAATTAGAGAAACGATTCCATTTACAATAGCACCAAAAACCATAAGATACCTCGGAATAAACCTAACCAAAGAGGTTAAGGATCTATACTCTAGGAACTACAGAACAATAATGAAAGAAATTGAAGAAGACACAAAAAGATGGAAAAACATTCTATGCTTATGGATCGGAAGAATAAACATTGTTAAAATGACTATGCTGCCCCAAGCAATCTATACCTTCAATGCCATCCCGATCAAAATTCCAATGACATTTTTCAAAGTGCTGGAACAAACAATCCTAAAATTTGTATGGAATCAGAAAAGACCCTGAATCACCAAGGAAATGTTGAAAAAGAAAAACAAAGCTGGGGGCATCACATTGCCCGATTTCAAGCTATATTACAAAGCAGTTATCACCAAGACAGCACGGTACTGGCACAAAAACAGACATATAGACCAATGGAACGAATAGAGAGCCCAGATATGGACCCTCAACTCTATGGTCAAATAATCTTTGACAAAGCAGGAAAAAATATGCAATGGAAAAAAGATAGTCTCTTCAATAAATGGTGCTGGGAAAATTGGACAACCACATGCAGAAGAATGAAACTCAACCATTCTCTTACACCATACACAAAGATAAACTCAAAATGGATGAAAGACCTCAATGTGAGACAGGAATCCATCAAAATCCTACGGGAGAACATAGGCAGTAACCTCTTTGACATCACCCATAGCAACTTCTTTCAAGATACATCCCCAAAAGCTAGTGAAACAAAAGCAAAAATGAACTTTTGGGACTTCATCAAGATAAAAGACTTATGCACAGCAACGGAAACAGTCAGCAAAACAAAGAGGCAACCCACAGAATGGGAGGAGATATTTACAAATGACACTACAGATAAAGGGCTGGTATCCAAGATCTATAAAGAACTTCTCAAACTCAACACCCAAAAAACAAATAATCAAATAAAAAAATGGGCAGAACACATGAAAAGACACTTCTCTGAAGAAGACATACAAATGGCTAACAGACACATGAAAAAATGTTCATCATCATTAGCCATCAGGGAAATTCAAAACCACATCGAGATACCACCTTATACCAGTTAGAGTGGCAAAAATGGACAGGGAAAGAAACAACAAATGTTGGAGAGGTTGTGGAGAAAGGGGAACCCTCTTACACTGTTGGTGGGAATGCAAGTTGCTACAGCCACTTTGGAAAACAGTGTGGCGGTTCCTCAAAAAATTAAAAATAGAGCTACCCTAAGACCCAGCAATTGCACTCCTGGGTATTTACCCCAAAGACACAGATGCAGTGAAAAGAAGGGCCATATGCACCCCAATGTTCATAGCAGCAATGTCCGCAATAGCCAAACTGTGGAAAAAGCCGAGATGCCCTTCAACAGATGAATGGCTAAAGAAGATATGGTCCATATATACAATGAAATATTACTCAGCCAACAGAAAGGATGAATACCCAACTTTTACATCAACATGGATGGGACTGGAAGAGATTATGCTAAGTGAAATAAGTCAAGCAGAGAAAGTCAATTATCATATGGTTTCACTTATTTGTGGAACATAAGGAATAGCATGGAGGACATTAGGAGAAGGAAGGGAAAAATGAAGGGGGGGGGAATCAGAGGGAGAGATGAACCATGAGAGACTATGGACTCTGAGAAACAAACAGGGTTTTAGAGGGGAGGTTGGAGGGGCTGGGTTAGCCCAGTGATGGGTGTTAAGGAGGGCACGTACTGCATGGAGCACTGGGTGTTATACGAAAACAATGGATCGTGGATCACCACATCAAAAACTTATGATGTATAGTGACTAACATAATAAAATTAAAAAATTAAAAAAAAAAAGAATCTAGTGTTAGAGCTTTCCTCTTCTCTCCCCACTATATCAGTATTTAATAGAGATGACGATCTACTGAGTCCCTTCTGTGAACCAGCTTTACACATTAACAGTCATGGTGAAGAAGTTGCAGATAACCGCTGTTTTACAGATAAGGAACTGAAGTTTAGAGGGTTAATGACCTGCCCCAGTGCATGGAGGCCACATTTTCTCTGTCAGGCCCCTTAGCTGTCCGTTCTCTCATCAAAGCCTACTCTCAGAAAGGGAGGGTCTAACATACTATTTCACACCAGGTTGTTAATGATACACCTAAAGTGTTTGTGTTTGCAATCGATTTTAAATAAGAAAGCCCCAACACGTGCTATTGTGTAGTGTTTCTCAATGTGAGAGAAACCTATATCCTCCAGTATTTTAAGGGGAAGATTTTCTCAAGTCTCCCCATATTGGCTTAAATTAGTTTCTTTTATAATGTTACCTTACTATATATAAACAGTTATATATTAAATCAGATATAAATTTCTGTTACAGCTTATGAACAATTCTGGAATAAAGCCAAAACAAATTTATAAATTAAATATAAAAGTTCCTTCCCAGAACAGTAACGTTAAATTAGTAATGTTTACTCTACTACTATTAGCATCATGTGGTACTGACTGCCCAGATATGGGTACATTTTAGCTCTGTGTGGCTCTCCCCCTCTCACTGGGTGTCAGGTGCCTGATATTGACACAATTTTCTCACTTCTTTCCTCTGTTCCAGCAACCACATCTTTGCTCACACCATTTGGTATAATGACCTGAGCCAAAGGCTTAACTGACTGAGCCACCCAGGCACCCCTGTGCTATTCCTTTTTTAATAACACAAGGGGTAAAGTTATAACTCTTGGCACCAAGGCCACCAAATGTGGCCTCCATTTGTCAGCCCACATAGACACTGAAATCACAAGGCAGTTCTTGGTATTAGATGGTTATCCCAGTGATCCAGAATGTGTTTGTATTCATTTTATATGAAAACTATGAAAAAAAAGTTAATTATGGATCTGCAAGGGTCCATAGCTCCCAATTGGAAAAACAGCATTAAAAGCCAAATACCTTACTTAATAGAAGAGCTGGAGTTGGAATTGAAGGAGAGGAAGAAGGGAGAGACTTCTCAACCATGCTTGAGTTTCATTAGTTTTACCCCAATTCAACAACTATTTATTGAGCACCTGTTACATGCTAACCATGGTGGTAGGCACTAAATCAAAGAGATGGCCACAGGAAGACAGTACAGCAACATAATTAAGAGTGCACCAGAGGCATTCAACTATGTGAGTACTATTCTGGGCTCTGTCACTTACTTATTACCTGTGTAACTTTTGGCTTAACCTTCCTGTGCCTCCGTTTCCTCCTCTGTAAAATGGAGACTACCTCATAGAATTGAATGAATTAATACACATACAACACTTAGCACACTGCCTGACATATAGTAAGCCCTTAATAAATACTACCCACTGTTACATCTGTTATATGAAAAGAACATGAGTTAGCTCTGCTTTGGAGCTGGCTCTTTCAGCAGGACCTCAGCCCACACTGACATTCATGGCTCCTTTGTCCTGATGGTTTAAAAAATTACATTGTAACCAATTTGGGGAGATAGGATGGTGGAAAATAAGATAATTATTCCCATCATTCAGAGAGAGAAACTGAGGCATGGAAGGACCCAGGAGCACATCCCTTCCCCATCACCACTCCCACAACTAGTCTCAGGTCCGATGCTCCCTACCCAAAGAAGCTCTGACTACAGATGTTCCCCGGGCATTTAGGGCATAAACAGGCACCACCCCACTCCTATTGTTTCCTGAGGCTGTCAAGAGTGAAATGAGAGGATACTACATGGCTCTTAGGTTATCATGGCAATTGCCACAGGAACACGAGCAACAGATCTTTAGAATACCTTGACCTCTAAGAGAAATGTCTTGTGCAAATAGAAGATGTCCTCCTGCTGAGCCTAGATATTTTTCTTTATGTATTTGCCCCATTCTCCAGCCCCCAAAACAAAAACAAAACCAGAAAAATCAAAACCCTCACTGCTTCTTCAGAACTCAGTTCAAATCCATGATCATAATTCTCAAATACTTTTCATGTGCATAAACAATTCAGTGGTTAAAAATGCATTCAGGGCAAGGCCCCCACGTTTCCTGAGTGCACACTCTGTATAAGATGACTGTGAGAGAGAGCAGATCTCCCTCAGCTCAAGGAATGTATGCTGTGGATCTAAACAAACAAACAAACAAATCAAATACAGGAGCAAGTGAGATATAGACTGGATCAGGCTCCAGCTAGAGAACATGGAAGAGGAAATCATTAATTCCCACTCTGGTTTCCAAGAAGTGATGGAGTTTGAGGTGGAGCTCAAAAGATGAAGATCTGATCAAGGCCTTAACAAACTTCATCTCATTGAGTTCCTCCTGTGTAAATGAGCAAATCAGTGGGTGAACGAAGGGGGCAGAACTAGTACTGCATTGTAATAATTATAGCTATTGCTTCTTGAATGCGTACTATGTGCCAAGTAGTGTGAAATATACTTTATTGCACGTAATCTTCAAGACAAACAAAAAAATAGAGATGAGGATTATCCCCATTTTGCAGATGAGGAGACTGAGGTCCAGAGAGGTTCAGTAAGATACCCAGGGTTACACTACTGAGTAATGCAGCTGTGACTTCTGCCCAATCTGTCCCACTCTTTCATCAACTTTTTCACTCATCATTTTTAAAAAAATCTTTTTAGAAAGTTTTAATTCTTGCTGTTAAAAATCAGTCATGTCAACGTTTAGGGATAAACTTTGGAGTATTTAAAATAACATGTTTGGAAAACTGAACCACATTTCTAATTGCCAGCATTATGCTTTGTTCTTGGTAGAATCACCTTTTTTTTTTCCTTCTGTTTATTATATCCCAGTTATAACCCCTGGCCATATTGACTTCTGTGGTAGTAAACTGATCTCAAAGAAAGTCAAGGTCTTCTGCAAGAGAATCATGATTCTTCATGGCAGTCAATAAATTCCTTTTCAACAATGCCTGAGCTTCATCAATTCATATTTAGGCATTACATTAGCCCCCAATCACAGACACACTTTATCGGTAGGAGGAACTGAAGCTTTGGAATACAGGGTATCTGCTAGTAAGAATCTGGTCTCCAGTGAACTGGTCAACTCTTTTCTCATTGTGTTGTGTTGCTTCCCCGACCTGCCTTTTCTCGAGCTTATGATAAGGAGGTTGAATCAGCTGCTGATGTCACTCCAGCTCTAAACATCCTTTCGATTCTATCTTCCTTTTGTTCCAATTGTGCAATCACTAAATAATGTCCTATTAAATGGCCTTAGAGCAGCAGACAAGATGGAACTGAAAGATGATTGGAAACTTAGGATAGCAGGTAGGTTAGAGACCCAACACCAACTCTAAATCTAAACTGCTAAATGCAATTTTTAGGGCTAATTTTTCATGAGTTTGAGATCTGTATGCAGCTTCAACAATTTAAGTCAGTTCAAAAGTTATCAATGAGGATTATTTCTAAGGAGATACATTTACATACTTAAAAAATAATTTCCATGTGGTTTCTTTGGTGATAACATGGCTTCTTCTGTGGTGGATAATATGGATCTAGAAGTTTACTCAGATAAGTAGGGCTTTCCAGCTCCATGTAGTGAGTAAAGAGAGTGGAAATGAGAGATGACATAAGAGATTGGCGGCGGAGGCTGTGGGTGGAGGGGGAGTATTCTAAACCTGTCTATGTGACCTTGGGTAAATCACCTCACTTACCAGCCTTATTTCTCATCTGTAAAAAGAGAGCTTAGATCACCTGCTCTTGCAGCCTTTGAGTCCATGACACTGTAATCCTTACAGGAGGGATGATGCATGTATCTTCTGATCTGTCAGGCACCATGGGATCCTCGCATAGCAAAGAATGTGGAACTCTGGAGTCAGACTCTCTTGGATCCAGTTTAGAATTCATTTAGTCTCTGGATGACCATAGATAAGTATGTGACTTTCTGTGCCTCATTTTTCTCATCTGGGCTCTGGGGCTAATTTAAGACTATTGTAAACATTTAATCAGTACAAAGCATATGGTACAGAGCTCAGCATAAAATAAATTCTAAACTGAACTTACCTAGTATTATTACTATTATAATTACTACTACTAGGATTGTGAATGCTCAATAAATGTTTTTTTTTTTTTTTTTTTTTTTAAAGATTTTATTTATTTATTTGACAGAGAAAGACACAGCGAGAGAGGGAACACAAGCAGGGGGAGTGGGAGAGGGAGAAGCAGACTCCCTGCCGAGCAGGGAGCCCGATGCGGGACTCGATCCCGGGACTCCAGGATCATGACCTGAGCCGAAGGCAGTCGCTTAACCAACTGAGCCACCCAGGCGCCCTCAATAAATGTTTTAAAATTTGTTGAATGAATGAATGAATCAATCAATCAATCAATCACACTGGTATAGCATCAATGCTAAAAAGTTTAATGCAGGTTTTCTAAGGAGAAATGATCTCGAGACTCCTATTTAACCACTCTCAAGGCTTTCTGTCATAACTCTGGTCTGTAGCAACAAAGAATTTCTTAGAACTGAATTTAGGAGAAATTATAGATTCAAATGAGAGCCAGGGTTGTATTTTTTTGTCTCCTCTTCCAAGCCCCCCTGTGGTACCATCAGTTATATATTCCACAAATATCTATTGAACCCCTGATATTACCAGGTCTGTATGTTTGTCAGTGTTTTTGAGAGCAAAACCAGATTTTTTCTTATGATGGTGAATTGAAAATCTTACATGGTAAAAAAATAAAACCACAACAAACTCCTGTAATTGACCATAATTTTTTGAAAAGCCAGCAAAAAGAACCACTAAAAAAAAAAATCTTTGGGTGCCTGGGTGGCTCAGTTGGTTAAGCGACTGCCTTTGGCTCAGGTCATGATCCCGGAGACCTGGGATCGAGTCCCACATCGGGCTCCCAGCTCAGCAGGGAGCCTGCTTCTCCCTCTGACCCTATCCCCTCTCATGCTGTTTCTCTTTCTCTCTCTCTCTCTCAAATAAATAAATAAATAAATAAAATCTTTATAAAAAAATCTTTATAGCATTTAATCAAACAAATGTATTTGTATCGCACTTAAAACTTTTTTAAAATTCCTGTTTTTGTTAAGTTTAGATTATTGTTTTTTTTAAGATTTTATTTATTTATTTGACAGAGAGAGAGATAGAGAGAGCAGGAACACAAGCAGGGGGAGTGGGAAAGGGAGAAGCAGGCTTCCCGCCGAAGAGGGAGCCCGATGTGGGGCTCAATCCCAGCACTCTGGGATCATGACCTGAGCCGAAGGCAGATGCTTAACGACTGAGCCACCCAGGCGCCCCTAGATTATTCATTTTAAGTGTTTAGAAATATAGGCACACTCTGAATATAAATATGGGAAGGTATAATATGTAAAAGATTAATATATAAAGTAGTTATAGAGTTAAACTGCCACATTGGTACACATGGTGCCCTTAAAAAAATGCTGCACAGCAAAGAAAAGCTTTACTCTAATCCTACTTAAAAGAATATAGCAATTTAAAATTATCAGGAAGAAAAGCAGGCTTTGGCACTAGCAATTTCCTGTAAACTGTGGGCACGATTCTAAACTGAAAAATTAGAAACATTTTGAAATAACTATGTGTTTCTCATTTTCTCTGGTCCAATTCAGAAAGTCTCCAGAGGCCAGCCCTGGACTTCTCTGATGTCCTCTAACTTGCCTACTGGATCTCATGAGCAAGAACAAAAGGGAAAATAAAGGTTTTTTTCCCTCCTTTAATTCAAGGAGAAGCAGCAGAGCCATTGGCCTCAAAATAGACATTAATAATCTTTTGATATTCTCTCTACATTCATGTGATAAAATTTTCTCCCAAATCTCTGTAACTTTAAAAGGCATTTTGGGGGTGAATTCTTTTGTTTTTATGTTCATATTTATCCATAAATACTGGGTTTTCTCTTTTCTGTCTTATAAGGACAGAATCCAGGGGTTTTTAGTATCCAGGGTCTGGATACTAAAAATCAATGTCTTTCAAGAGTTTTCTCTTTTTTCCTCTGGCAAATGTTACTTGTCCTTCAAACACAAATATCAACTCTTTTCTGAAGTTTTCCAAATCCTTCATTGCTAGATATGTAAGTTCATCCTCTATGCTTTTAGAGAATTGTATTGACATATCTTAACTTGCAACTACAACTGACCTTTAAACAACACTGGTTTGAACTGTGTGGATCCACTTATATGCAGATTTTTTTCAATAAATACAGTACAGTACTGTGATACAGCCCCCCATTACCCTGGCATTGTTCAAGGGTCAACTGTACATATTTACATGTTCAACCTCAAGTGGTCCTAAGCTCCTTATCAGCAGAAACTCTATCGTGTTTTTCTTTCTCATCTTTGTGGTTTTCCTCGATAGTCTAGCAGAGAGCCTGGCTCCTAGTAAAGGCTCAACTGATTTTTATTAACAAATGATTGAATGAATTAATAAGTGAAATTCTAATCTGCTTAAAATATCCGGTCTGAGATAATTTGTATTGCCTGTCACTAAGAGCAGGACACAGTGTATGTACCATTTTACCACTAGGGCTCCAGTGTTTTCCAGGATATAAATCTGAATTTCTGTTTGATGCCCTTCCATCATTCTTACCTTACAGGGCATGTCAGGACAACAAATTCAATTTCCACTTGGGCTGCTTGTTACATTTCACAACTCATTTTATGGCTACATGATGGTGTTCTAGTATATTTGCTCACAGTTTGTAATATCCCCGTCGACTTTCTGCAGAACACTTTGGAATATGCTCTGAATTCTGGCTGCCACAGTGCGTTCTGAATTGGTTTGCTGGGGAGTCCTACGGGATTGTAGAATCTTAGTGGACAATATGTGTTTCCCAAACCCTATTTCCTCACACACTTCTAGAAAATGTTAAAATAGGTTGTCCATGGGAAAAAAAAAAAAAGTTGAACATGTGTATTGGCCTTTCAAATGCTCTGAGAAGTCCTAAGTAGAGAAACCTGGTTAAGCTCCTTTATAGCACAGTTATCTGATCTTATTTAACTGTGCACTCTTTTTTTCAATATGGTAGAACATTCACGGAACAGTAGAGTTCTCTAAGATACAGTTTGAGAAACGATCTATAAGTTTGCTCCATTTCTGGTACTAAACCACTTCGGTTCTCAAAATGTGGTTTGTGTTTTTTTTGCATCAGTGCTTTTGTTTGCATTTGAAACACTATTTTTCATATCCACTTGTCTCAATTCCACTCATATATTAAAAGTCTAACATAATGGCTCATCCCCTACAGAGTATTTTTATTGGTCTTTGATTTTTCATAACATTTTCTACAACTTTCTTATGGCTCTTTTAATTTAATTTTTTTAAGATTTTATTTATTTATTTGAGAGAGAGAGACTGAGATAGCACAAGCAGGGAGGAGAGAGAGAGAAGCAAGTTCCCCTCTGAGCAGGGATCCCAAGACCCTGGGATCATGACCTGAGCCGAAGGCAGACGCTTAACCGACTGAGCCACCCAGGCGTCCCAATTTTATTTCTTTTACTGTTTACCTTTTCTCTCCCCAACTACTTAATATTTTGGGTTTGAATCTCTGGTCTGCACTCCTTTTGCTGGATATATCCGTTGGAGTTTTGACAGGAACACAATTTGCCCTTGGTTCAAATGAAGAGACTTCATGAAGCAACTACTTGCAGAGGTGAGAACAGGGTTGAGGGAAGAGACAAGGACAGAGAGCACTCAAGGTCTAGCAACCGGGAGAAGCCATCACTGCTGTTCAGTTGGGAAGTGGACAGGAGGAAATGCTGTAGCCCCAAGGGTGTAACCCCAGGAGGGGAACACCTTGGAGGGGCCTGTTGCCAGAGCTGCATGGTCCAGGGAGGTCGCAGCCACTGCAAGGAATCCGACACAGGGAAGGGATGGAGTGAGATAGAAACACCCTGACCTCTTCTCCTCCTACCCTCTGATCTCTGGAGCCTGCCAAAGTCAGCTCACAGGGGAGCTGGGCTGGGGTGTGGGCAAGGCTCAGCCTCACGGGCACCGAGCAGGGCAGCGGAGGGTGCAGAATTGCCGGGGTTGGGGGGAGGCAGAGAATAGCCAGCACATTGGGAAAGCCTCTGTTTCCTCATTTGCAAAATAAAATAGTGACAATCCTTTCCTCACAGGATCATAGTGAGGATTAAATTAGGAAACGTGTCAAAATAGTAACATGTTGTATGGTGCCTGGTTCTCTAGTCAGGTTAGCTACTTGGCATTATTACTATTATTCACCCAAACAACTCTATGGATAGCTACTACTATAAAAGCTAGTTGAGGAAGATATCACCTGTTGGTTACTTTGTAGCCCTTACACATCCAGAACAAAACCCCACTTATTGTAGCAAGGCCCCAAATGGATGGTATTGTATAGGTGATGGGGAGCCCTTTTGAATGGAGACAAGAGGGAAGCTAGTTGGGCTGTTCTGACTGACATCATCAGCCAATCTGATCTGACCTTGAAAACAGACAACAAAGAGCTAAATTTGAGACTTATTTTTAGTTTTTGGCAGATTGTTTGGCACTTCTTAGACACAGTCTTAGGCCTCTGGTTTCCTTCCCCTCAGCAGAAAGGGGAGTTACTACAAATCAGGCCAGTTGCCCAGCACCAGCACCCCCCAGCCATGCCTGGGCAGGGCAGCGAGTTCTCATGTTTTAAGAGCAAAGTCAGGATGGCCAGCCCGAGGGTAAAGCAGGAGGGTTTGTGTCTCTAGAGCAATTTGCATCCTGTTCTTTCAGATCAGTAACCTGTTTTATTTCAAACACAGGGTCACCTAGCTCCTGCTGCCCTTGGTACATAGATTAGCGAAACCACAAGAATCAGCGCCCTTGTTCTTTTCACTTCAAAGCCTGCAGAAGGCCGAGAAGGGCTAGCTCTCCACCTGAACCAGGGAGGCTGATTCCAGAGAAGGCCGTTTCATCAGAGCCTGGGGGTGGGGTGGGGAACTTACCCACACGAAGGCAGGTGGATGATCAGAGCCGGTGGCCGCACAGGTGCCCTCTGCAGCAGCTTGTGCTCTTGGAGGAAGTGCAAGTTCGGAGGGTGACAGCTCTGGAGAGCCCGTCACCCTGACAGAGCAATGAAGGGCATGCTAGGAGGAGATTCCCGTACTGACAGCAGCAGCTTCAGGTAGGGACTTCCTTCAAGGAGGAGTGACTTTTTATCCGGGTTTCCGGCCGACTAAAATTAGTGAGAAGAGCACTGAGCCCCTAGATCCTGCAGCATCTGTAAGTAGTTGTTCACATTACCGTCCCAGTCCCTGAAAAATCAAGACATGAACCGACACTACTAATAAGCATCTCTGAAGTCACCATGCCCCTGAACCTCACACTCTCCTCGTGGACCTGAGCATGGGTCCTCTGGCTTTTCCTGGGGCACACAGATGTTTTGTATCTGGACCCAAGGCTGGCAGAGGCCCTAATTGGACAGCTGTGTACAGTTAGAGCAAGGGCAGACTCTCCGGAGAAGTGGGGCCACTCCATCAAACAGAAGGATCTTAGGTAACAGAGTAATTTGGGGATTATTTTGCCAATAAAAATTAGCTCTTACCACGCCAGGTGATACTGTCATTCCAAGATGCTGTGATAGTTTTTGTTTTAATGTTGAAATGAAAAAGGCACTTGGCTCTAATGCAGGAAGACCCGGGAAGGCCCAGCCCGATCCTAAACTACTGTGACCTCACAGTTGTATAAATAGCATATCAGTAAAGTGAGGTGACTCTAGCTACCTTCCCATTCAGGACAAGAGATGGCAAGGTCTCTCCCTCTCTCTCTTTTTGTAAGTGCCATAAAATTTAACTATTAAATCCTTAAAACCCTTTCTTCAGGAAAATTAAAAACAAATAAATGACAAGTCTTTGATTTGTTAGACTACTCTTTGAAGAGTTGATTGCTGACTTCAAGGCAAATTCCGATCTTGGTAGCAGCCCCCCAACCTCAGCTCCAATAGTGATTTTATTATCAACGCTTTCATCCCCTGCCCAATGATCTCAAAGCTTCAGGGAAATGAAGTTCACTTAGAGGTTGGGTTTTCTTGATCTAAGCTTGATAGGAATCAACCTTTGTACTTACTCTAATGCCTGCCTGACTAGAGGAGAAAGGATGAGTGAACCAATAAAGTTGTTTTGTGTAAAATTATGGCTTAAAAAATATTTTTCAGAGGGCACCTGGGTGGCTCAGTCGGCTGAGTGTTCAACTCTTGGTTTCAGCTTAGGTCATGATCTTGGGGTCATGAGATTGAGTCCCGCATCAAGTGTGGAGCCTACTTAAGATTCTCTTTTCTTCTTTTCCCTCTGCTCCTCCCTGCTCACTCTCTCTCTCTCTCTAAAAATATGTATATATATATTTTTGGGGGGGCACCTAAGTGGTTCAGTTGGTTAAGCATCTGACTCTTGATTTCGGCTCAGGTCATGATCTCAAAGTTGTGAGATCAAGTCCACGTCAGGCTCCATGCTGGGCTTATGACATTGGTATGGTTAGAGTTCATCTTAACAATAATGGTTATTTATTATCTACCATGTACCAGACACTTGCCACTATTTAATACATCTGACCAAATAACCCTCAAGTTATAAATAGTTAAGTAATATTCCTACTTCGAAGTGTTGGAAAGGAAATTCAAACCCAGGACTCTCTATCCCAAATCCATATATCATAATCCCATATTGTTTGTGTTGGGATGATTTCAGGTACAAATAACAGAAAACCCTAACTCACACTGGCTTATACAATTAGGAAACTGATTATCTCACATATCAAGAAGTTCAAGCATAGGATGGCTCCAGGTGAGTGGCGCTCTGCTTCTCTCGGCTCGACCCTCTTCTCCATTGTCTCTGTCCTCAGGTTTGTGGCAAGATGGGGGGAGAAATAACAAGCAGACACTATATATAATTACATTCAGGAGAACAAAAAAAGGGGGCCTTCTCTTCCTATGTCTCCTTTTTGGGAGCAGGAAATTTATGCACTCTCTGGGCCTCTCCTCATATGGCAATGGTCAGAAGCAATGGCCATAAGGTCTTTATAAAATCAACCACTCTCGGGGGAATGAGTTGCCTTAGTTAGCCCGAGGTAAGCAACATGGAATAATCACGAGAGTGCTAGACGAGGGGTCAGAGATCTGGGGTTTTGGTCCTGGTTCTATCATCTACTTAGTTACAGAAATTCCTGGTTACTTAGCCTCTCTTAGAACTTACCTTTTTCTTGTTGGTAAACAGGGCTGATGATTCTTCTCCTATTAATCTTATAGGTTGTGAAACAGGAATGGAGTAATGTCCACAGAAGCATTTTGCAAACTGTAACACACAACTTAGATGCATAGTATTGTGTCTATTAACATGGTTCAAAGAGAACTGTTGGCCATAATACACTTTCTCAATTACACTCATATGTGGGGCTTGATCATCATCAAGATGATAATTTAGAATTTTTAAGGCTTTGCCAAAGATTTACCTAAATTTTACTTTGGTGCTGGAAAATTAATAGTGCAAAAATAGGCAAAAGTGTGAAATTTAGTAACTGAAAACCAAATGAACTCCATGAACTCCAATAGGATCTATTTATATATGGGTAGATTATTTATAGGTTATTTTTATATTCACCAAAAAGCAAGCTTCCTAAGAATCTATTAAATAACCTTTCTCATTCCTTTATTTATTTATACCAATTCAATAAAAATGTGGAATGTTACTATGGGGGGAGGGGATGAGGATGATGCACACAAAAGTGAATCCCAAGCCGACCCTATCTGAAATAGGGTAGCTATCTAGGATGGAAAAATTCTAGAGAGAAGACTAGACAGAACATATCACTGGTGGCTATAATATGTAGAAAGATAAGAGGGAGTGAGAGGTAAAGTCCTAAGGAGTGAAGAGATAAGAGGATTGACATGGTTCTCAGCCGTGGGGTTAGGGAAGGCTTAGGACAAGGTGTCATTTGACGAGGCAGTTGGGAGTTTTGGACATGGGAATAGCAAGTTCACCTTGGCTCTACCTCAAACTTGCTCTGAGGACTTCAATATCCAAACAGAATGCATAATCCTTGAGTATCAATAGCATAGAACTATAGTAGAAATGAAAGTTGGAAAGGTACTACGTGAGGAAGCCCCCATAAGATCCCCAAATTATAAGGTTCAGAGAGCTTTTGGGTTGATGAACACATCTACACCAGCAGGGTGACGTGCCCCAACTCCATGGGTTCAGAAGCTCCTGTGCTCGGGACCCTCCCAGACCTCCTGTGTCTCTCTTCATCTCACTGCTCACTTATATCCTTTATCATGTCCTTTAATAAACTGGAAAACATGAAAAAAAAAAGTTGGAAAGGTAGACATTGCAGCTAGATTATAGAGGGGTTGGAAATGTCAGATTGAGGAATCTAACCTTTATTCAGTAGGTGTGAGATAACAGAAAAAATATATATTGGCCTCTGCCCCAAGTTCCTGGAACAGAGCTCCTAAACCACTTGTAATTTCCTAAGTAATAAGAGTATTAGGAGCATCTTTTGTTCTTTTTGGTCTTGGACCTCAGTTCCTGACACAGGGCTCCTGAAACCCTTATAATTTCCTGGGTGATAGGAATGTCTTTTGTTCTAATGAGGTGACTCTGGGTGAGCTTTGGAATGGCTCCTGGATGAGGGCTGGCAGCCAGAAAGACCAAGCCATGATTAGAAGTTTGGCATTTTTAGACCCCCATTCTCATGAGAAAGGAGAAGGGCTGGAAACAGAGTTCATAATTGGTCATGCTGGCATGATGAAGCCTCCATAAAATCCCAAAAGTATGGGGTTCAAGAGAGCTTTCAGATTGGTGAACACATCCATAAACCTGGAGAATGGCACACCCCAACTCCACAGGTACAGAAGCTACTGCACTCAGGACCCTCCCAGACCTTGCCCTATGTATGGCTGTTCATCTGTGTCCTTTATTATATCTTTTAATGCACTAGTAAGAGTAAATGTTATCCTGAGTTCTGTGAACCACTCTAGCAAATTAATCAACCTTGAGAAGGAGGTCAAGGAAACTTTGGGGACCTACTACTTGCAATCGGCATCAAAATGGGAATGGTCGTTTTGTAGGGCTGAGCCCTTAACCTGTGGGATCTGACACTATATCCAGGTAGATAGTGTCAGAATTGTGTTAAATTGTAGGACACACAGCTGGTGTCGTGGAAAACTGCTTGGTGTGGGGAAACTTCTCCCCCCACATTTGGTGGTCAGAAGTCTGAGAAGCAAATTGTTCTGTGTGAGTAGTAAAGGAGATAGACAGCGGGGTAAGACTAGGTTTGGTTTTGTTGCTGTTGTTGTTGTTGTTGTTGTTGTTGTTGTTGTTGTTTTTAGTTTAGTAGGCCGTGGAGAGTCAGTAAAGGTTTTCTGACAGTGGAGTGAGTGTCTTCATTAAAACTGCTTGTTGAGGATAAATTAGGCAGCTTCTGGGAAGATAGAAGGAGAGAAAGCAGAGGCTGAGGGACAGACTAAGAGTTTGCATGTTGAAGTAAAAGGTCATGAGAACCTGAACTTGATGATGAACATCAGGATGGGGATAAGCCAATGAATATGAGATCTTTTGGATGGAGAAATCATAATTCTTGGTAACTGAAATAAAGACCAGTTGGGAAGGGGAGAGTCAGGAGTCTTTCATTTACAAATGACAAAAGGTCCACCCAAACTTGCCTAAGTGAAGAAATGAGTTTACCCATTCACTTAACTGAAACATACTGAAAATAGGTGTACCCTCAGGAACTCTTGGATCCCAAGGGCTCCAATGACATCATCAGGACTTTGGCCTCCTTACCCTTCAGTTTTTCTTCTGTGCTGATTTCACTTTATGGTGACCCCCAGAAGCTACTAATTTATATTTTCTGATGATTAAATGTGGTGGAGGGGAGAGCTTGTCTTCCCCATCCGTCCCAACAAACATCCCAGACCTGCCTCCTGTTGCACATTCCTAAAGCAATCCCTCTGCTCTAAGAGATCGTTGCAGGTTGGCTTAGACCCATATCTTATCTGGTCTTTTATTTTCTATTAGTGTTTTTAATAATTTCTTCATGAAGACAGCCTAACTGTAGGCCACTGTAAAACATTGCCCTGTGACCAAAGTCAGATCTCATTCTGATGAATTCTTGCTAACTTTAAAAGATACTGATTCAAGGGTGCCTGGGTGGCTCAGTCGTTAAGCGTCTGCCTTCGGCTCAGGTCATGATCCCAGGGTTCTGGGTTCAAGCCCCACATCGGGCTTCCCATTGAGCAGGAAGCCTGCTTGTCCCTCTCCCACTCACCCTGCTTGTGTTCCCTCTCTCGCTGTCTCTCTCTCTGTCAAATAAATGAAATCTTAAAAAAAAAATGATTCAGAACAGTGATGGCTCCTCATTCCATTTCATCAAATGCAATAATTTTTGCAGGCAAGCTGCTCGAGAATCTGGCACATAGCTGAGTTCATCAAAATGAATAAAACCAAGACCATTTCTAGGGCAGTATTCAAACTGGGCAGTAGAAACGCTACATAAGTGCCAAAGGGATTTCAAGTCTGGGAAAGAGAGCTGTCTGAGAGGGCTGGACAGAGGACAAACCATTGACCTAAGTCTTGAAGCAAGTATAAGCTTTGCTTCAGAACCATCTAGGCAGAGCATTGAATGCCAGCCAGATGTTGACAAGTCATTTGTATTCCATTTGAAGTGGGGTAATGGCTCTAAAAATAACATGGGGCCATCTGCCTGAACTGAGCAGTTTTCGCTTTACATAGTACAGGTGATGTCTAAGCAGTGTTTTTAAATTAAAATTTTACAAGTGTTTAAGTACACTAGGAAAGCATACCCCTTTCAGGAAACCCCCATGGACATTCTTTTGGTAAAAAAAAAAAGGCTCATTGTGTAAAGTGAACCCATCAATCTGTAAAGTGAATCTCTCCCCCCTGCTTTGAGGGAAGTACCTCCATTTTCACATAATGGATTTCCTTGAAAGTCAGGTATGTACACCTGCACTGCATTATGAAAAAATGATGAATCCCGTTATGAGACTTTTAAATTCAGGGTCTGTTTTTAGGACATAGAAAACGTCAATTTGAAAAGTGTTAAAGGCACAAATGCAGCCTGAATCAAGTTGTTAGGAAAAAAAAACCCCAAAAAAGCAAAACAAAAACAAAAACAAAAACAAAAACCAAAAACCAAAAAATAAACAAAAACCCCAAAATAAAAAACCAAAACGAAAAAAACCCCACACTGCACATTTTTAAACATATGGCAAAGCTGCTCTTTCAGCTTTCCAGAATGATTTGCATCAGCAGGATGATGATAACATGTAATTTGGAACGAGATCAAAAGTTTGAAAATGAGAAAAGACAATCCTGGCAGAACACTTGATTTTTGATTCTGCAAAGCAGACCTGTGCCCTGGTCTGGCCAGAGCCTGTCACTCCTCTAACCCCCAACAGGCCCTGCGAGGCTGTAGGCTTGCAGCAATATGTCAGCTTGATTTGCAAAGCCCAGGAGCCTCTTGGCCCTCATTTAGCTGTTAAGGATCTTCCTGAAAGAAGCATGGGTGTTAACAAGAATGCTGAAAGAAGACCCTGGATGGGAGAGAATCAATCACTTTTTCCTCAATTTTGCAGCTTTCCAACTGGAGCCTGGGAAGACTAAAGCAGCTGGAGGGGGGAAAAGATGATTTTAGTGATCTCTATTCCCTTGTTTTATTTAAGTGCCACCCCCCAAGAAATAAAAGAAGGGACCACAGAAAGAGCTTGCATTTGGCCATCTGTACTTAGCATAATGCCTGACACATAGTACACAATCAGTAACAATCTGTTGAA
The DNA here is from genome assembly GCF_002201575.2 of Neomonachus schauinslandi. Taxonomy (NCBI): domain Eukaryota; kingdom Metazoa; phylum Chordata; class Mammalia; order Carnivora; family Phocidae; genus Neomonachus; species Neomonachus schauinslandi. The sequence goes on along the minus strand of NC_058413.1, from coordinate 66,177,699 downwards.
TAAATGAGTGAATGACTGAGTGATTGGGTGATTAGAAGGTAGGTTGTGAAAAGTGCTCTCGGTGTGATTTTTCTGGGAGTGGCTTATAGTAGAGCTTTCCATAGGATCACAGGATGGAGACTGTCATTCTGGCTCCTGATTGGCTGAGAGACAAGGAATTATGCAGAAAACTTACTCATCTTAATCATCTTGAATCTTACAAGGCCCGGGTAACTCCTTTCCAGACTTATTTTGAAATGCCTCAAACTCTTTTCCCACAGAAAACAAATTCTGGGAAAAGGAATTCAGGAGCCACAGTCCATAAACAGAAGCAAAAGTCCAACCCTCTGTTGAATATACAACATTTCACTCATCTTAAAGTTGGAGAAATTGTTAATGATTTAACAGTAGAAAATCAGAGAAACTGTTTGAGGTCCAATGCCAAAATGATGCCCCCCCCCCCCCGCCCAATCTAAAAGTTAAGGAGGATGTAAATTGCAGGAGGGAACCTTCCTGACGCCTTGGAATGTTTGGGCTGACCTCAGACTTCTCTGAATCTGCAGATGGGCCATGAAGAACTAATCAGGATAACATTTTCTCTTCTCTGTCCCACCACTCAATATTTTTATTTTTGTGGATGGTCAGGTTCACAACTTCTAGTTTTGTCATTAGGTCTCAACATTGGGAATCTAAAAATTTTGAAGAAAGGAAAAATGGGAGGAAAAAGGCAGAGGTATTTCAAGAATCAAAATGAGTCTGACCCATACTGAAAGACCTTAATTAGAGCATGGGAAAGAACATTCCAAAGCAAGTCTTAGGTGTGTGTATGTGAGAGGGTGGAGGGAGAGGAAGAGGGAGAAAGGCAGAGGGAGAGAGAATGAAATTGGGAATGTATTTCTGAAGGCCTCTTTCCAGTCCGGTTCAGATGGAACTGTAGGAGGTACACACATCCTTTTGGGAACAGATGGCTCAGTGATGAAGGTCCACGAGGCCCCTATGTCTCTTTGCCTTGAAAGCTTGTTTGCTTTAGCAGTTTAATAACCTGGAGGCCCGCACTTGGCATTCATGGACTTTTCTCTCACGGAGTGTTCAGGGCCCCTCTTCAGGTATTAGGAGCTTATGAGCTCTGCTTTTCTTATTTCTTGAAGGCCAGTTGGTGACTCAGTTGGCCTTTTAGACCCCCCCCACCCCAAGACCAATGCCTCCCACTGAGTCCCTGAAGATGCCTTCCCAGTCCTCTTGTCCTTATTGTCCTCAAAGAGGTAGACAGGAGCTCATGCAGAGTTTTAAGTGTGTTACTTACTGTTAGTCACTCTGAAAGAATTTCTCAGTGCTCAGGGGACCTTCATGAAAATTATGGGAATTGTTTGTTTGAAACTCTCAAAACTGTTCTAATAATATTCTGTTTCTTGATCTAGTTGCTGCGAGTATAGGTATATTCAGATTGTGAAAATTCAACAAGCTATTCACTTACAATATATATACTTTTCTGGTTGCACATTATATTCCAGTAAAATGCTTCAAAAAACCACCCAAACCAAATCAGAATCTCAGGGGTCTAGGGCCTGAGAATATGCATTCTTACTAAACTCCTCAAATGATTCAAGTTTGAGGGCCTTGGTGCTAGAAGAAAATAAACAAAAGATAAAGAAATCACAAATATTCAAAGACCATTGTAATAGTGCCCATGAATTGTGTTTCCTGGCCTTTTTCATCTACTCATTCACGAATGTCTATTTACTACTGTTGGAGGGTCTAGGGTGATAGACTAGGTCCTGGCCCTCCTGCTGTTGAGGGACCCTACTGGACCATCCCTGCCCTGAGGCAGCTCCCTGCTTCCAGGAGGAGATGATGAGCTAAGCATCCTGATGCAGGTCCCTTAGTGCTGAGGGAGGGAAAGCACAGGGTGATCTGGGAGCCTTGGGAGAACCACCAGTCATAATTCTTGTAGGTGGTGACTGCAGATCACACAGACTTATGGCTTCTGCTTTGAATCCTAGAATGGCATGGCCTGACTTTCTCCCCTCCCATGGAGGACTGCACTTCCTTTCCCGTCCTCAGGGATGGCCTCATCTCCCTGCACTTGGGACTGCAGGACAGTCAGGGAGAAAACATGTGTCAAGAGGGGTCTCACATTGTTATGGTTGAGAGCACAGGCTCTAGAGCCAAGGTCCCTCAGTTCACATCCCAGCTCATTTGCTTCGTCACTGTGGGAATGATTACTATAGTACCTACCCATTAGTATCATTTACTTCTAGGTATGGTTACTAGGGTGAGTGGACTGCTATCCATATAGTGCTCATGACAGTGCCTGGTATACAGTTAGTGCTGCATAAGTGTTAGCTGTCATGACTGTTGTTATTATTATTGTTAGTTAGTCTATTGTCAGATGTCCACTGACCTTGAGTGGATTAATTACATTCCTGAGAACTTTCAGACAGGGTGACACCCATCTTGGTGGGATCAAGCCACCTACCGGAATGATCCCCTTGGGGCAATTCTTCCCAGCTTGTAAGCAAATGAGCCAAATAAAAAATGCTTAATTCAAACAAAACAAAAGCTTGATGATTCAACAGGAGGAGGAAGGGAAAAATATCAGTCACAGCCATATAAATGCCCTTCCCACAGGCTGTCTCCCCATGCTGGGGTGGAGGCAGCTTTCTTGCACCCCATCCATGCAGCTGTTAACATTACTCAGGGAAATAGTCATAACAACAAGAGATGGGACTCATGCAGTGTTTGCTCCAAAACATTCAGTGGCCTCACATAAGGACAGCTTTCTTCTCTTCCTCACCACTTGAAGGAAACTCGCAGAAGTATCTTCTGTTACTGTTCGTTTTTCATTGATGGGGAAATGGAGGCACATCCAAGGTGGGCAAGCTATTGGCTCCTTGTCACAAAGGTAGTGAAGAGAAAAGCCAGGCTTTGCATCCTTGCCCCCTAACTCCAAGGAAGGTGTGCCTCATGAGAGAGACAGATAAGCAACTCCTGGCAATGTATGAAGCCTGATGTGGAAAGGTTCAGGATGGGCAGAGCTAGGGGCTCAGATACAACATGGCAAAATGATTCAGAGAAGAGTTTTGGATTGGACAGGTCTGGATTTGAATCCTGGTTCGGTCAGTATTAGGGCTTGAAAGTTTGTGTCTCCCCCCGCCCCCCTGCACCCCACTGCCCAATTCATATGTTGAAGCCCTAACCTCCATTGTGGCTATATTTGGAGATGGAGCCTCTAAGGAAATATATGAGGCTAAATGAGGTCAGTCATAAGAGTGGGGTCCTGATCTAATAGGATTAGTGTCCTTAAAGAAGAGACACTGGAGAGCTCTCTCGATCTCCATGTGCATGCATTGAGGAAAAGTCATTTGAAGACAGAACCAGAAGGTAGTTAGCTGAGAGCCAGGAAGAGAGGGCTCACCAGAAACCAAATCAGCTGAAACTTTGAGCTTGGGCTTCCAGCCTCCAGAACTGTGAGAAAATTAATTTCATTGGTTAATCCACCCCATATAGAGTGTTTGATTATGGCAGATTGAGCTGGCAAAGACAGTCAGTACGAGCTCTGTGACTGAGCAAGGAAGTCTTCTCAACCACCATTTCCTCAATGGTCAAATGAAGATAATAGTAATCATACTTCAGGAGATTGTTACAGTGATTAAGTGAGGTAATGCATTCAAAGAATATAGCCAAAAGACCAGCATGCAAATGTAAAAAACTTATTCATTCACCCTCTTTATTTAACACATGTTGATCAAATACCTGCTTTCTGGCCAAGCATTGTTCTGGGTACAGGAAATCCAGGGATAACTATGAAAAATAAGATGGAGTTTGCTGTCTAGCTGGGGAGGCAGATGATAAATAAGGAAACAAATTATTGTGGGTTATAATAAATGTCCTGAAGGAAATAATCAGGTAAATGAGAGAAAGTCATCTGCCAAGGGTTATAAAGTAAGGTCTCTCTGAGGAAGATATTTGAGTCAGGGACCCAAAGAATGAGAATGTGCCAATTGATCATCTGAGGAGCTGGTGAACAGGCATTCCAGGCAGAGTGAACAGGTGCCAAAGCCAGGAGGTGGAAGGGGCTTGGAGCACTTCACAGGAGAGGAGAGCGGACACTCTGAATGGAATGCATGAGATGGGAGAGGGAGGAAGGAGCCAGAATTTGCTGCTCCTGGTGGGGTGTATTCTATGAGCAACGGACAGCTATCAACTGACTCTTTGGGGTGGGGCAGATGATGTGGTCTGCTATGGGGTTGTAAAACCTGACTGGCTGTTGTGTGGAGAATGGATTTGGGGGATGTGAGCAGAAGCAGGGAACTGTGTTAGGTGACCTTCACGCCAGTTTGGGGAAGGAAGATAGTGGCTGAGATAGAGGTGGGGTGGAGAGCTCAGGTGCTGATTAGGATGGCAGAAGAACAACAAGGGTTAGTGCTAGATTTGAAGGGGCTGAGGGGAAAGGAGAGTCAAGATGACTTCCCGGATTTCACTTGGCACTGTTAACTGACCACGGATGAGAGACAGGATTAGGGAAGCTGGGAAAGAACAGGTGGGAGAATCTCAGGGACCTGCAGAGGTTTGCAGATCACACTTGGAGAACTGCTAATCTAGGGAATAACAGGAGTGTAGTCCTCAAGAGGTTAGAAGAGACGAGGTGGAGAGCGCAAATAAGGGGGCGGAGCATTGATACAGAAGTGACAGTTCTTCTGTTTTAATAAGTGAGAGGCAAGAAAGTTGGTACACATTTTCTTTGAGGTGATTTCAGGCCATTCCTCCCTGTTAGCATGTATTTTCTCAGTGGAGTCCAAGTCAAGATCTTCAATTAAGAAGGAAAATGGTAAGAATGGATTGGGGAAATTTAAGGAGAAAGAAAAAGGTGTGAACTGGTTGGCTTGGCAAGTGGGAAATGAATTTGCTGGAGAAGCATAGTAAATTTTTCAGGCAGTGCTCATTTGATGTTTGTGGGCATGAAATTAAAGAGAAACCTTATGGCTGAGTTTTATGCTTCTTTTTCCTGGGAATATTCAGCTGCTTGGGTATAGGCACAGAAAAGGCACATAACTTGGTTCAATGACTGCTGAAGTTTTTCTAAATGAATACAATGGAGAGAGAGAGAAAAAATCGGTTGAGCAAAGGCATTGAGGGTGACTACAAGGGAGGGATTGTTTAAACTGGGTAAGAAGAATCTGAGGATGGGGGTCAAGGACAGTAGGAAAGGGAGGGGGTAGGTAGCCTGGAAGTTTTGATAAGGTGGTTGTCAGGGAGTGGAATGTTTGAAATCAGGGCGGAGCTGTGGTCAACAGCAAGGTCTAAGGTGGGACCATGGGAGTGGATGTTTGTGACTGGGGAAGGTGAGAAAGGCAAGGAATTTGGGTAGTCCATTCATGTGTTTGTTGAAGGCACCCGGAAGATGACAGGTAGACCTGAGGCCGGAAAGCAAAGCCTTCAATGAAAGAAGGAGGATGAGTACCTGGTGAATGGAGGGGCAGATATTTGACAACCACAAGGCATGTGTGTGTAATCTGAAGACAGGAGCTTCAAAGGAGCTGCAGTTTTAGAGAGAGGAAGCTGGGAGAAATGGTTTAATAGGTGCAAGAGGTGCAAAGAGGATACTTACCCCACCTCCCAGCCCCAGGATAACCTGGTGTGAGAGGGAACAGGGCCTTGAGAGGCTGTAGTCAAAGTGTGGTCTCAGGGGAAAGCCGGGTTTCCGGAAGGCCAGGAGAAGAGGGAGTGGTAGAAGCAATGAGGACATGGGGAAGTTTGTGGATCACGGATCCAGCTCTGGAGGGCTCTAGAAAAGGGCTTGAGAGGAATGTGAGGGGTGAAGGATTGGGTTGGATGATGAAAAAAATACACAGTACTAGCCTTGAACTTCTGTGAGCTCTTGAGATGATCTGTTGACTCTCCTCCTTGTCAACCTTGATGGGACAGCAAGAGAGAGGGTCACCTAGGTCAGCCTGGTATTATTAGGTACAATTACCATCACCCAGCTCATCTCCCTGCCTCAGGACATAACTAAATATAGATCGTCCTACTTTCAGGTCTCCCAGAGAAAGTGATTTTATAATTTCTCTTGATAATGCATTCCATAGTTAAACAATCAGTACCAAGAACACTGCCTGACATATAGTAGGCACCTAATAAGTTTGGTTGAGTTAATTGAATGCATTTATGGTGTGAAGACTTTCCTTTTCTTTCTCCTTTAGTTTACTCATGCTGTGGTGCTTGTCTGTTGTACTACTGTGACAAAATAGATCCCACAATTATTTTCCCATTTTATAATTTTCAGTATTACAGATAAACTGTTCTATATAATCTTTTACTCAGATGTTAATTCTATTGTTATTTAGTTGTGTCCCTATCTGTATCTCGGGTCTCCTCAGCTAGACTTAAATACCCTCCATGGTAGATAGTGGTTTGCTGATTCTCTTCTCCACAGTGTCTACTGTAGTGAAGGCAGAGAGCTAATATTTACTAGCTGCTTTTTGAAAAAAAATTAATATACTCTCGAATTAATTCTTGAAATAATAAATACTTATTTTGAAAATTCATATGTATTCCTAGATAGCCACTGACAGGTCCCATGAACTAACACCTGACCTGGCACCCAGACTGCCTGGGTAAAGACTGTGGCTGTGTCCCTTACTTGCTGTGTGACCTTGGGCAAGATCCTTAATGTTTCTGTACCTCAGTGTCGTTGTCTGTAAAATGAAGCCAGTTAAGTTATCATAAATTTGTTCTAATGAATAAATTAATATGTGTAATTACATGTTCATGGAATACTTTAATAAATGATAAAAAACTCAAGGCAGATCACCAATGAATGCCCATTGGTCTATTCAAGAGACTGTATTGTGATGGAACAGTTAGGCACACCCTCTACAAATAAAATACTATTAAATATTTCACTTCTCAGGTAATTAAAACAGGACCAGATTGGTGAAGTTAGCATCGAAAAAGCAATGCCTCCCCTTTATAAAAAGGAGAAACATGAGAAAAACCTAGTAACTTAAGTTGAGGCATCCTGAAATAAAGACAGGGACTGCCAAAAAATGAGAGGTCATAGCATGAGGCTGAGGGTTTTGAGAAAATGTTTGCTATATACAATTAGGGAAACAGAAAATGCTGCATTCAGTCAAACTCCAGAGATGAAGAAAGAGCAGAAAAAAACAGAAAATACCATTGCAGGGATTATTATTTGTTTCCGTTCACAAGGAACCCAGAGCCCAGGAGTATAGAGAAGCAGGAGGTAATGAAAACACTATTGTAACTTTTGATGAAAAGCAGGCTGGGGAGCGCTTTGCAAATAGGAACTTCGCAGAATCCTCAGAGCTACACGAATGTTCCTCAGGGGTAAAGAAGGGGGTATTTGCATTAACGTGTTAAAGAAAAACTAAGATAGGTCTAGAGGTCAAAATCAAAAAGGTGATTTACATTCAAGGACAGATGTAGATCTTGTTTCATCGGTAGTAAAATTATGAAACAAAAAGAAATTTAAAAAGTAAGCCTAGAGACTTAAAAAAAAAAACATGATAAACAAAATTCAATAAAGGTTTTTCTCTTTTTTGAAAGAAAGTGTAATCAACCCAAATTGCTTTTCAAATACTAGGTCCCTAAATAGGCAAGGAAGAATTATGCATTTAATGTATTCATTTTTACAGTATTAGATATAGAATCCATAAGCTACCTATAGGAACATTTCTTTTTTTTTTTAAAGATTTTATTTATTTATTTGACAGAGACAGCGAGAGAGGGAACACAAGCAGGGGGAGTGGGAGAAGGAGAAGCAGGCTCCCCGCTGAGCCAGGAGCCTGATGCGGGGCTCAATCCCAGAACCCTGGGATCATGACCTGAGCCAAAGGCAGACGCTTAACGACTGAGCCACCCAGGTGCCCCAGAACATTTCAATTTCAAAGTAACGTCCTTTAGGTTTTCAGGGTGGTGGGATTAAATGTGATGTTTAATTTCTTTTTTCACAGATGATGTGTTATTTTGAAATAAAAAAATTTTAAAATTTACTTATAAAAAGTCACATTGATTAAAAATTGACCAAAAGACCCTAAACTGAGGAGAACTGGAGCTGGTTTGCCAGTGTTGGGGGAGAAGAAGATGGGGCCCAGTGGCCTCAGAAGCTGGCGTCAGAATCCTCTCCCTTCCCTATCTGGGTGTGTAGTCTGGAAGAAGTCAGGGTGACACAAATGTAATTTGCAGCTGACCCAGCATTGAGAGGTGTGGCTCGTATATTCAAGACAGCAAAACCACTGAAATCTGACTCAGAGACGCTAGAAATACTACCTCACAGTAATTTTAGAAAAGAGAAAGAGAGCAAGGCTGGCACTACACAACATTTAATTCGTCAGCCCTGACTGGAACTTGCTCTGGAACAGCAGAAAGGATACTGCGGTGTTTTTGCAGTTGGAAATCCGGAACTCAAGCCCCCACTGGGTCTCTCAGGGACGGTGTACACTTGGGCAGATCCTTTAAACTCCCCGGGCTTCAATTTTCTCATCTTTTTTTTTTTTTTTTAAAGACTTATTTATTTGCTTTAGAGAGAGAGAGAGAGAAAAAGAGAGACAGAGGCAGGGGAGGGGCAGAGGGAGAGGGAGAGAGAGAATCTTTAGCAGGCTCCACATCTAGTGTGGAGCCCAACGTTGGGCTCAATCTCAACTCTGAGATCATGACCTGAGCTGAAACCAAGAGTCAGACGCTTAACTGACTGAGCCACCCAGGGGCCCCTTCATTTTTCTCATCTTTAATTAGAAAATAAAATAGTTTTCTAAAGCACCACAGGGATGGTCATAGGGATTGTTCCAAGGGGATGTAGTGATGACAGCAAAGGTAATATTTATTCAAAATACCACAAAACAATAGAAAGAATGTCAAATTTAGAATCAAGCAGACCTGAATTCACTGGAAGTCAAATCATAGCTTCTCTTCTTAGTGATGGTTGGACTTTGGGCAAGATTGTCTTACTCTCCCTCTCTTTTTTTTTTAAAGGTATCTATCCCATATATTGGAAGGAGTAAAGCATTTATTTTGCTCTGGAAGCTCAAGGGTGATTGATTCTCATGGAAGGATCTTGAAAGGCACCAAGGAGGAGGTGAATTTGAAGGTGGCTGCTTGAGGGAAGGAAATTTCTAGGGACTAGAAGATTAGTGTAGGTGAGTTGGAGAATCCTCCTAGTAGGCTGGCGTCATTGGCAAATAATGGCCAATATTATTGAGCAATCTATTAGTTTTCTATTGCTGCTGTCACAAATTACCACACCTTTAGCGGCTAAAACAATATAAATTTTATATCTCGCAGTTTCTGTGGGACAGAGGTCCGACATTCATCTCACCTAGCTAAAAATCAAACCCATGCTCCCTCCTGGAGGCTCTTGGGCAAGAATTCACTTCCAAGTTCATTCAGGGTGTGGATGTCAGTTCTTTGTGGTTAGGACTGAGGTCCTTGTTTCCTTGCTGTCTGTCAGCTGAGGGCCACTTTAGCTCCTAGAAGCCTCTCTGTGGTCTTCATCTGTGGCCTACTCCATTCTTCAACCCATAGTGGTGGGTCTTGGTCTTGTTTCGAAGAGCTCTGATTTCTTCTGCGGCATCTGTTTTCTGACATGCACCTTTAATAAACCCAGCTATCCAATCATACTCAGCGCTGCCCGTGGCTCCATTTCCGTGGGTGAGGACAGGGTGGAGGCTGGAGGGGGGCTTTGTGGCCCTTCTGTCCTGCTCACCTCCATCCTGGGTCCGTGAGCTGACTGCAGAGCCTGGCTTCCACCAGGAGCAAGCAAACTGTGACATGCTTGAGGAGACGCCTTCGGGCAGGTGTCTGGAGGCAGAGCCCAGGTGTGGACGTAGGATCCACCATGGCAGGGAAGGGAGGGCAGTGGGAGTGTCTCTGCCTGACCTCAGGGGGCTCTGAAAGGTACACAGCGCCCCAGGGGCAGGCGGGCCCTGGAAGCCAGGGCCAAGCAGGGAGGCGTGAAGTACGTTGCACCAAAGGCAAGCTGTTAGCAGCTGGGGAAGGGTGCACTGGGGGCCAGGGGGCCCCCGGACAGGCTAGCTTTGGCATCCATTGCTGCAACTGGAGCCACGGCCACATTTCCCGCACACATCTGCCCCCCATGGCCCAGTTTCTGGTTTCCAGTTTTGGGGGTCTTTCAGGCTTAAACAAGGCTCCCCTTCTTCAAGGAAAGAGAAACACTTCCTGGGATGCTCAGTGTCACCCGTGTTAGGGCCCTGCTGTGGTGGGTCCCCACGCTTCTCTGAACTTCCAGGGACCGCAGCTCACGGAGTCACTGGCAGGCTGCCAGCTGCAGAGGGGATCTTATCTGAGGGACTCAGTAGGGACACCCATGAGCAGCCTGGCCTTTGGGCCACCTCTTGTAGGTCATCACTTCTCTGGTCTTCTCATGGTTTGTCTTCTAGGGTGAAAAGCCCTTTCCAAGATCCTGTCCTGCTCCATGCCCGTATACCTGCCCACAGGCAAAGCTTGCCAGGACCAAGGCAGCCCAATGAGGACGCCGGTGGGTGACTGACCAGCTCATCCTCTCACGGGAGCCCAGACATGATGCCCCTGTGTAATCAGATCCCTCAGCTAACAGGTTGGTCCTGCATCCAACCATGAACCAGAAAGTGCCTGCTAGAAGAGTACCCATGCCTTAGATCGGGTGCTGGGGGTGCTAATGGGTGGCACCTGCCAGAAGCCCTATCTCAGATCTGGGCCCTGCTGGGCAATTGCTCCTCATACAGCCACGGCCACTGTTGTGGAAGAGGCGATAGAACCCCCATGCTTTTCTGGAACTTCTGGGGGCCCACAGTTCGCACAGGGATGGGCAGAGAAAGCAGGATGAGTTTTGCCAGCTCAGTCTATTGGGATAATACGGTGAAGCTTGGTCATCGGAGGAAGGGAGGGAAGGATGGATGGACTGGCCTGCAGGTGCTAGGGACCCCACAGGTGCTAGGGCTCCAGAGTTAGCTCCAGGTACCGGGCCATGCCTAGGCCATGGAACAGAGAGCCTGGAACCTGTTTCTGGGACCCGGGGGCCCACATCTGAGGTGTGCCAGCTCAGGTGTGGTGGGAAGGACTGAAGGTTCCAGCAAGCCTATGGTACACCCTGCCCAGGGGGCACATGCTCAGGCAAGCAGGTGAGCCAAGTCAGCCCAAGGAGGCAACCATGGCCCCTGGCAGGGCCACCTACTCTACATGGTGAACATCCTGCTCTAGCTCCTCATAATTCAGCTGCAGCTGCTGATTCATGGCTATGTAGGCCAGGCTCTGGTGGTAGGGCTGCTCCAGCTGGACCTATATCCTCCGCCCTCCCAGGGAAGTCTGGAGAGTCTTCTGGGACCAGGATGGTGAAAATGGGGTCCTTTGTGGGTGCCTCCCACACATCCTCCAGGATCTGCTCCACCGTGGGAGGCCCTGAGCCAGCTGTCAGCACCACTCTCTTCTTGGCCTTGGAACCCACCCCCGGGTGTGCTGTCTAAGCTGCCAGCACCGCTGAGCACCCACTTCCATGTACTGCTGCATCTCTTCCACCTCCAGCCAGAGAAAGCACTCATGTAATTAGATTTGGCTCACCCACAAAATCCAGAATAATCTCCCCATTTGAAGGTCCTTAATCTAAATTATATCTGTGCTATTTCTTTCTCAGGTTCTAGGGATAAGGGTGTGGACATTTTGGGGGGCCATTGTCCCTACCACAGGTCTTTATATGGGCCAGGCACTTTGCTAAATGTGTTCTATGTGTTATCTCATTTAATTGCCTCAGTAACTCCATGCAATTCAATTCTTTTGGTTACTCTATGACAGAGGAAACTGGGATTCAGAGATGTTAATCAGCCTGCCCAGAGTCATACAGTTAGGAAGCATGAAAGCCAGAATTTGAGGGTAGGTCATCTGAGTCTAGAGCTCATATCCTTATAGAGTATAATATCTAGAAGGAAAAGTCACCAAATTGGAAAGCCTTGAATGCCAGAGTGAGATGCATGGGCCCTTTTTTTGTGTGCAGCAACACCCCATGTCATCATGTGGGGAGAAAACACTTAAAACACAGACACTCTGTGGAAGACTGAATGGTATTTGTAAAGCATGGGTTAGACACATTCCTGGGAGATGGAAGGCAGACTACAATTTTCAAGAAACATTGAATTAGTCTCAAGAAATTATATTCTTGGAAAAAATCCAACGTGGTCTGTCAAGGTACAGCTATGACCACGGAATAGATAAAAATACAAAATTATTAGCCTACCTTCTGGGAGGTCTCCATAGGCTGTGATGGAGCCTGAATGAAGGTCATTATTGGTTTATTTAATATCTTCACAAGTGATCTTGGAACACGGAATCTTCATCTTTTTAAACGAAATTCATGAAGATAACAAATGGCTCAAGTTATAGTCATCAAAGAGGACAGAAGAAATGTTGACAGGAAATATTTCCCATTCAACTTGGTTGTGGGGGGAGGAAGGAATTCAAAACACAGATAGTCACTAAGATAAGGAGTCTGAACAGAGCCATCATGATTTAAGGGTCCTGCAATAAACAGAAAAGACAGAGAGGAAATCATGAAAGTGAAATGTGGTAGCTAGCCTGAGCACTGGTTCCCGGATGTGCAAATTTCCAGATGTCACAAATTTATGTGCTTTGGGGCACAGCTGGAAGGAGGCCCCTGGTCATGCCCTGGGCTGGCTTCCAGAGTACCAGGGAGTAGTAGTTTGGGGGGAAGCTGAGGCAGAGCAGCACAGAGAGGGTTGGAGAACAGGGTCAAGTATGAAATGCATGTTATGGAGAGCAGCTGCACCTCCTCTCACCTTGCCCACCTGCCCTCCCCACTCAGTTAAAGTCTTTGGGACTGGCCCACAGGGGCTGTGCTTCTCCCTGAAGAATCTCTCAGGAACCTCCTCCATCTTCATGATGTCATTGTATGAGTCCAGTTGGTTGGTAACTACTGGCTTACTTGACTCTCCCCTTCTCTAAACTGGGGCTCCATAAAGCCATTTGAGGAAAACAGGTTAGGAGGCTGTCCACAAGGTGGCTTTAAATCTTTTTTTGGGTCCAAGATCCCTTTAAAAATTTGATAAAACTATAGGTATTTTTTTCCCTAGAAAAATAAAGGCACAATCACAAAAATATTTGTATACAAGTCTAGAGGATTCATGAAGCCCCTCCAACCCAGAGGGAATCCTCTGGTCTAGTTCCTCCATGTTAATAACCTCATTGTTACAGCAATAGCAAATGCTCAACTCTCTTGTTACAATCTTCACCACTCCCTACCTCAGCGCCCCCCACCACATGCCTCTGTGCATTGGTAAACATTTTCCTGCTGAGCCTGGTTATGGTTTCAAAAATCTACCTTAACACAGTACTCTGCCAAGTAGTCCTACCAACACTTCAAAACTGGCACCAACTTCAATCCTGAGAGTAGCAAGAGAAGCTTTCATTCAAGTCAAAGGAAATTTTCTAGGTGGAAGGAATGGGAAAAGGCTGAGGATGAGGATGGAGAAAAGGATTATTGGAATAGTCAATTAGATGCTTGGGAACTTAGAAGAGGGCACTTTAAGCAGAACTATGGGTTGCAGCCAGATTGCAGTAGGCTAAATTGATGGGTCCACTTGAAAGTATTCTAAATAATCGGGTTGTATGCATAGTGACAAACATACAAGGATGTTTACTATGGTATTATTAAAATAGTACTAGTACAAATTGAAAACAGTCTAAAAGTCAAATATTAGAGAATTTGGTTAATTTGATTCTAATGCATCCATACTATGGAATAATATTATATTAGTAAGACCTCTTTAAGTAACAGAAACTTGAATCAAACTAGTTCAAGCAAAGACAGAGAAAAGGAACTTGTTAGCTAATGCAATGAAGAGTGCAGAAATTGTCTGGATTTAAGCAAATGCTGAGATGATGTCCTCTGATCTTGAAATCTCTCTCTCCCCTCCCCTCCCTGCTTCCATCCCCTCCCCCTCCCTCTCCCATCTCCTCTGAGATAGATTCATTTTTAGAGATTTCTCTACATGGTGGAAAGGATGGCCTCCATGGTTCCAGCATTTCTAGAGCTCACTGTCTCCACAACAGAGAAAACTTCCTGTCTCACCTTCTAGGCCAGCACACTGGCCCAAGAATATTGGTCCTGTTTGGGTCACTTGCCCATCCTTCAACCAAATGCTGTGTCCAAAGAGGTGAAGTACTGCAATTGGTCAGCTGGAGCGCATGTGCCTTCCTTGACAAACCCATCAGAGTCATGTTGTGTGAGGAAAAGGCATCCTCCAACGGAAGAACGATGATGCCCCCCAAAAACTGTCCATCATAATGGCAAACTTATTTTTTTTTAACATAATGTAGATCTATATTATGAGCACAGAGGCTTTGGGAGATGGGGAGAGATTGAGGTCCCATCACAGCTCTGCCTGGAATTCTTGTGCCTGGAACCCCCACCTGACACTCCTATCCCTTCTACTTCTCTAGACTAATGACTACATGGGGCGGGCACAATAATGCCTCCCTTCTCTGAAGATGTTCACGCACAAATCCCTGGAGCCTGTGAATGTGTGGCCTTACTTGGCAAATGGGACTTTGCAGATGGAATTAAGTTAAGAATCTTGAGCTAGGAGATGACCCATGGAAAGATGCTCCATTTACACTGTGAAGTAAGAAAAGCAAGTTACTGAACACAATGTAGAAAATAATTTTATCTTTATCTTTAAATCTGTTTAACTATTTATGTACATATATGCATGGAAAAAAGTTTAGGAAATGTACTCCAAGATGATAACAGAGTTATTTCTGAGGGGTTGTGATAGTAGACTTTTTTCCCTTTTGCTTGTATGCAGTTTCTAACTCTTCTACCATGAGCATAGATGACTTACATAATTCACATCTATAAGCCCAAGAGGTGAAGAAGAGGAAGCAGCCATTAAAGAGAAAGGTGGGATGGTATTGTGAATGGGAAGCATGTTGGAAAAAAAAAAGTTATTTGCTTATTCATTTTTGTGTTTATTTGCACCAGGAACACCTGTTTATCAGCTGAGGCAACAGGCCTGGGGATTCTGAAGAAGGAGAAGATGCACAAACAAGGAAATGAGACAGGGAGTAGCATCTCTAGGACTAGGGGTGGAGGGAGGACCTCATCAGGACTGAGAATGGGCCCCTCGAGGGGGCAGGAAGGAGAGAGGAAAAGCTGGGAAGAAATGAAGCAGCTTCTAACGGAAGGGGAAGGTAGTCAACAACCTAAGTCTTCTAAGCAAAGAAGCATGTGGGCGAGGGGGCTAGAGTGGGCTGGGGACTTCAGAAAAGTGGAAACAGTTGGAAATTGTGCTGTGGGGAATGGTGGGGATCCATCAGGATCAGTGGGGCTTTCTGAGCAGCACTGAGGGCCCAGCTGAGATTAGATAACAGGGATTTGTCATCGTGCTAATCATAGCAGAGGCATGACTTTTTCCAGTGACACTGAGCAGCTTGGGAACAGAAGCAAAGCCAGCAGGGAGAAACCAGCGTGCCTAGCTGCATGCACCAAGACTTCGGATTCTGAGCGAGGGGCTCCTCATTGGACCTCAGTGACTCCCACTGAGCTTCCTGATTCAGTTCTTTGATATGGAGCCCATGACACTGCTCTTCCCTGTGCTGTACGTGATGGTTGCTGGGTATCGTTCAGGCCTTGCTGAGATGAATCCAGGAGCTTGCCAGTGAGAGTGTTTAAGAAGCCAAAAACAAAAAGCAAAAGCCAAAATAATGCAGGGAGACAAAGGATGTAAGCAAATGGTGCTATTGTGCTACTGGGAGGACCCAGGAGAAAAGTGGAAGGGGCCAGGGTAGTTTTCAAAGCAGAGATAAAGCCGAGGCTGACCTTCAAAGGATGAGTAAGAGTTAACCAGGCCAGGTAAGTGGGGAGGGCACCCCTGGAGGGGAAGCACATGAGCAAAGGAGGAGGCATGAAGATGCGTGTTGTATATAGATAGCCACACACAACTGAGCGTCATTACAGGGTGAAGTAAAGGGGAGGGCATGGTGGGAGACAGGGCTGGAGGGGGCTGTCAGACTCACCCCGAAGGGCAGAGGAAAAGGGTCCTATGAAGGAGCTTGAGAGAACAAGATCAGAGGAATAAAAAGAGGAAAAAAAGAGAGTATGGTCTCCGAAGTCAAGTTAGTCAAGAGGTAATTAGGAAGAAATGATTGACAGTCCAAAGTGTCCTAAAGATGCCCAAGGAAAACATTTCAAAAATCTTATCAACAGACTTGGCAATTAGATCACATATGACCTTTGACAAATGAGTTTTGATGGAGTAGTGGGCACTGAAGACCACAAGTAATGGCGGCAGGTAGGGGTGAAAATAAAAAGAACAAGTGGAAATCATCTGAGAAGTCTGGCTCAGCAGAGTAGACAAGGGAAATAGAAGTGAGAAGGAATTGGAATTTTAAGAGAGGATGTATGCGTTTAAGGATGGGAGAGATTCTAACAGAGGCTGTCAGGAAGGCGCAGGAGAGGTGGAATGAATAGCACGGAACCCTTGGGATGGGAAGGGGTGAGTTTCAACAGGAGGAGGGATGCCTCTTTCTCTGAGTTTAAAGGAGGGGTATCAGCATACATACAGGTGTAGCTATGTTGATGAGGAGGGAGCAGAGTTGTTCTTGTCTGACTGCCTCCATTTCCCTTATTAAGTAGGCAGCATGGTGATCCCCTAAAAGTGAGGAGGTGAGGAAAACAGAGGAGTTAGAAAGAGAAGGCCCATCTAGCAAGGCCCCATGAGAGGGCCGTTGGAGAGCACGGGACCTGTGCAGGCTGCAGGAAGTACACGAGGTCAAGTGTGGAAAGTGCACAGATCAGAGCCAGGCAAATAAAGGCCCCCAGTAAATGGGAGAAATTATCCCCAGGCAAGAAGAATCCTGAGGGCCTAACAAACCTCAAAGGGACAAAGTCCCAGGTGGGGGCAGTGATGGGTCTGAAGGCCAATCACATGTGGAGACTTGAAGGCAGATGTCTAAAGAAAAGATTTTTTTTTTTTTTAGTAGTTTGAAAACATTGCTTTCTAGCATCTGGGTATTCAGATTTGGAAGGAAGAGCCCAGTTCTCTAAAACAAAGAAAAATTGCAAATTCAGGAGCCATGTTGTAATTCCATAGGCAGAAACAACTCCAAACTCAGTCTCTCTTGTTAGGGACTGACTAACCTCAGAGACTCCAAATCCAGAAAGATTAAATTGATAAAGGGGACGTCACACTGCAGCCTGAGGTGATGTGGTTCAACATAGAGGGGAAAAAACCTGATCCTGTTGCTCAGGTAGGTTGAATGGCTAGATCTACCTCAGGATGTTATCTTATTCAGTCTTCGAATGAGTCAACAAAGTCGACAAAAACAAGGCTTTGTGAGCGTGTTCCCAGTTAAGCTGGATTTCTCAGGCAGGTGCAGGCAGTGTGTGCAAACACGCCAGTCCTTTTACTTGCTGGTGGCGCCACGCCTGCCACGCCCCGGGGAGCAGGTTCAGAGGAGCAGCTCTGCTGTTGCACTCACCGGGGTCGATCCCACCAGCCCCACTCAAAGAGTCCCATCACCCTCCAAGCCACAGTTCTGTCATCTGTAAAATGTGGATGATATCAGCATCTATTTCCAAAGGTCCCTGTGAGCATTCAATGAGGTAATGCATATACAGCACTTAGCACTTTCGCCTCGCAGATGGAAAGTGGTCAGTAAATGTTAGTCCTTAATATTATGAGTAGCCTGGCTTTCCTAGAACTCATTCTCGGCTTTTAAATGTCCTTTCACCTGCTAAGTTGTTTCACTGATCCATGAGCCACAGTCAGATGAGGTCCCAGAAGATAGGGCGGCCATGTTGTTTTTACAATATCACAATTTGCTGAGCTCTGTGGATGACAAAGAGATGCCATTCAGACAGAATGCCTTCAAACAAAAGCAGCTAAGTGGGTCTCATTAGTAGCATTAGTGTCCTAAGGAGAGAAAAGCACAGCCCCTCCTTAGCTAGAGGTCTTCCAGACTGCTCTCTTTGAATACTGGAGTCAGAGGAGGAATAAGAGAGAAATTAAAAACCTATTAGCCCCAAACTGAGACTTTTCCCCCCTGAAGAATCAGAAAAATTAAAAAAGAATTGAAAAGGGAATAACTTTCTTATTATAGGTATCAGTGTTATTTAATGCTGTGTCTGTATGCCACTTCAAATCAGCTCAAGTACTCCCAGTTGTATGTGTCCCATGCTGGTCTAAGGCAGTCCATTTTACTCCTTATTTCAAAAGCTCTTCTAAGGTAGAGAGTGAGCTGTGTCAAGATGGGGAAGTGGCTAAGCAGGAGGGGCTCTGAGGCTGTACCCCTAAGTTAGAGCAGCTCTGCTCTTATTCAGTTATGTGAACTACTCCATTAAATTTTTAAAAAATTTATTTATTTGAGAGAGAGAGAGAGAGCATTAGCAGGGAGGAGGGGCAAGAGGGAGAGAGAGGGAGAAGTAGGCTCCCAGCTAAGCAGGGAGCCCAAGGACATGGGACTCTATCCCAGGACCCTGGGATCATGCTCTGAGCTAAAGGCAGATGCTTAACTGACTGAGCCATCCAGGCATCCCAGTACTTCATTTTTTAAAGGGTTACATTGCTAGAAAAGAAAAATCTTGAAAGCCACCAGCCTACTGATTAATAGCATCCATTTATCATACATCTGCTATGGGCTGGATACTTTATATACTTTAAACTTCTCTCTACAAGGTAGCTTACTCTGAAAGATGAAGGAACCCATCTAAAGTAATTCAGCTAGTAAGTGTTAGAATTGGCATTGCAACCTAGTCTGTCTGCTCCCTTTCCACTTGTACATCTTGCTCTGGAATTCTTTCAATTCAACAAACATTTAAGATTCTACTACTTTCTAAGCTCTTGTTAGATTCTGGGATTAGAAACTCACAATCTATTGGAATAGAAAGGCATGTGAATAAATATTTACGCAAGTGTTTTGGAACGCTATGCTCCAATGAAACATGGAGCGAAGAGTGGTGAGTTCCAAGTGATGGGGTGAGAGAGTGGTCATTTAAGCTTCTTACAGGTGATGATGCTACAGGGCGCAGTGACAAAGAGGAATGTTGGGAGAGAGGACAATGGAGAGTGAGGAAGCCAGAGTTTATCAGGCTTTGTATGTCATCCATGCAAAGACATAGAACCCTGGAGTCTGAGAATTGCATCATTTAATTGACTTACACTTTTTCTCCCTCTGTTCGCTCTCCTCTAATATTCAGTTGTTTTGAAAATTCCAGCCTTACCTAAAGAATCTGTGGAAGAGATTTGTTGCCATTTTAGGAGGAAAATGGAAAGATGTCTGAAGAAAGATAGAAAGGTATTTGGAGGAGTAGCCCCCCTCCCACCAAGGTGTATGGACTTTAGACAGTGGGGAGCCAGTGAAGGATTATAATGCTAATTTATCATACTGTAGCTCTGAAGTCAAGTAGGGCCTCCTTGACCCACAAGATCCAGCTAAACCGGCCTCCCAGCTCCAATTTCACAGCCTGGGGAAGCCCTGTGTCTCCCCGAGTATTTGTTTCCCGAAGACTGATTCTCTCATGGCTCATTTGTCTGTAGATTTTGTCTTCCTCCAGTGCCGTCTTTGTGTTGCACCAAGGATGACCCCAACCAGACATGAAAGTCAATGTCCAAAAGAATTCACTCACATAAAAGCACAAGTGAGCATTGTAGATTTGACTAAAGATTTCTTAGAGGCGTCAGGAGATTTTACAGCAGTCACATGAAGCTCCACTTTTAGACAATCCTATTCTCTGCAAATTGGTCTTTCATGCAGTATCCAGCCCAAAGCACCTTTCCTCATTTCCTGGATTATCCGTTGGAACATCAAATTCTTCTCTCAATTACCGAAAAATTCATCCATTTCCCAGACCCAGGAACAGATCTGGACTAGGGCCCAAGGATTAAGATCAACTTCAAGGGCGCCTGGGTGGCTCAGTTGGTTAAGCGACTGCCTTCGGCTCAGGTCATGATCCTGGAGTCCCTGGATCGAGTCCCGCATCGGGCTCCCTGCTCGGCAGGGAGTCTGCTTCTCCCTCTGACCCTCCCGACCCTCCCCCCTCTCATGCTCTCTCTCTCTCTCAGTCTCTCTCTCAAATAAATAAATAAAATCTTTAAAAAAAAAAAAGATCAACTTCAAGCCTCAAACACTTATAAAAGCTTGTTCAGTCCATCTCCCACAACTTTCAGGCCAAAATACATTCTTCATAAGAGGAATCCTGGTGCATAATTTTCCCTATCTGGTTATTAAAGAATTAAGATAAGAGTAGGCTTTTGATCCAAAAGATCCAGGGACCCCTGGGTGGTTCAGTCGGTTAAGCATCTGTCTTTGGCTCAGGTCATGATCCCAGGGTCCTAGGATTGAGTCCTGCTCAGCAGGGAGCCTACTTCTCCCTTTCCTTCTGCCTGCCACTCCCCCTGCTTATGCTCTCTCTCTCTGACAAATAAATAAAATCTTAGAAAAGAGTAAAGCCGGGCGCCTGGGTGGCTCAGTCGTTAAGTGTCTGCCTTTGGCTCAGGTCATGATCTCAGGGTCCTGGGATTGAGCCCCACATCGGGCTCCCTGCTCAGCAGGAGGCCTGCTTCTCCTTCTCCCACTCTCCCTGCTTGGGTTCCCTCTCTTGCTGTCTCTCTCTCTGTCAAATAAATAAATACAATCTTAAAAAAAAAAAAGTAAAGCCATAACAATGTTTGTAGTGGATGACCTCCCTACAAGAATAAAATCCCCCTCTTTAATCCCTGGGGGAAAAATGTGTCAGAACCAACTTTAGATAGTCAGGAGAGGGGATTCATTTTCAGTCTTGTCAATGGAAAGAAGATCCTAGGTGGTGGGGTGTCAATATGGCATCACCCATGCAACAATGGGATGGGAGCTTTAATTTTTTTAAATATTTTATTTATTTATTTGAGAGAGAGAAAAACAAGCAATGGGGAGGGGCACAGGGAGGGAGAGAGAGAGAGAAGCAGACTCCCTGCTGATCAGGAAGCCCGATGCAGGGCTTGATCCCAGGACCCAGAGGTCATGACCTGAACTAAAGGCAGAGGCTTAACCGACTGAGCCACCCAGGCGCCCTGGGATGGGAGCTTTAAAGTGAGGGTCTAGGCAAAGGCTCTGGGAAGTGATGTCAGCTCATTCGGGTAGTTAGCTCATTGCCATTCATGGATCCTTTCTGATACCGGAAGAGGAGAAATCCTGAGAACAATTCAGCTCAGGTGGAGTCAGAGCCTATGCTTTGAATCCCTCACCTCTTGAGTCTGGAGATGATAAAGGAATGAACTTTATTTGAAACATCCTTTGGTGGTAAGAGTAGAGGACCCTGGGAAAGATGATGGGAGGTCTGTCTGGGTTGTGGGGAATTTTGGTACAGATTCTACGTCTAAGGGACCTCAAGGGCCAGAAGAGGATTTTGCATCTTACTTGTTTATTTTGACTGGTGTACAAAGTGGTCTGATGAGGTACCTTTTTTGAAATCCATGGGTAAGGCTGAGGGAGGAAAATGTCTCTCCTCTCTCCATCAGGCCACCATGCAGAAAGCAGAATCCATTAGGGTATCTTCTCTGCCCTTCTTTTATTCTTTCTCCTTGTCAGGCTTTCTGTAGACATTCTCTAAGTGGTACAAGGCTCAGTTACCCTGATAAGCTAAGATCTCTTTTTTATACCCCGGTTATCTGGTATGTCTTTTCTTTTAAATGGAGCATGGTGTGGGGTTGTTGAAGGGAGAGGAAGAGGAGGGGACAGACAGGGTCTCTTGCACCTCTGTGAGTCCTGAATGACATAGGTCTTGCTCTGGCTTCAGATCAGATATGCAAGATCCATGGGAGTCAGAGGCAATCACACCAACCCATCAGAGTTTTGCTGCCCTCAGGAAGAATCCCTGGTACTGACACCAGGAGCACAGCCTGAAGAGCTGGTGGCTGGTCAGAACCTCACTGGTAGAAATTTTGTGTTTATTTTTTATTTTTTTGAATATTTTTTTTAAGATTTATTTATTTATTTATTTATCTATCTATTTATTTATTTATTTATTTGACAGCAAGAGAGCGAGATAGTGAGAGCAGGAACACAAGCAGGGGGAGTGGGAGAGGGAGAAGCAGGCTTCCTGCTGAGCAGGGAGCCCGATGTGGGGATCACGACCCGAGCTGATGGCAGACGCTTAACGACTGAGCTACCCAGGCACCCAGAAATTTTGTGTTTAAACTTGGCCTGCAACCAGCTGTGTCCCCATCCCTCACCTAACCCAGTTCTCTCAGACAAAAGAGAATGGGGGTGGAGGGTGGGGATTACATTGCAAATGACACCACGAGCTTCTAGAATATTATCCAAAATTATTTCACAGCAGAAGGAAATGGATGGGTTCAAAGATACAGGAAGAAATCAGAAGCCTTCACTCTGAGGCAATTTGGTCTCATCTACAGCAAATAAGCCATGAGTGACTAAACCTTTCCCATATTCTTGCTCCATTCCCACATTCCATGAAAAACATTGCACCAGTACAGCCTTGTTTCACTTTTCTGTTTCCCAGCCAGAACACTGATATGACAGGTCAAGTTATCAGTAAGGGTGAAGGCCAGGGCTGGCCACTCATCAGCAGGCCCAGGGCCCATGAGAGCAGTGGCCAGCGGGACCCTGCCAACCCAAGCACACAGTAGCAATAGCAGTGGCAGTGGGCATGTGGTTCCAGCAGTAATTTCTCTCCCTAGTGCATGGGAGTGTGGGGGCTGGAGGGTGGTCAGTAGAGCCTCAAGCCCAGACAATTCTACTTTCACTCTGCCCACTAATTACTGCACCACTTACATCTCCTGGCCTTGATCATTGTAAGATTCGGGTTCATGTGGTGTTTTGTTTGTGCATCTATCTGAAAGGTAGCCACATATATATATTTATAATGGGTTCAAAAATCTACAAAATAACTTCTCTTAAACTGTATGTGATTTCTATTTTGTGCTATTCTTCTATCGGGTGGTAGAAAGTTAATCTCAGTCTGTTTGAGCATGCCCACTTTTTTTCCCTGGAGATGCTTCTAAGTGGTACATGGAGGTACAGAGTGCACTGGATCTGTGAGGCTATGTGCCTGTGCTGGTATCTGCTGAGATGTCCAACAACCTTTTGGGTCCTCAATCATCTATCCACATGGGGTGCTTTTGAGTTAGTCTTCACTCGGACCTGAAAGCCCCTTTGGGGTTTGTGACAGTCTTGCCCTCTCGGGAATGATTCTGCAACTCCAGTGCCACATCAGGACACAGGGCATTCTCTGACTGTCTAAAACTCCACCTGCCTACACAAAGGCAATCATTTCTTCTTGAACAACTTTCCAGCTTTCCAGACACAAGTTTTCTTTACACTTAAAGCCTACCAACATCCTATTGGGGGTGCTTTGGGCAGAACACCCAACAGGAAGTGACTTAGAGCATAAGGTTACCTATTATCCTCCATGGCAAGAAGTCTAGAAGTCAGGGCTAATAAGAAGACTGACTTTTAGTCTCTCGTAACATTTCAGCAACATAACAATGTCATCAAGGACCCATGTACTTCTCACATCTCTCTGTGCCACTCTCAGCATGTGGACAGTTATCCTGAGGCTTTTTCCACATGGTTGGAGATGGCTGTCACTGTCTCAGACATTACCTTCTCGCACAGCCATTCCAAAGGCAGGGGAAAAAAGCCTCCCATATCTTTATTTTTTTTATTTTTAATTTTTTCCCCATATCTTTATTTTTTAAACTGAAGAATGTGAAAGACGAAACAGACTGTCTAATAAGAAGATGATTTTATTCAAGCTATTGCAATAGGAAGAGTGTTCATGAATGAGAAAGTTCTCCAAGAAAAGGAACGGGGCCTGGAATTTCAATAGAGGCAGGTCAACAAGAGGGTCATCCAGCGTCTCATAAGGTCATGAAGAAGGATGGAGATCGGTCTTCAGTATACGGAAAAGCTCTGAGGTAGCTGTTCCTTGGGACACAAGAGTGAAAGGATTTCAGAGAACAAAAGTGTGGGGAAATTTCTTACCTATCTCTGTTTTCTGTGAGCACAGGGCTCAGGTAAAGCTCAATACTATCAGTCTGCCCTTTTGTTCAAAATGAATGAATATTGCTTGTCACTGAACAACTCAAGGGTGATCATGAACTCTCCAAGTGGAGTAAAGCAGGGTCTAAGAAGTAGCCTTTCTAGGACTTTCAGTTGCCTCTACTCCTGCAAAACCAGTTGAACCATCCGCAAAGAGATGGTAGCAAAAGTTGATTATTTTACAGTCCTGGAAATCAGGCATCTTAAAAGAAGGATGTTTAAAGTGCAAAAGGAAACTATTAATTAGGTTTGTATTAAAGTAAAGAACCAAGAGTTGAACACTGAGTGTAACCAATCCAGTGGATTCCAACAGGCCAGTGGAGGTGAATCATCCAGTTATGCAGGATCACTCACTGAGTGTCTCAAAACTCTTGAGCTAGGATGTTGATGCTCTTGGTGATGTTGTCCACAATCTAGGTTAGCTCTCATATAAATGCATGAATGACCCAAGCATTTTGTCAGACTTCCTTAGTGGTCCAGACTTGTCCTGACTCACCCATGGTCTGCTGCAATGGTGAGTCCTTCGAGATTTACATACAAGTTACTGTGAGATTTATATCATTTTACAGGGCTTTTTCAGATCCTGGGAAGAATAGCCAGCTGCAAGGCAACCTAGAGTCCCAATACGGATCTGGACAGTCAGGTTATAGTTCTCAGTAATGCCATTAGGTGGGAGGGAGATAGATTAGAAAAGTTAGTTTGGAAGATTGCAGCCAGATATTGAAGGAATCTGGAATAATTGAAAATTTGGGAAATATTGACAGTTTGGGCAAGGTAACAGGATCCAGTCCAATTTGCAGGTAAGTATCAAAACTGGTTTTTCCATAGGGAAGAAAGAAGTCAATTAATCTGTCCCACACAAGACTGAGTTTGCATATCAATCACCTACAATTTACAAAGAGGCAGAAAATACCTCAAAGACAATAAAAATCTCATAAATAAACTCATCAAACGTATCCAGCTCTGACCACAGTAAAATCCCCTTTTAGGAGCTTTCTGCGAATTTCACTATGCATTACACATCCCTTATAGTACAACTTCTCATGGTGGCAAAAGAGAACATATTCATTAATAGCCCAAATATATATAGCCTCTCTGAAGCTTATAAAAATAAGAAGATAAAGTAAATGAATTAAATTATACTTAGTAATACTGTTTCGGTATTCTATCTTTTTTTTTAATTAATTTTTTTTTCAATTTTTTCTAATTATTATGTTATGTTAATCACCGTACATTACATCATTAGTTTTTGATGTAGTGTTCCATGATTCATTGTTTGCGTATAACACCCAGTGCTCCATGCAGAACGTGCCCTCCCTAATATCCATCACCAGGCTAACCCATCCTCCCACCCCCCTCCCCTCTAGAACCCTCAGTTTGTTTTTCAGAGTCCATCGTCTCTCATGGTTCATCTCCCCCTCTGATTTCCCCCCCTTCATTCTTCCCCTCCTGCTATCTTCTTCTTCTTCCTCCTCTAACATATAATGTATTATTTGTTTCAGAGGTACAGATCTGTGATTCAACAGTCTTGCACAATTCACAGCGCTCACCATAGCACATACCCTCCCCAATATCTATCACCCAGCCACCCCATCCCTCCCACCCCCCACCACTCCAGCAACCCTCAGTTTGTTTCCTGAGATTAAGAATTCCTCATATCAGTGAGGTCATATGATACATGTCTTTCTCTGATTGACTTATTTCACTCAGCATAACACTCTCCAGTTCCATCCATGTTGTTGCAAATGGCAAGATTTCATTTCTTTTGATGGCTGCATAACATTCCATTGTATAAATATACCACATCTTCTTTATCCATTCATCTGTCGATGGACATCGTGGCTCTTTCCATAGTTTGGCTATTGTGGACATTGCTGCTATAAACATCGGGGTGCACATACCCCTTCAGATCCCTACATTTGTATCTTTGGAGTAAATACCCAGTCGTGCAATTGCTGGATTGTATGGTAGCTCTATTTTCAACTTTTTGAGGAACCTCCATACTGTTTTCCAGAGTGGTTGCACCAGCTTGCATTCCCACCAACAGTGTAGGAGGGTTCCCCTTTCTCTGCATCCCCGCCAACATCTGTTGATTCCTGACTTGTTAATTTTCGCCATTCTGACTGGTGTGAGGTGACATCTCATTGAGGTTTTGATTTGGATTTCCCTGATGCCGAGCCATGTGGAGCACTTTTTCATGTGTCTGTTGGCCATTTGGATGTCTTCTTTGGAAAAATGTCTGTTCATGTCTTCTGCCCATTTCTTGATTGGATTATTTGTTCTTTGGGTGTTGAGTTTAAGACGTTCTTTATAGATTTTGGATACTTTATCTGATATTTCATTTGCAAATATCTTCTCCCATTCTGTCGGTTGTCTTTTGGTTTTGTTGACTGTTTCCTTTGCTTTGCAAAAGCTTTTTATCTTGTTGAGGTCCCAATAGTTCATTTTTGCCCTCGCTTCCCTTGCCTTTGGTGATGTTTCTAGGAAGAAGTTGCTGCGGCTGAGGTCGAAGAGATTGCTGCCTGTGTTCTCCTTTAGGATTTTGATGGACTCCTGTCTCACATTGAGGTCTTTCAACCATTTGGAGTCTATTTTTGTGTATGGTGTAAGGAAATGGTCCAGTTTCATTCTTCTGCATGTGGTTGTCCAATTTTCCCAACACCATTTGTTGAAGAGACTGTCTTTTTTCCATTGGACATTCTTTCCTGCTTTGTCAAAGATGAGTTGACCATAGAGTTGAGAGTCCATTTCTGGGCTCTCTATTCTGTTCCATTGATCTCTGTGTCTGTTTTTGTGCCAGTACCATACTGTCTTGATGATGACAGCTTTGTAATAGAGCTGGAAGTCAGGAATTGTGATGCCGCCAGCTTTGCTTTTCTTTTTCAACATTCCTCTGGCTATTCAGGTTCTTTTCCGGTTCCATACAAATTTTAGATTTATTTGTTCCATTTCTTTAAAAAATGTGGATGGTATTTTGATGGGGATTGCATTGAATGTGTAGATTGCTCTAGGTAGCATTGACATCTTCACAATATTTGTTCTTCCAATCCATGAGCATGGAACGTTTTTCCATTTCTTTGTGTCTTCCTCAATTTCTTTCATGAGTATTTTATAGTTTTCTGAGTACAGATCCTTTGCCTCTTTGGTTAAATTTATTCCTAGGTATCTTATGGTTTTGGGTGCAACTGTAAATGGGATCAACTCCTTAATTTATTTCTTCTGTCTTGTTGTTGGTGTATAGGAATGCCACTGATTTCTGTGCATTGATTTTCTATCCTGCCACTTTACTGAATTCCTGTATGAGTTCTAGCAGTTTTGGGGTGGAGTCTTTGGGGTTTTCCACATAAAGTATCATATCATATCATCTGCAAAGAGTGAGAGTTTGACTTCTTCTTTGCTGATTCGGATGCCTTTGATTTCTTTTTGTTGTCTGACTGCTGTGGCTAGGACTTCTAATACTATGTTGAATAGCAGTGGTGATAGTGGATATCCCTGCTGCGTTCCTGACCTTACGGGGAAGCTCTCAGTTTTTCCCCATTGAGAATGATATTCGCTGTGGGTTTTTCATAGATGGCTTTTATGATATTGAGGTATATACCCTCTATGCCTATACTCTGAAGAGTTTTGATCAAGAAAGGATGCTGTACTTTGTCAAATGCTTTTTCTGCATCTATTGAGAGGATCATATGATTCTTGTTCTTTCTGTTATTAATGTATTGTATCATGTTGATTGATTTGTGGATGTTGAACCAACCTTGCAGCCCAGGGATAAATCCCACTTGGTCGTGGTGATGAATTCTTTTAATGTACTGTTGGATCCTATTGGCTAGTATTTTGGTGAGAATTTTTGCATCCATGTTCATCAAGGATATTGGTCTGTAATTCTTTTTGATGGGGTCTTTGTCTGGTTTGGGGATCAAGGTAATGGTGGCCTTATAAAATGAGTTTGGAAGTTTTCCTTCCATTTCTATTTTTTGGAACAGTTTCAGAAGAATAGGTATTAATACTTCTTTAAATGTTTGGTAGAATTTCCCTGGGAAGCCATCTGGCCCTGGGCTTTTGTTTTTTGGGAGATTTTTGATGACTGCTTCAATTTCCTTAGTGGTTATAAGTCTGTTTAGGTTTTCTATTTTTTCCTGGTTCAGTTTTGGTAGTTGATACACCTCTAGGAATGCATCCATTTCTTCCAGGTTATCTAATTTGCTGGCATAGAGTTGCTCATAATATGTTCTTATAATTGTTTGTATTTCTTTGGTATTGGTTGTGATCTCTCCTCTTTCATTCATGATTTTGTTGATTTGGGTCATTTCTCTTTTCTTTTTGATAAGTCTGGCCAGGGGTTTATCAATCTTGTTAATTCTTTCAAAGAACCAGCTCCTAGTTTCGTTGATCTGTTCTACTGTTCTTCTGGTTTCTATTTCATGGATTTCTGCTCTGATCTTTATTATTTCTCTTCTCCTGCTGGGTTTAGGCTTTATTTGCTGTTCTTTCTCCAGCTCCTTTAGGTGTAGGGTTAGGTTGTGTACTTGAGACCTTTCTTGTTTCTTGAGAAAGGCTTGTATTGCTATATACTTTCCTCTTAGGACTGCCTTTGCTGCATCCCAAAGATTTTGAACAGTTGTGTTTTCATTTTCATTGGTTTCCATGAATTTTTTGAATTCTTCTTTAATTTCCTGGTTGACCCATTCATTCTTCAGTAGGATGCTCTTTAGCCTCCATGTATTTGAGTTCTTTCCAACTTTCCTCTTGTGATTGAGTTCTAGTTTCAAAGCATTGTGGTCTGAAAATAGGCAGGGAATGTTCCCAATCTTTTGGTTCCAGTTGAGACCTGATTTATGACCTAGGATGTGATCTATTCTGGAGAATGTTCCATGGGCACTAGAGAAGAATGTGTATTCTGTTGCTTTGGGATGGAATGTTCTGCATATATCTGTGAAGTCCATTTGGTCCAGTGTGTCATTTAAAGTCTTTATTTCCTTGTTGATCTTTTGCTTAGATGATCTGTCCATTTCAGTGAGGGGGGTGTTAAAATCCCCCACTATTATTGTATTGGTGTCGATGTGTTTCTTTGCTTTTGTTATTAATTGGCTTATATAATTGCCTGCTCCCATGTTAGGGGCATAGATATTTACAATTGTTAGATCTTCTTGTTGGATAGACCCTTTAAGTAGGATATAGTGTCCTTCCTCATCTCTTATTACACTCTTTGGTTTAAAATCTAATTTGTCTGATATAAGGATTGCCACCCCAACTTTCTTTTGGTGTTCATTAGCATGGTAAATGGTTTTCCACCTTTTCACTTTCAATCTGGGGGTGTCTTTGAGTCTAAAATGAGTCTCTTGCAGACAGCATATCAATGGGTCTTGTTTTTTTATCCAATCTGATAGCCTGTGTGTTTTGACTGGGGCATTTAGTCCATTTACATTCAGGGTAAGTATTGAAAGATATGAATTTAGTGCCACCATATTGCCTGTAAGGTGACTGTTACTGTATATTGTCTGTGTTCCTTTCTGGTTTATGTTGCTTTTAGGCTCTCTCTTTGCTTAGAGGACCCCTTTCAAGATTTCTTGTGGGGTTGGTTTTGTGTTTGCAAATTCCTTTAGTTTTTGTTTGTCCTGGAAGCTTTTTATCTCTCCTTCTATTTTCAATGACAGCCTAGCTGGATATAGTGTTCTTGGCTGCATATTTTTCTCATTTAGTGCTCTGGATATATCCTGCCAGTCCTTTCTGGCCTGCCAGGTCTCTGTGGATAGGTCTGTTGCCAATCTAATGTTTCTACCATTGTAGGTTACAAATCTCTTCTCCCGAGCTGCATTCAGGATTTTCTCTTTGTCTCTGAGACTCGTAAGTTTTACTATTAGATGTTGGGGTGTTGACCTATTTTTTATTGATTTTTGAGAGGGGTTCTCTGTGCCTCCCGGATTTTGATGCCTGTTTCCCTCCCCAAATTAGGGAAGTTCTCTGCTATAATTTGTTCCAATATACCTTCTGCCCCTCTCTCTCTTTCTTCTTCTTCTGGGATCCCAATTATTCTAATGTTGTCTCGTCTTATGGTATTGCTTATCTCTTGAATTCTGCCCTCGTGATCCAGTAGTTGTTTATCTCTCTTTTTCTCAGCTTCTTTATTTTCCATCATTTGGTCTTCTATATCACTGATTCTCTCTTCTGCCTCATTTATCCTAGCAGTTAGGGCCCCCATTTTTTATTGCACCTCATTAATAGCCTTTTTGATTTTGACTTGGTTAGATTTTAGTTCTTTTATTTCTCCAGAAAGGGTTTCTCTAATAACTTCCATGCTTTTTTCAAGCCCAGCTAGTATCTTTAAAGTGATGATTCTGAACTCTAGATCCAACATCATACTAATGTCCATATTGAGTAGGTCCCTGGCAGTTGGTACTACCTCTTGTTCTTTTTGTTGAGGTGATTTTTTCCATCTTGTCATTTTGTCCAGACAAGAACAGATGAATGAGAGAACAAAATGCTAACAGGGTAACAATGTCCCCAGAAAATATACTCTAAACAAATCAGAAAAGACCTGAAGCTGGGGGAAAAGAAAGAAAAAAGAAAAAGAAGAAAAAAGAAAAAGAAAAAGATAAAAACAAACAAAAACAGAACAAAACAGAAAAAACCAGAATATGATCAAATATGATCAGGCTAGTGCATAGATCAGTGCCACATACTAGATTTTGGGTGTATTTTGGTCTGTTAGAAGAAAGTGCCTCCCAAAATTTTAAAGAAAGAAAAACTTATATACATACAAAAATAAGGGCTGATATGATGAAGGGATGGGATATGACTGTAAAGATGGAAATTATACAAAATTTTATAAAAGGAATTGATAAGAAGTTGTTTGAAAAAAGAAAGAAGAGGATTTTAAAAAAAAGGAAAAAAAAAGGGAGAGACTGTGATCAGGCAGGAGAGTAGAACAAAACCATACACTAGAGATTTAGGGTATATTTTGATCTGTTAGAAGAAACTCTCAAAATTTTAAAGAGAGAACAACTTATATATATATGCCAAACATAAGGGTAACTACTATGAAGGGATAGAATATGACTCTAAAAATGAAAAATAAAAATGTTTTTTAAAAAAAGGATTGATAAGATGTTGGTTGAAAAAGGGAAAAAGAAAAATTAAAAAAAAAAAGATAGTTAAAAAAAAATTTAGCTTTGAAAGACTAAAGAATCATGGTAAAAAAGCCATGGATTCTAAGTGCATTATTCCCCTAGCGCTGGAGTTCTGCCGTTCTCATTGATCGGTAAACTTGGTCTTGGCTGGCTGTTCTCGCTGATCTTCTGGGGGAGGGGCCTGTTGCCGTGGTTCCCAAATGTCTTTGCCAGAGGTGGAATTGCCCCGCCCTTGCCTGGTCTGGGCTAAGTAATCTGCTCGGGTTTGCTCTCAGGAGCTTTTGTTCCCTGCAAGCTTTCCGTACAGCTTTGGAGGACAAGAGTGAAAATGGCGGCCTCCCAATCTCCACACCGGAGATGCTGAGAACTCGTGTCCCCACTCCTCAGTGAGCCCCCAGAGAAAAGCAGTCAGTCACTCCCGTCTCCCGGGTCTCCAGCCGCACTCCGTACTCACCCGGCCTGTGACCGAGCATTTCTATCTCTGGCACCCGACTCAGTATGGAGTCTCCAAACCCAGCAGATCCCTGCGGTGAGCTCCTGCGCTGCTCCTCCCAGGGGAGGAAGGGGAGTCTCCCCGGATCTGCCGTTTGTTGGGACCCTGCTGGAAGAGCAGTGGCCTGACTATGCCCCGGATCACGGTTTATGGCAACCCCGAGCTGAGAGCCCGTGCCTCGGCTCCGTCTCTGCAGCCGGCTTCCCCGCTCTGATACCTGGGAGCTCTGCCGCACTCAGGCACCCCGGTCTTTCTGTGACCCCGAGGGTCCTGAGACCACACTGTCCCGGAGGGTTCCACCCCCCGCTTAGCCACCGGAGTGACGTCCCTCAGCAGAGCAGACTTTTAAAAGTTCCGATTTTGTGCTCTGTGGTTCTATCACTTGCCAGAAGCGGCTGATGGAGGCCCCTCCCCTGCCATCTATCCTCCCGAATATCGCCTCGGATTCACTTCTCCGCACATCCTACCTTCCAGAAAGTGGTCGCTTTTCTGTTCAGAGAGTTGTTGCCATTCTTTTCTTCGATCTCCTGTTGAGTTCGTAGGTGTTCAGAATGGTTTGATCCCTATCCAGCTGAATTCCTGAGAGGAGACGAAATCCAGGTCTCCTACTCCTCTGCCATCTTGCTCCGCCTCCAGAAATAGGCTTTTAAAAAAATGGTAAGGCAATGAAAGGTGACTATATAAATTTAAGTAATGGATTTATAAAAAGAAAATCAGATATAAATTACTTATAATTCCTCCATAATCACATTTATGCATTTTGTTGTTTCTCCTTCCAGATTTTTGTCCTTATTGTCTACACGTGTGCCTGCACAGATGCAAACACACATGCTCAAAAACACAATAAAAAACATGTAGAATTGTATTATGTTCATTTTCCATGTTAATAACTATGGCTTTTCATAAACATGAGCTTGTAACTATTGTGATGTTTTTCTTTTTTTTTTAAGATTTTATTTATTTATTTGACAGAGAGAGACACAGTGAGAGAGGAAACACAAGCAGTGGGAGTGAGAGAGGGAGAAGCAGCCTTCCTACGGAGCATGAAGCCCAACATGGGGCTCGATCCCAGGACCCTGGGATCATGACCTGAGCTGAAGGCAGACGCCTAACGACTGAGCCACCCAGGCGCCCCTTGTGATGTTTTTCTAACCTAGTGATTTGGTGAGTAATTGAAGGAGGTAAAATGACTAGGATGAAATGAAAACAAGAGTAAAGCCAATGCAAATTTGCAAAAAATGACACATTGTGGGGCGCCTGGGTGGCTCAGTTGGTTAAGCGACTGCCTTCGGCTCAGGTCATGATCCTGGAGTCCCGGGATTGAGTCCCGCATCGGGCTCCCTGCTCGGCAGGGAGTCTGCTTCTCCCTCTCCCACTCCCCGTTTGTGTTCCCTCTCTCGCTGTGTCTTTGTCTGTCAAATAAATAAATAAAATCTTAAAAAAAAAAATGACACATTGTGAGTGCCTAATGATTGCTGAAAACTATTTGCAAGGTTCCACGGAAGCCTACTATTTCCTCCTCTGAAAGACTGATGTTTTCCACAAGAGTTTGGAAATTGACACAGATGACTTGAGGATGTCTGGTCGGCCCTTACTAAAGAGACTTCCCTCTTCTAAAGAGGCCTTGGTCACAGCTCAAAAATCCTTTGGGCCAGCAGTGTTTATTTGAACATGGTTTCAAAGGTAGGAAGGAAGAGGATGGAAGGAAAACCCAAAAGTGCTTATTTAAGTTGACGATTTATTTGGAGAAAGCAAGTTTCATATCCAAGCCAACCTAGAGTTGTTCCCAAAGTCAACCGTTAAAAGAGCCAGAGCAAACATGCAGACCAAGTCTGCCAGGGTGCCATTGTCTGTCAGGGAATCTAGCTTTGGGAAGGACATGAAGAACACTTTCTGGCTCAAGCCTCCCTTTTACTGGACTTAATTCCTCACAGCACTAGAGTGTCCACGTGTCTGTGGGCTGGAGGCCTTGCTCATAAGGAAACTGTGTTTGCAGAATTGATGAGAGGAAAGGCAACTGACAATCTCAACCAGAGGCCCATTTTAAGGACTCTCCCAGCACGGGCATGCTGAGTGAGTGTGGCTCCTTCAAAATAAGGCCTGGGCCGGAGTGCTGTCTTGTTCTACTTGGACACTACTGCTCAGAACAGCCTTGGAATTCTTCTTTGCAAACTTTCTTTAGAGGCCCACAAGAAAAATCCAATTCATTTTTTTATAGTACCCCCTGAGAGATATATATAGATAGATAGATATTGCCATGAGGATCTTATTTAGAATTCAAAAAAAACTAGGCTTGGAGTTGGACAAATCTGTGTATGAATTCCAATTTATCTACTTCATAGCTGTGTGGCCTTGGTTAAGGCACACACTCTCCAGATTTCTTAATTCCCTTATCTATAGAGGATCCCGATTCTTACTTACTTCCATCATATATCATGTGGGAAATTACCTTTATGCCATGGCCACCTCCAAGGTCACTACCAGGCTAACTGGTACTTCCTACCAGAGGCCATGGAACAGAGTCACTCACTAACCAAATTAAGACACTCAAATCACACATATTATAAAATAAGTTTAAAACACACAGTGAGAAGCAAGGGTGTGGGGGGGAGATTAGCGCTCTAAGATAGGGTATGAACACCATCCAAATCCTGGGATAGACTGTGTTCATCTATCCCATCTCTCTCTCTCTCCCTGCCACATCAGCCTTCCCCACTGATGGTTTGGTTACAGGACCAGAGTTGAGGTTTGGGCTAAGGGGCCCGCAGATGGAAAGGGCCCCAGCTGAGAACACACACTTGCTGTACTTGCAGAGATGCAGGGACAAGTACACCAGGCCACTAGCTATAGCTTGCCAACTCGTCTACTGAAAAGCTATGAGTCGTGGCCTGGAGGTGGCAGAGGATACATGGAGTCAGAATGGGTGTCATTAACTATGTGGCTGAATTACAGCCACGTAAATATTGTTTGCTTGTGTATATTTTGTGTACCTGGAACATTTAGTGCCTCAGGTCTCATGTGCACTTTTATATCACTGATATTTAGTGCACAGGTGTTTCATGACTATTTCGTGCCTCATAAATATGAGGTATCTCTTGGCCCTTTCAATCTGTGTTAAATATACACATGCCATAGTTTCTACATATTTTATGAATTTTATTTATCTAATTTTTTTTCTTTTTCTCTTTTGCAGAATTGGATATTTTCAAGCAAAACAACAAATACACATTATAGCATTCTATTGGAAGGCTCCAGTGAGAAAGCACTTTGTACACTGCAAAGTCCTATACAATTTTAAGGGATCATTATTCTTCCTTATTACCATTATGACTATTAAAAAAAATTAGGGGCGCCTGGGTGGCTCAGTCAGTTAAGCATCTGCCTTCAGCTCAGGTCATGATCCCAGGGTCCTGGGATCGAGTCCCATGTTGGGCTCCCAGCTCAGTGGGGAGCCTGCTTCTCCCTTTGACTCTGCTGCTCTCCCTGCTTGTGTTCTCTCTCTCTCTTTCAAATAAATAAATAAAATCTTAAAAAAGAAATTAAACCTATCTTCCAAGGGTAAAGAGGAGGCAGTTTAACCTAAGGACCAAGAACTGTCAACTTTGCCAGTAATTGACTTTGCTAACCTTTGTTAGGGGTCAGTGTGTAACCTCCCTAAGATTTTTTCTCATCTGTAAAATGGGGATAACAGTAGCTATTTTTATAGCACTGTCATGAAGATCAAATGAGATAATGTGTGGAAAACACTCGGGAAATTGCTTGGCCCATAAGAATGGTGATACCTAACCTTTATCAAATGCTGACTCTACCTGGCACTCTCTGATTATACAATTATATAAGTATGATTATTGGTCCCCATTTTACAGATGACGATTTTAAGACAGAACCAGAATTCAAGCCCAGGCAACCTCACTACAAGCCCATGTTCTTAACCATTTTGCAACACTAACTCTTACACAGTTAGTACTCAATACATGTTGCAGTAACATATTAATTAGATTGCCCACAAGAGCAGATATTCAATATCACATGCTAAGTAAATGCCACTGCTATTGATATTCTGAATTGACTCTCAACTACAACTCTACCTTTTACCTAATTAGAGAGATTGGAAAACTATACATGACATTTTTCCAGAATCCTTTGCAGCTTGGGTTATAGATATAAATTCTGCTTTACAATTAGATGCATTTGTGAATAACATGGAAGGCAGAATGAGGGAAGCCATCATCCTGCTGCTAAGGCTGCTGGCAAATAAGGTGTAGTGGGCAGACTCTCAGGTAACCCCATGACCCCCCTTCCCTGGAGTATGGGTGGTGGGACCTTCCAACCAACAGAATATGGCAAAGTGATGGGATTATGTCTATATGATTATGTTGTATGAGACTGCAGCATCCATCTTCCCAGGAGACACTCTCCTGCTTGCTTTGAAGAAGCAAATGGTCATGTAGCAAGGGGTTAAGAATGGCTTCTATCTAATAACCAGCAGGAAACTGAGGCCCTTCCTCTGACATCCTGGAAAGAACTAAATACTGCCACAATCAGGTGAGCTTGGGAAAAGATCCTTCCCCAGTCAGGAGCCAGATGGGACTGCAGCCCCAGTCAACACCGTGATGGTGGCTTCATGAGGCATGACTCAGAGTATCCATCTAAGCTGTGCCTGGATTCCTGACTGCAGAAACTGTGAGATAATAAATGCCTGTTTTCAGCCACTAGGTTTGTGGTGAAATTGTCATGCAGCAATACAAAACTAACACACAGGATTATAGAGACTGAAGGTGGGCGTGGCAGCTACAGTGGACTGAATGCCCTTGAACTCAGTGGTCCAGGCCTGGCCCTTGACATTCACTCTTTCAGCACTTCTGGCAATTTTGTATTTCCCTAACTGCCTGCATTAAATCACTTTCTTCTTGAATTATTGAAAGTGATTTCTGCTTCCTGCACTGAATCACCTTGCTTCAAAGCCATGGCCCATCTATCCCAATATTTAATTCTGTTGGTGACCCAAAACATTTTAGAGGAGAACAGAGTAGCTTCCTTTCAAACTGTTAAGGGAAAAGGGAAATGATTATAATTGAGCAATGCTATTTCTTTGAATAGCCACAACAATTCTTTAAGGAAGATAATATTAATCCCACTTTATAATAGAGAAAACTTCAGTTTAGACCCCAAGTGATTATCCAAGATAACACAGTTTGTGACTAGCACACCTATCATGTAATTCTAGGTCTAATGGACACCTGACTGCACATTCTTTCCACTGAACCAAGCTGTTAGGAATTTCCTGGGTTCCTATATGTCCTTACACTCATTCCTCAAAATTCAATTGCATATCTACCATGTGTGCAGAGCTGTGCTAAGCACAGGGCCCATTTAGGGCCTTGACCTGGTGGAGCTCACAATCCACTAGGGCAGATAAATGAGAAAATGTACCATTACAAAGCAGTACATCAAGTCCCATGATGGAGGCTGGCATAGGATACAGAGGGGACAGTGAAGAGGAACATCAAGTAACCCAATATGGGCGTCAGAGAAGGCTTCCAGGAGAAAGGGGCTCATGGTGGCATGGAATAGTCCCCTCTGCAGGTTCCTTCAAGGATCCCTAACATAGTGGTAGAAAATCTTGAGCAATGTTAACAGGCAGGGACACTTGCATTAATGATTGTGTGACTTGGGGAGACCTCTGGCAGCCTTGACCAGACACAGAGCTGACCCTCCCTGGAGACCCCACACTTGTTCTCCAAGGCCTGCTGGTTGTCATGCTCCAGCAGGCCACAGCCTTGTTTTATTTAGTTGTTTGCTCTTTGGAATGAATATGTTTCTCATTAATTGTGGTTTTCAAAAAATTTAAAGCTTTTGATTTAGTCTAAAGATAGATCTAGCTAACTTTCTTTAAGCTTACCCAGCTGTCCCAACAATATTTGAGAGTTTAATTCTCAGGCAGAACTTAGATTAAGGTGGATGCAAGAATATAAAAGCTTTAAGGGCCCATGGGCAATTTTTTTGAACCCTTCTAAGCCTCCATTTGGGTTACCAATAATTCCTACTTGTGAGTGTGACTGTTTATGTGGACAGAATACTATAACATGAATGATCCTGTCCCTAGTGTGCTTACCCTTGACAATGTTCCATACCCTTTCCCTGCTTGACTATGCACAGCTTGGGCTGCAGCCTATATTCCCGACTCCCATATCAGCTGGCTTCCCTCAGGTGTGATCAGTGGGACATGCTGATAGAAGATTATAGAGTGGGAGGAACACAGAGGCAGGGGTGCTCCTCCTCCTTCCCTCTTTGGGTGAATCTCTAGAGTAGCTGCTTCTCCTCCTTGGCTTCAGCCTCCTGCAGGAGGCGGTCTGGTTTCAGTGAGTGAGGCCAGCATTCTGGCCCCAGGAACACCCTTCTCCCCTTTAGACAAAGATGCCAGCCACTTCCTGCTGAGGCTGACCTCTGAGCTGCCTCATCCCCTCCTGCTTGGTTTTTCCCATCTTGTGTCTTCTCCATAGCCATTATCTGGTCTTAGATTCTCTCTGTTTTGAATCCTTGGGGAAGTTCTATTTTCTGGTTGGACTCTGACTACTGTGGTGATTGAAATGTGCTTGCCCAATGGGATCTATTTTCTCAGTGAATGATTAGGCAAGATATCAAGTGAAAGGAGGGTAGTAGAGCTTACTATGGAGAAGACTGGTTATCGACGTTGGGGTTTCTTAACCCAATGTCTACAGTAGGTGCTCAACAAATGTGGCCATGACAGGAGGATTGTTCCCTTTCTGTTTACGGAGAGTATAATGGGAAACATGCTCATGACTGGAACAGAAGGGTAGAAAATCTAATGCTTTCTGCTGACAGTTGACAACTTCCTCCAGTGCCCTGGAGCCTGGGTCCCCCTACTGGGAAGAGCAGGCCCAGCCTCCCAGCACCCAGGCTGTAACCACTGGATGGCCTGGGAGGGCTGGTACCTCCGCACACAGAGTCCCCCTAATGAACGGATTTTTCCACCCCCACAGTCTGGGGTGAGAGCTCCTCCTCCTCACCCTAAGAACAGAGGAACAATGTTTCAAGAATTTTTGCCACAGCTATTCAACCAAGATCTTGTTTTCACATTCCTGCTGACAGCTTTGCAGGGCCACACCAATCTGTTGTTTATGTCCCGTGGCCATCTTACTTTCATTCCCAGTAAAACTTACCAAGTCAGAGGCCATCCAGAACCCATCCCACCCAGAAGCAGAAAGAGGTCAACACGGTCTGTGCCCCTGGGAAGGAGACTGGACAGTCACTGGATGAGCTCCTGGCACAAGGGAGGGGGGACAAGAGGTGAGGTTCACGCATCTTTATAACCAAGTGCCCGGATGGTGCCTGGCACATCGGGAACGAAGTAGCGCAAACGTAGTCCCGAGATGCAGACTCTGAAGTAAGCCTCCCTCTCTGCTCTCCTAATACCACCGCATCACCTGAGCTATGACTGTGCCAGGCACCCTACACGCACCGCTGCTAATCCTCACCACAGCCCTGTGAGGCACGGCTATCAAGTCCAGTTTTCAGATGATGCAACCCAGGCTCAGAGAGGCTGCAGGATCCGCCCGAGGCTGCACCGCTGGTCCATGTCAGAATTGGGATCCAAAGCCACATCTCTCAGCTTACAAAAACTTCATGACAGTAGCCGCTCCTTACCTGTGGTTTCACTTTCGGGGGCCTCAGTTGCCCGCGGTCAACAGAGATGGGGAGACCCGGAAGGGGATCCTCCTCCTGGTCAGACGTCAGTGCGCAGTAGCCCCGGCGCGCTGCGTCAGCGCCCAGGCCTCCTTCACCTCACGGCTCGTCCTCACATGGCTCCGTGTCATCTCACGTCACAACAAGGGTGAGTATGGTGATGAAAGGTATTTTGAGAGAGAGGGAGATCACATTCACGTAACTTTTATCACAGTATATTGTTGTAATTGCTCTATTTTATTATTAGCTATTGTTAATCTCTTACTGTGCCTAATTTGTAAATTAAACTTTCTCATAAGTATATATGTGTGGGAAGAAACAGTATAAACAGGGTTAGGTACTATCCGGGGTCTCTGACCGCGTACCCGCCCCACCCAGCGGGGAACGGAAACAGCCGGGTTTCACCGATTCTGCGCTGCCTCCCTGACGTGGTGGCAGAAGTTTAAGAATATGCTGTGCAGCCGCACCACCTATTTTGCAGCTGCCTTCCCCAAAGCCTGGGTGGACCCCAGTTGGCAGAGCGGGAGGGAGAATGCCTCTGAGCCCGGTGGAACCCACTGCAAACTATCCTCAGGGTCTCTCCTGCCGCTTGGAAGCTACAGGCCAGCAGTTACCGGGGAAAGTAGAGGCCATCTGCAAAGGGCAGCGACACTGTGGAGGGAAGGTTCACTCAGGTACACCTCCCGCCACCCTGTGACTGAGTGACACAAAAAGCGAGGGCAGCTGTGAGTGCCTTAATGTCTGGCATGAGAACCAGACTTTTGTATTTGAGAACGGTTACCACTGTAGTGAATGCCCGTAAACCAAGACACATAAGGAAAAAGCAACCACTGGAGAGCACCTACTTGCTGAGCATTGCTTCTTCCTTCCTTCCTTCCTTCCTTCCTTCCTTCCTTCCTTCCTTCCTTCCTTCCTTCCTTCCTTCCTTCCTTCCTTCCTTCCTTTCTCT
The DNA here is from genome assembly GCF_002201575.2 of Neomonachus schauinslandi. Lineage (NCBI taxonomy): Eukaryota > Metazoa > Chordata > Mammalia > Carnivora > Phocidae > Neomonachus > Neomonachus schauinslandi. The sequence continues at coordinate 66,137,381 of NC_058413.1, read as the reverse complement.
CTCTCTCTCTTTCTTTTCTTTCTTTCTTCTTTCCATTCTTTTCTTTCTTCTCTTTCTTTTCTTCTTTCTTTCCTTTCTTTCTTTTTTCTTTCTTTCTTTCTTCTTTCTTTCTTTCCTTTTTTTAAGATTTCATTTGAGAGATAGAGAGAGAGAGGAAAAAGCAGGCTCCCTGCTGAGCAGGGAGCCCAATGTGGGACTCTATCCCAGGACCCTGAGATCATGATCCGAGGGGAAGGCAGACACTCAACCACTCAACCAACTGAGCCACCCAGGCGCCCCCTGAACATTGTTTCTGACCTTATATTTCTATGATCTGAACATTCCAGACCTCACCGAGGCAATCACATTTACATGTGTACCCAAGTCTCGAGGGAACTGAGCCTCTACCTACTTGGCTGTAAGAAGACCACTCTTTGACAGAAACTCCTCTGAAACATGTCTGCGAAGCTCCAGGGATGTTTACACGTGTCCAAGAATCAGTGCTGGTGGTTGCTTGGCAAACATGACAGCCGCCACCCAAGGCTGGATGCTGCCAAGAAGGAAGAGGAAGCTCCTCATATATCACCCTCAGCCAGGGGTCCACAGCTTCAGCCACGTAGAATTGGTGAGTTTAGCAGAAGTTCATACATATATTCCCCTTCCAGCTGTGCATCGCGATGGGGTAGCCAATATCAACTAATAATGGAGATCTGGAAAAATGATTGCCCTCTAACCCTGGGTGTGTTAGGAACCCCTCTTTCTCTGACGGATGATTCAATTCAGGAGAATCCATAGTTCCTCTTGGCAAAAGTGGCTCTTATCGGACAGTTCATATGCATTATATTTAAACATCACTGGCAAATAGAATTCAAGTCCCCCGTTCCTCTTTTAGTAAACTCTCCAGCCCTCTTGCAAATCAGTGGATAAAACCAGATGTATTTGAAAAGGAGCAGTGTCACTTTTTCTTTCTTTTGCCAGGATTACCTGAAGTGGTTGCTCAGCCAAGATTCCTTATTAGATTTCAAATATAGGAAAAAGAACCAGTATTCAGCCAGTTAGCCATAAGACCTCTAATTAGAATCATAGATTACTAGCTTTGAAGAGGGAATTTACAGATAACTTAGATCAGTGGTTTTCAGTTTGTAAGTTATATACTTAGGTGTCTGTGGATCATAACATTTTAATCCAGAGGATGCCAAACGTTGTCCAGATCCTAAATAAATAGTACATACATACTCCCTTCTCTACATATAATACTATTTTTCAAATATATATGCCCCTAAAGAGATGAATGAACTACAAATGCGTGTCAACCTGTGAATTCATGACAGCTTTTAATTTTATGTATTTCTTCAAACAACCAACATAAAAATCCACCTACATTTATAGGGAGAGAGCTTATGAAATTTTTTGATCAAAAAAGGGCATCCTCATGTGATACTTTCCTGTAGACCCATATTTCCTAGAATCACCTGGGCTGCTTGTAAAATGCACCCCAGATCTGGGAATCCATATCTGGCAGTAGGGCCCAGGAATCTGCATTTTAGGCACATTCTCCCAACAATTCACCTGCCTACTAAAGTGTGAGAACTTCAGCTCAGGTCCACCAACTTATTTTATGGGCGAGAGAATTCAGGCTCAGAGGGGACGTGACAGGGCCAAGGTCATAAATTCTTCATCAGTAGAACCAATAGAACCTCATCTATCCTGTCCGTGTCTTGTCCTTCTCAGGCCCAGTAAGGGGCCAAGCAAGCTCCCAGGAAGGGTCCAGCTGACTAAGACCACATAGCCTCAGCATGGCGGCATGACACTGCCTCCCTGGGTGAAACGGTTCTCTTTCCGAGGTTCCCGCTTCCTGACGCCCTCCCTCATCCTGTTATTGGTAGGTGTCACCAATTCTCTCAAGTCCCAGCTCCAAGTTTTGCCTCAGTTTGGCCAGTACACCTGTGCGTGTACTGGTGTTTCGATGCTGTTTTTGTTTGTGTCTCACATAATGTCTGGTGCAGAGCTGTGCATGGGGGTGCTTGCTTGAATGAATGTGTCCAAATATGCATGACACCAACTCCAAAAATGTTTAGTGTGGACATACACCCCATTCAGCCTTTTATTTCTTTATAACCCTACTCTCCAAGCACTTTTTGCCAGGCCCTGCAGTTACAAAACAGACCAAATGTAGCCCTTCTCTCAAGAAATTTATGTGCTCTTTGGGTTTTTTTAAATATTGGCACAAATTTAATTTTCTCTGCGCTCAAATAAATGGTAAGTAATTATCTAAGTTTGTAAGCAAATAGCAAAATTGTGAAGAACAATCATCAATGGAAACAAAATCCTTAATGAATAGTATAATACTTATCTAATTTTAGAGCACTTATTACATTCTGGACCATTTATAAACAGCATCTTATTTACTCCTCAATGCAACCCTTCAAATGCACTCTTCTTTCTGTTTCAATGAGGGAGAAAATGAAGCAAGTGACTTGCCTAAGATCCCATCAAATGTGATGCCAGGTTTGTGTAATAGGCAAGGCTGTGTCTTTAACTGCTGCTCTGTGTCACCGCCCCATACCTAGTCGTCTTGCATCTAGGCTCGTATAACGCTGAGGCACAGTTGCCAGATAATGAAATGAGCAGTGATGAGTCACGGAGGGCAGGCAGCAGACCTGAGGTGACTGATGAATTTGTTATCAGTAAGTGGGGTCAGGCATTACAAAACCGCATTAGAACCTACTGCACAAAACTCCAGGCTCTCAGTGAGCCATGCAGAAAGCAAAGCGCATCACCATTCTCTGATGTAGAGTTTGGTGTCTTGACCTGCCTTCCCACCCATTTACCCTGGAGCCTTGTCTCCTTCAAGGGTGGTTCTCTAGAGGCAGTCCAGAGAATTCAGATTTTAAAAGCTTATTCCCGGCCTCCTCTGCCTGACTCATTGTGTGGTCTCTCACTGGTGAGTCACCAATCTATGACTCAGTTTCACATCCTACGCAGGGCTCAGAGTTTGGCTGTTGGGATCCTGGGGACAGATTTATATGGAGGTGACATTAGGTTAGTGATGCGCTAGTGAACCCGGGATCTATCTTTATCTCCTTTGGCTTGTGGGAGCATCTGTTAACCTGTCAGAGGTGTTCATAGGTCGGCCAAGACTGGAAACTCTGATGGTCTCACCAGTGAAGTCAGCCTCCATTTTGGATGATGCTGTGTGTCAAGGGAAAGGGCTCATGTAACCTTGACTCTGGACCCTTATCCAAATCAAAGACAAGGAAAGGCTCAGAAAGAGTGGAGCAGGAGGATGTTAGAGAAGAGATTCCTCTGTAAAGAGCTGCTCCTGATCTCTCCCTTTGGGGGAGGGGTGGAGGCACTGCGGGAGAACATTGAAAGCTACTTCTTGCAGTAGGGACATGGAGGGACTAGTGCCCTGGTCATGCTTGGTGACTGGTGCCTGGCTCCTGCCCCCAAGGGGTAAGGGATGAGACTTGCTCTTTAGGTGCAGTAACAGGAGAGAGGGCTGGGTGGGTTTGGATGCACTCCCAGAGTTCTTCAGAGTAGAGGATGCAGTCGTTTCCTGTGCATGAGATGTGGGCCATACCAGAGAGAGAATAATCATGTGGTTTGGGTCATCTAAGATCTTGTGTGAAAATGCCTGCTAGAGGAGCAAAGGGATTTTGGCAGGAAGACAAGATGTGCTACTCTGCATTGACTCAGGCAGCACCAGGAATGGACTCACATCTGTCAGGGTCAAGGGAAGTATAGGACAGAGGTCCCAGGAGGGGACCTTGGAAGAACCCATGGCATGACCCCATGAGAAGAGTCCTGCTCTGGCCCACCAGGGATGCTTTCTGTGGTCAAAGGCCAACTCAAGTCCAAGCTGTCCTACCCCTTACATTCCTCCTGCCCATGGCTTTCCCTTAAAACAACAGAGAGCAAGAGTAGGATGGGGAAGAATCAAGACAGGAGGAGTCAACTATAAAGCTGCATTTCTATTATGCCATGAGTCATGCTTGTTCGACATACTAGCTACACAAGCCAGAATGGTATTGCCTATTTTTTTTGTCTGTTTATTTTCTTAATTACTGATAAATGCCTTCACCTTTCCCTTGGAGCCTGACCACATCCCTACCTTTTCATTCCTTCTCTCTGTGTCTCATAATATTGTTATAGGCCTCTATGATAGCATGCTAGCTTGTATCCTGACTGTTTACTAGCATTCGCTGTATTAAAAGATGAGTTCCTTGTGGGCAGCAACTATATCTTATTCATGATAATATTCTCCATAACCAGCATAGTGATGGGGTATGGTTGGTATGCAGTCAATTCTTACTAAATTAATGACATAATGTATGCACGTTGATAGGAAGGACTTAGCAAAAGGGAGATGGATTTATCTTGATCTTTTGGACCTTCTCACATCTTACCAGCTGGGCTGTACCTATTGTTTTTCCATGTAGCTCTAGTCATGTTCCCTGAAGACCTGGGTAGCTCTTTGCCCATGTGGATTGTTGACGGAAACCCCAATTATACCCATGAGACACATGTCCCTGAGGAGGGATGGAGACATTGAAGAGAATAAGCTCTCGATCAGGATAAATAAAAAATGGGAGCTGAGCCACGCCTGCCTGGTTTCAACAGAACCCACTATTGTGCAGGGAACAGTGGAGAAATTGTTCATCCACATCTCATTGCTCATGGAAATATTCCGACTGCAAAGTCAGTGTCAGCTTTGATTTCCTGCCCTGGGAGGAGGCTTGGTCAAAAGGCACAAAGTGGGCCTCGGCGGAGTCAGAGGGGCTGTGAGGTTGGATAAGAGGAGACCCTCTCACACTCCATCTTTATTCTGTGGTGGGACTTCTAGTGCTGGGGTGGTCAACCCAGCCCAGCCCAATGCTAGACTTAGGCTCCTCTGAGAACCCCATCCCCTCTTGCAACCACAAGATCACAGCAAAAGAGGTCAGACCAGGCCTGAGGGTCAGTACCTCAGTCCTTGAAAGGAGCAAGTCCTGGAGCATTGGGAATCCAAGGGGCTGATGGCTGGGGAACAGAAAGGTAGAATTCCCCCACCCATTCTGGGTTCCCTTGAAGGGGACACCAACTAAAATAACCTGGAAAAGGCACTTACAGAGCCAGTTGCTGCCTCAAAGCTAATTTTAAGAATGTTCCTTTCTCTTGAAATTTCATCACCATGACTCATCTCACTGCAGGCCAAGATTCTGAAGCTCTGAGTCAGACTGGGCCCTGAGAGCTGAGGCTCAATGGGAGTTTTACCTAAATAAAGCCTGCAAGCCGGGCCTGCTGTGAAAGATGTGTTTGGAATTTGCTACTTCAGCAATGCACACGCCCCTGAACCTCTGCCTTGCAGTTGCCCACTTTTTATGGGGCTGCTGGTACGAAGTCTTCTCCTCAACACAAGATTCCCCTTCCTTTTGCTTGAACTTTCAGTTAGTATGTTTCCATAGTTTCCCTGCTGATTTAGTGCTTTTTCCACAATATAGTCAGCATTGCCATAGGTGCTTTTTGGATACTTGCAGGTGGAACAGATGTGATGATAAAGCACAAATTCCAGAAAGGGCCCAGGCCCCCCTTCTCTAAATGCCAATCAAAGGGAATGGCATTTAAACTTGCATCCTAGAGCTGGGAGGAGCGTTGGCTCTTGTCATCCACCATCCCTGTCATTATATAGGTAAGTAATCCATATCTCAGAGATGTCAACCAATTTACCCAAGGTAACATAGCAAGATAGGAGATGAATCTAGACAAGAAGCCAGGGGCTGCTAACATCTTAATCTCTTGACTAAACTGCCCCTGCTTTTATTTACTCTATGTCCAGATTGATCCCTGGATTCTACATAACCTACATCTGGATATGGGGTGGGGGGTGAGAGGTCCTATAGGAAAGAGGGAAGAGGCAATGTTCTGGGCTGACTGCCCGCTCCTTGGAGTCCCTCGAGCTTTAGGTCAGCACCTGAGAAGATGGTTGCCATAGTCATGGTGGCAGGTTATGGCCACTCCTCCCACCACGGGAGCTTGGAGATAGGCCCTGGAAGGGAAGGTGGGGCTGCTAGCGAGTGGCTTGGAAGCAGTGACCCAGTTTTTACTCAGGGATGGTGGTAGTGGAAAGTTAACCAAAGCAACCGAAACAGAAACTCTGGCATCTCAGCTGTCCTTGGGGCACATGGTGTCCCCTTGTGAATGAGAACATGAGGGGGGGTGTAGCCAGGTATACTAAGAATAGCTTTGGCATCAGGCTGTTGAAGTTAGAATTTTAGGGGGGTTGTAACAGAGGCCCACTCATATAAGCTCAGGTAGGAAGGATTGCTGTGAGGATAGGTGCTGTGGTTCAGCCAGGTCTCGGATCCAAGATCAGGGCTCTATCATGAAACCCTTCAGTTCCATGGGGGATGGTTCCAGGCTTCATTCTCTTTGGCTCTGTGTCCCTACTCCTTATCCTCCACCCTCTCTTTCTATCTGTGTCTCTCTGATTTTACACTCCCTTTCTCTTGACATCTCCACTTCTCTCTGTGCATCTACTCTGTCTTCCTCTCTCTCTGCCTGCAGTTCTCCTTACTTCGCTTCACACATGGCCCCAGAATGGCTGCCCCTCTGTTAAGTGCAACTCATCAACCAGTGCCAAGCTCAGCTTCCAGAGCTAAGTGGCTGTGATTTGTCCAGATTCTAAAATCATGAGAGGAGCCAGATGGGCCACACAAGTCATAGGCTGCTGGCCACCTCATGGATTAGCTGCCCTTGGGTCCAATCAGCTGTGGCCATAGGGGCAGGATCTCCAGGCCACAGACAGTCGACAGAGAGTGGGCATCCTATGGAGGATTGACACGCAGAGTATCTAGCTATATATTCCGCTTTGCCACTTCCATGACTTGGGGCTTTGGACAACGCTCCTTACTTCTCCAAACCTTAGTTTCTTCATCTAAATGAGGGGAATAATACTCCACAAGGTTGTAGAGAAGACCAGATAAATATAATATGTCATCAACCCATGCCATCCACATGGCAAATATTCAATAAATAGTTGCTATTATCAACTAGCATTGATTTAAGAGAACCGGAGTCTTGGGCATACATAGCACAGTCCAGAGTGTGTCCACAGGCCTTTTGAACTTCTCCTTCTTTTGTCTTTCTGCATTTGGAATTTTTTTCTTTCCCCTCTTGATGTTTCTTCATTTTTCCCTTATTGTCAGTGCTATAACCCAATGCTTGAGGATTTCACAACAGGATGCGCTGAAGCCAATGTTTTCCATTTGGATATGACTTACATGCTCTGCCTTGCTGTTGTCAGTAACATTGAAGGGGTGGAGGGTGTGGTTTACTGTACTGAATAATGCTGTGATCTGCTTTTTTGAAACTGCTCCAACAAAGGAAGGAAGTTGTCTGTGATGGCACTGCTGGCTTTTATAACATAAATTTGAAGGTCTGTGTTGTTGTTTGGCAAAAATCCCAAAATTTCCCTCAAGAAGCTCAGGCCAAGTTAAGAGCCAGCTACAGAATGCAGAGATATATTTAATAAAAAGCAAAAATTACTCTAGCTGCCAGAAATTGTTATAAATATTTTGCCAAACATACACAGCCTTCTCTCTCTCCCTATCAGTCCCTTAATTATACACCCTGCAAAGTCATTGCTTGGAAAACTGCACAGGTGAGCTGTGTACATGAGGATGTCAGGGTGTGAGCACTGGTCTTGGGGGAGGTAGGTTACTAGGGCTTTGGGAACTTAGGGCCAGAGTTACAAACGGGGGAAAGGGTTCACAGATAGAGACAAAGTCCTAATAGCCATGGCAAAGGCAGGCCTATTCCAGGTTAGAGCAAGGAGATATGATGCAAAAACAGAGGGATAATCTATGATAAAATTCCAGGTCATTGCAAAAGTTTCAGTAAAATCTTCCAGGTCCTGGGCTAACTTCATGGACATGTAACCTGAGCAGTTGCACAGGTTCCCACACTCAGAAGGGTCCCATGCTTGCTTTAATGTTCTGTGGTTGATGTACTAAAAATTTTGTTTAAAGATTTTATTTATTTATTTGACCCAAAGAGAGAGAGAGCACAAGCAGGGGGAGCTGCAGAGGGAGACGGAGAAGCAGGCTCCTCGCTGAACAGGGAGCCTGACGTGGGACTCGATCCCAGACCCCGGGATCATGACCTGAGTCGAAAGCAGATGCTTAACCGATTGAGCCACCCAGGAGCCCCGATGTACTAAAATTCTTAAACATTTTTTAACAAAAGACCCTACATGTTAATTTTTGCACTGGGCCTTGAAAATTATGTTGCTGGTCCTGACCCAGGAAGATTGAACCAAAGACTCATTTCCAGAAATACAGCTAATAGGAAGAACAAGGGAAGGATGAAGGAGTGACCTCTCCTGGTTATGGGGGCGAGGTCTAGGGGTAGCCATCAAGTGATTTTAGAACCTAGTAGAACCAGGCAGAGGTCAGTGATCCAGCTTGAATAGGCAAGGACTGTGGCAGCAACTGACAGCCTGTAGGGATGTGCCTTGAAGTGTGCCTGGGGTTAGGGCGCACAGGGCACTGGTCTTAATCAGGAAACCTGGCCGGGTATCAGGTGTCAGTCCTTATCCAATCACAGGAGGGCCTCATGGCCACAGCCAATCAACAGGGAGGGAGAGGAATACAGGCAAAGTACAGGTACAAGGGAGTTCTCCGTAGACAGACATAGATACAGAGGCCAGCTTTGCCCCTTACAGGTGTTGTGCCTTCCGGCAAGTCTTCTTACTTATCTGAGACTTAGTTTCTTCATCTGTAAAGTGAGGGAAACAATATCTATTCACAAGATTCATCAGAAGATTAGATGAGATGCAGTGTATAAAATTCCTGTCACTTTGTGTGGCACATGCAAATAATCAGAAGTTCCTATTATAGCCTACGATTGATTCAGGAGAACCAGAATTAAGAAGAGTAAATTCTAATCCCACTGACATGACCTTGGGCAAACTGCTTTACCTGTCAGTTTCCCCATAAGTAATGGAGAAATAAAAAAAAACCCATGCCTAAGACAGTGCCTTGCCCTTAGCAGGTACTCACTAAATCTATACTACTAAGTGAATGAATGAAGGTGTGTGTCCTGCCTCACTGTGATAAGGAATATGAGAGCTATTTTCAAAGCTACAAAGGGCTTTTTAACTATATTATCTTTTTTGTTGACGTCAAAGAATCAGACTTACTACTTTTGGGGGGTAGGGATCAAATCTGTTTGGGATCACCTCATTCTGAAAATAAAATAACTTTCTGAGTGCTTGCCTGGTTGGGCATTTGGTCAAACTTTTGTTACTGGCATCAGCACATAGCTAACTAATCCAAATGTAACCAAACTGGGCTGGGAGTCTTTTCATTGCTTTTTTTCTTCTAAGTTTTTCTTTCCAGAATAAAAGGGAAATGCTATTATCACATGGCTTACCACAAATCAAAAAGTATAATTAATGACAAGACATTCAATCTGCATGAGCCTACATCAAATGGATTTAGAGCATGTCATTTCTTTTCATTATAGCTCATGAAGCATGAAGAGTATTTAAAGAGAAAAAAAAAAATGTTTCATTCATAGCCTCTGAGATGCCAAAAGGGGAAATGACTTATGTACAAATGACATAAAGCACATATTTTTCTTGCTCTGAGTTTACATATCCCATATGGGATAAAAGGAAACCCAATGTCACCACCATACCAACCGCCTTGGATGAGAAGATTTCCGGACTTCAAGGATAAAATAACAATCTGAACAATGAGCGGTCAAAGGTGAGCTTCACCAAACTGGAGTGACCTTGAGCTTGAATGGATTCTTGAGGCATTACATACTTTCTATCTTGAATGATGGAATTGGGATATGGTTAACAATTGCTAGAAGACCAAGCTGGCTAAATCTCTACCAAAAATCTGTGCTCCTTCCTCCACTGTATAAAGTTGTGGCTTCTCAACCAAGTGCTAAATTTCCCAGGCTTCTAGCATTAAGTGTGATTGTATAGATAAATTCTCAACAATGGAACATTAGTGGAAGTGATGTGTTCATGTCTTCTTTGGAGAAATAGGAATACAAATCCTTGGCCTATGATTATTTGGATTATTTGTCTTTTTCTTATTGAGTTGTAATAGTTATTTATATATTCTGGTTACTAGCCCTCTATCACATACATGTATGGTTTGCAAATATTTTCTCCCATTTTGTAAATTGTCTTCACACCTTCTTGATAGTATCCTATGAAGCACAAAGTTTTTAACTGATGAAGTACAATTTTTCTATTTTTTCTTTTGCTGCTTTTGGTGCAATAGCTAAGAAACCATTGTCTCATTCAAGGTTATGTACATTTTCTTCTAAGACTTTCATAGTTTTAACTTTTCCATTTTGAATTTTGAACCATTTGAGTTCTTTTTTACTTATGATATGAGGTAGGAGTCCAAGTTTATTTTGCCTGTGGCTATCCAGTTGTACCAACACCATTTGTTGGAAAGATTATTCTTCTCCTTATTGAATATTTTGGCACCTTTGTCAAAGTCAGTTGATCAGGGTTTATTTCTGGACTTTCACTTCTATTCTCTTGATCTGTATGTCTACCTTCTGCCAGTACCATGCCGTCTTGATTGCTATAGCTTTGTAGTAAGTTCTGAATTCAGGAAGTGTGAGCTCTTCAACTTTGTTTTTTTTCGAGACTGCCTCGCCTTTCCTGGGTCCTTGCATTTCTATTTGAATATTAGGATCAGCTTTATCAATATCTGTAAAAAATTAAAAAGGCAGCTAGAATTTTATTAGTATTGTGTTGACTGTATAGATCAATTTGGAGAGTATTGCCATTTTACCAATATTGTCTTCAAATACATAAACATGGGATGTCTTTCCGTTTATTTAGATTTTCTTTAAATTCTTTCAACAGGAGCGCCTGGGTGGCTCAGTCAGTTAAGCATCTGCCTTCAGCTCAGGTCATGATGATCCCAGAGTCCTGGGATCGATCCCCCTGCTCAGCAGGGAGTCTACTTCTTCCTCTCCCTCTGCTCCTCTTCCTGCTTGTGATCTCTTTCTCTCTCTCTCAAATAAGTAAATAAAATCTTAAAAAAATTCTTTCAGCAATGTTTGATAGTTTTTAGTGTGTATTTCTTTCACTTTTTAAATTAAATTTATTCATAAGTATTTTATTCTTTTTGATACTATCATAAACGGAATTTTTTTCATAATTTAACCTTCAGATCATTCACTGCTAGTATATGAAAATAAAATTGATTTTGTATGTTGATCTTATAAACTGCCACCTTGTTGCTCTTGTTTATTGTCTCTAATAGGTTTTTTGTAATAGATTCCTTAGAAGTCTCTATATGCAAGTTCATTTAAACTGTGAATGAAGATACTTTTACCTTTTTTTCTTTCTAATTTGGATCCTTTTTATTTGTTTTCCTTGCTTAATTCTCATGGCTAGACTCTCTAGTACAATATTGAGTAAGAGTAGACAACCTTGTCTTGTTCCTGTTCTTAGAGAGAAAGATTTCAGTTTTTTACTATTAAGTATGATGGTAGCTATGGGTTTTTCATAGATGTCCTTCATCAGTTTAGGGAAGTTGCCTTCTATTCCCAGTATGCTGAATATTTTTTTCATGAAATGGTATTGGGTTTTGTCAAATGCTTTTGCTGCATCTATGAAATGAGTATGCTGTTTTTGATCTTTATTAATGGTATATTATATTGTTTAATTTTTGTATGTTGAACTAAACATTAATTCTTGGGATAAATTCCAATGGGTCATGTGTATGATCCTCTTTATATATTGTTGGATTTGGTTTGCTAGTATTTTGTTGAGGATTCTTGCATCTACGTTTACAAGAGATATTGGTTGGTGACTGTCTTCTTGTGACATCTTTGGTTTTGATTTCAGGGTAATATTGGCATCATAAAATGAATCGAGAGGGGTTTCCTCTTCTATTTTTTGGAAAAGCTTGTGAAGGATTTGTGTGAATTCTTCTTTAAAGAAGTTTTGCCACCAATGAATCAACCTTGTTTTGGACTTTTCTTTGAGGGAAGTTTTTGATTACTAATTCACTCTCTTGACTTGATATGGGCCTACTCAGATCTTCTGTGTCATTTTGATTTAGTTTCGGTAGTTGGTCGCATTCTAAGAATTTGTTGGTTTCATCCAGGTTTTCTAATTTGTTAGTATACAGTTGTTCATAGTGTTTCCTTATAATCCTTTGTATTTCTGTAAGGTTGGTAGTGATATTCCCTTTCATTCCTGATTTTAGTAATTTGGATCTTCTCTCTCTCTCTTTCTGTTTTCTTGGTCAGTCTAGCCAAAGTCTTGTCAATTTTGTTAATCATTTCAAAGAAACAACTTCTGGTTTGGCTGGTTTTCTCTATTGGTTTTCTATTCTCTAATTTGTTTCCATTGTGATCTTTATTATTTCCTTCCTCTACTTGCTTTAGGTTTAACTTGCTCTTCTTTTTCTAGCTTCTTAAGGTAGAAGTTTAGACTACTGACCTGAGGTCTTTCTTCCTTTTTTCATGTAGGTATTCATGACCTTCACAAGTTCTAGCAGCAACCTTGCAGGGGTGTAGGATTATACCCATTTACAACATGGAATCTGAAAGTTAAAGAGGCTAAATGACTTAAAGACTATACAGCCAGTCAGTGGCAAAGTTGGAATTAAAATTTCAATCCTCTAAGTGGGAAATGAGGGATTAGATTCAAAGTCACCATACTTTTCTTCTCTGCCACATTGCTTGTAGAAGCATTAAAATATTCCCAGAGAATTCTAGCTCACATTTTGTGTCACACTGTCTTATGTGATTCTGTAATTATTGTAACCATTGTGCATGCATGTGTGTGTTTTGACAGCTTATGTAATCAGTGTGTGTGTGTGTGTGTGTGTGTATGTTTTGAAAGCTCAAGAAAAACACATTTTTTTTGAAGGCAGAAAGTATTCTATGAACTTCTGTATCTGTAGCACTCAGAATGCGAAATAGTTTAATGTTTGTATGTTGTAAGAGAATCTACTCGATGTTTTTTCTCATCTATTGTGTTATTTTAATTTCAGCAAAAGTGTATAGATGGGTGATATTCCTGGCCCCAGAAACTCAGACATGTTAGTATGTGGCCGAATCAGAGCACTAATAATAGGTGGATTATAGGCATAAAACCAGGTGCCTGAGTCCACATTTTGTGCTCTTTCTGTTCCACATATGGTGCTATGATAAAAATGGAGTAGGTGAAATGAAGTACTTTAAAAATAATGTTTCATTCATTCATTTACTTATTTCAAAAATATTGAGCCTCTGTTTTATGTGTCAGGCATTGTACAAAATACTTACGATAAGTGGTGAGCCAAATTAGACATTGTCCTTTTACTTGGGAATAGACAGATATTAATCAAACGGTCCACACAAATACATGTATAATTGCAACTGTCATAAATGTTAGAAGGTAGACTCAGCATGATGAGTAAATAATGAGGTGATCTGACTGGTAAGCTAGGTCATGTAAGACTTCCCTAGGGAGTACTACTTCACTGAGATCTGAAGTTAATAGGAGCCAAGTGAAGAGCAAGTAAAGAGCATTCCATACAGAAATAACAGTCTGTGTAAATGTCCTGTGATAGCTTCAGCTCTTTGAGAAACCTAAGGGTTTTGTGTACTTCATTTAAAACATTGTAGTCAAAACCAGTATGATACACCACAACTGAACAGTAAAACAGTGCAAGTGTATGAAAAAGGCAGGTTAATCCTAACTTCTTCAAAGACCAAATTATCTATCTCTCTGCTTATAAGCATTCACATCAGAGGATAGAGAAAAGAGCAAAAAAAAGAAGTGATATTACTACAGTTTTCTAAATACAAATCTGTTCATGTCAGTCCCTGCTTTAAAAATTTCTCCACCTCTTCCCTGCGTGCCACAAGATTGTTCTGCTTTTAGGTAGTGGAGGATTGAACAATTTTAATTTCAATGGTAGTACATTTATTTTAAGGTGTAGCAGAAATTGCACGAGTAATTTCATTATATTTCTTCCTAGGGGGAAGCTTAAGTAGTTAATCCCACTATAATGTACCTTAGACAGTTGGCATGAATTACAGGTGCATTTTTCAGCCATGCCTGTTGATCTTTTAAAACATCAGTAGCCAAACTTCTGCCTCTATAGTTTAGAAAGTATACAGTTCAGAAGTACACATTGTATATATAACATGGTTTGCTAAATATGGACCCTCACACCCTGAATTTCCGTGTTCAGTGCTATAAATTTTTCAGCCATACATCAAAATGCTATTTCTAATGGTACACAAATATAACAGTAACAACCAAACATTTTTTAGTTCTTTCCAGGTGCCAGGCACTGTCATAGGCCCTTGGCATGACTAACACATTGTAGGAGGTATAACAATACCATGAGGTAGAATCGCAGTTCTGCAATGAAGAAACTGAAGCACAGAATGGTAGATAATTTGCCCAAGGTCACACTGCTAGTACATGGCAAAGCTAAGATAAACATCAGACTGGCAACCTAGTGCTCTTGCTCTTAACCATCACATCCAGAGTAGTTCAAAGCTGTGATGGTGGCACAGAAAGGAGCAGTTTGGGAAACAGAAGAATAGGAAATGGAATGTAACTTCCTCATTCAGGTACACTTCTGGCCTCATTTCCTGCCCTTCATCTCATGTCGCACTGGGCCACTCGTGCCCCTCCTCCTCTCCACACTGTGTTGGGGCCCTTCAAGCCTGGGACCTTGAACACCCAAGCCATGAACACCCAGACCCCCATCCCCCATTCACTGCTGTATCCACAGCTTCCAACACAGAGCTCCACTCAGAGAGTCTTGTTTGCTGAGTGTTAGATCCAAGAATATTAGAGCCAAAGGAGACTTCAGAAATCATCCAGAAGAATTTCATAATTTTCTAGATTAAGGAAAGAGAAGTCTAGAGGAGGAGACCATGTTGCTTACAGTCACACATCAAGTCACACACAGACAGGATCAGAACCAAGACCCTGCTCCCAGGCCAGAAGCCTTGCTTATCCACGTGGCTCTCAGCCTTTTGTTCTTTAAGCTCGTCAAGGAAAATCTAAGAAAAAGAAAACAATAACTGAAGCACAGATAGCAAAGGACTTTGGGTACCTATTTCAATGTTTTTATTAACTCTTGAATACATTCCAGTGCATTTCAAAGTGATCTAGAGACCGCAGAGGGAGCCTGGAAGTCAAAGTCACTCTAAGCAATTACAGTGTTTATCACATCAGCACTTCACAAATCAATCCAGAAAGCATCTGGGAACCTAAAATAGGTTCCCTCAAGCCAAGGGGAAAATCTTCATGCAGAGGTTAAGAGATTTGCCAGAAGGCATGTGGGGACTCACTGGTTTGGGATTAAGCTTCATGGGCCCATGCCCTCCAACCTGATATCATCTGACAATCCACCAACTGCACTAGCACTGCAGTGAAGACGTCACTCATTCATTCATTCATTCATTCATTCATTCAACACATTCACTGATGTCTGGTCTGTGTCAGGCAGAGTGACAGGCATGAGGCACTAGATGCCTAAACAGAACATCACTGTCAGGATGGCATATGGTCACCTACCCTCAACAGCGTGCTGAGAGCCAGAATAAGGACACCAGTGAAGTACACATGGGATCCCAGAGAAGGGAATCATTCTGGTGAGGGCTGCACCTGTACTTGGTTTGAATTCTGTTTCTGACTTCCTAGCTCTGGACCTTTAGAAAGCTACTTAGCAGTTCTCGGTCTCAGTTAGTTTTACATTAAAATGGTAGGGGGCATAACGAATGAGAGTATCTACTGCATAGGACTGCTGTGTGGATTAAATTAAATAACATCTGTTGAGCAGTTAGAACAGTGGCTGACTCATTAGTGCTCAGTAAAGGGTTTGTGAATTATTAGAGGTCGAGGGCTTCCAGCTCTAGCCCTGTTTCCACTAGCCATGTTACCCCAGGCCAGGGACTTAATGTTCCAGCATTTACGTTTACTCATTTCTAGATAGCAGGATGCTCCATAAGAAATCATAGATCTATGTGTCCCCTATTCTTCAGCAAAGAAACTGTAAGAAAGCCATTCTGAACTCCCAGAGTAGCCTCCAATAGAGAGGAAGGTGGAGGGCACTCTGTGGGTCTCCCTTAGAAGCTGTATTCATTTGCTAGGGCTGCCATAACAAAGTACCTCAAACTGGATGGCTTAAACAACAGAAACTCATTGTCTCACAGTTCTGGAGGCTAGAAGTCCAAGATCAAGGTGTTGGCAGGGTCTATTCCTCCTGAGGACTGGGAGGGAGGATCTGGTCCAGGATCACTCCTTGGCTGTAGATGGCACTCTTCCTGGGGCTCTTCACATCGTATCTTCCCTCTGTGTGTGTCTTTGTGTCCAAATGTTCCCTGTTTTTATGAGGGCACTAATCATGCTGTGCTGGGTCCCACCCTAATGACTTCACTTTAACTCGATAACCTCTATAAAGACCCTCTTTCCAAATAAGGTCCTATTCTGCAGTGCTGGAGGTTAGGACTTCAACGTATGAATTTGGGGGGGACACAATCCAACCCATTACAGAACGGAATTAACATTTGAATCTCTGAAAAAGAACTAATAAAAATATATGGCAGATTCTTTTACTATTCACTAGGATCTGTTTTTTTCCTCTGGGAAAATTAAGTTCCCTTGCCCCTTGAAATTAGTCTTGGCTGGGTAATTTGTTGGGACCAATAAAATGCCAGCAGAAATGATACTCTGGGCAGCAGTGGTTTTTGCTTTGTCATGCCACTACTGCTGGCCTTGTTTCTGGGGACTCCTGCTCCATCGGCCTGGGTCCCAGAGTGAGGACAGCTATCAGTAACAGGACCCAGAATGGGAGTAAAACATAAATCTTTATTTTTACAAGCCATTAAGATTTGAAGGTTCTTTATTACCTCAGCATAAGTAGATGAAGGGTAGGCAAACTGCTTCTTGGGCCAAATCCTGCCTGCCACTATTTCTGTAAATAAAGTTTTATTAGAATATAACCATGTTCATTCATTTGCCTATTGCCTATGGCTGCTTCTGAACTATAATGGCAGAGCTGAATAGTTGTGACAGAGACCGCCTGGTCTGCAAATCCTAACATATACACTATCTGGTCCTTTATAGAAAACTTGCCAAAACCTGACCTACACAATTCTTATTAATGCAATATATTTGAGGCTTAATTTTTCTTTGGAATTTTGCTTTTGCAACATTCCACAAACTTTGATATGTGGTATAATAATGATCATTCATTTCTAAATAGTTTATAATTTATTTTAATTCTCTTTTTCATCTGAGTTATTTTAAAAATTACAATTTGTTTTTTAAGGATACTAGCCTTTTGTTGCTAATAAATACTATTATAGGGACGCCTAGGTGGCTCAGTCGGTTAAGCGGCTGCCTTCGGCCCAGGTCATGATCCCAGGGTCCTGGGATCGAGTCCCACATCAGGCTCCTTGCTCAGCAGGGAACCTGCTTCTCCCTCTCTCTCCCTCTGCTTGTGCTCTCTCTGTCAAATAAATAAAATCTTAAAAAAAATTAAAAAAAATACTATTACATTATAGTCAAAGAATGTGGCATATTAAATTCTATTGTTGGAATTTATTGCATTTCTTTGTGGCCAAATACATAGCCTATGTTTATAAGTGATCTACATATATTTGAAAGGAATGTGTATTTTTCTTTGTTAGATGGTCAGTTCTTTCTCTGTCTCTCTCTCGTTTTCTCCTTTTATAGTTGTGATCAAGATAGTTAATGGTGTTATTCAGATCTTTTTCATCCATACTTGTGTTTGGCTTTTTGATTTGCCTATTTCTGAGATAATGTTAAATTATTCCTTTATAATTATGAATTTGTCAATGTCTAACTTATGTCCATCATATTTTGTTTATGTATTTTGAAGCTATGGTCCTATGTATATAAATGTGGCTGCCTCTTGAATTTTCTTGGTGAATTGTACCTTTAATGAATTTGGAACATCTTTCTTTGTTCCCTTGAATGTGCTTTGTCTGGCATTAATACTTCTACATCTGCTTTCATTTGGTTAGCATTTGCCTGTGTCTCAACATTCTCAGCTTTTAAGTTTGTCTAGTTATTGTTTGTTTTAGAAGTGCTCTTGGATCTCTTTTTAGACCAAGCTGAGAGTCTCTGTCTTTGAATAGTGAGAGTTAATACAGTCATACTTGTCACTACAAATATGTTTGGATTTATTTTTTTGTATTTTCATTTGTTTTCTATTTAAATCATTTTTTTTGTTTCCCTTTTCTGCTTTTAATTGGTTTATTGAAGTTTCTTCATTTCTTTCTTTTTTTCTTCTAGGTTTTAGATTAGATATGATTCCTTCAGTTCTATGGAAATTAGAATGACACACACTTTTTTTCTTTTTTTTAAATTGAAGTATGTAATTAACATACATGTTATATTAGTTTCAGGTGTACAATATAGTGATTCAGTAATTCTGTACATTACTTAGTGCTCATCACAGTAAGTGTACACTTAATCCCCTTTATTTCACCCATTCCCCACCCACCCACCCCCCCCCCCTTGGCAACCACCAGTTTCTTCTCTGTATTTTAGAGTCCGTATTTTTGTTTGTCTCTTTTTTCCTTTGTTTATTCATTTGTTTTGTTTCTTAAATTCCCCATATGAGTGAAATCATATGGTATTTGTCGTTCTCTGACTGACTTATTTCACCTAACATGATACCCCCTAGGTCCATCCATGTTGTTTCAGGTGACAAGATCTTATTATTTTTTATGGCTGAGTAATGTTCCATTACACACACACACACACACACACACCACATTCACTTTATCCATTTGTCTATGGATGGACACTTGTGTTGCTTCCATATCTTGACGGTTGTAAATAATGCTGCAAGGGGAGCCTGGCTGGCTCAGTTGGTTAAGCATCCAACTCTTGGTTTCAGCTCAGGTCGTGATCTTATGGTTGTGGGGTTCAGCCCATTGTTGGGCTCAGCGTTTGATGAGGAGTCTACTTCAGATTCTTTCTCCCTCTCCTTCTGCCCCTCCTCACTCATAGTCCTGCATAAATCATTTGGAATTAGTGTTTTTCTTTTCTTTGGGTAAATACCTAGTAGTGCAATTACTGGATCATTCTATTTTTAATTTTCTGAGGAGTCTCCATACTGTTTTCCACAGTGGCTGCACCAGTTTACATTCCCACCAACAGTGCACGAGGGTTCCTTTTTCTCCACATCCTTGTCAAACATATTATTTCTTGTCTTTTTGATACTAGCCATTCTGACACATGTGAGGTGATATCTCACTGTGATTTTGATTTGCATTTCCCTGATGATGAGTGATGTCATGTGTCTGTTAGCCAACTCTATGTCTTCTTTGGAGAAATGTCTCTTCAGGTCCTCTGCTTAATTTTTAATCAGATTATTTATTTTTTTGGTGTTGGGTTATATAAGTTCTTTATATATTTTGGATATTAAGCCCTTATGGGATATGTTATTTGCATATATCTTCTTCCATTTAGTAGGTCACCTTTTTGTTTTACTGATGGTTTCCTTTACTGTGCAGAAGCTTTTTTTTTTTACATTACATCATTAGTTTTAGATGTAGTGTTCCATGATTCATTGTTTGTGCATAACACCCAGTGCTCCATGCAGAATGTGCCCTCTTTAATACCCATCACCAGGCTAACCCATCCTCCCACCCCCCTCCCCTCTAGAACCCTCAGTTTGTTTTTCAGAGTCCATCGTCTCTCATGGTTCGTCTCCCCCTCTGATTTCCCCCCCTTCATTCTTCCCCTCCTGCTATCTTCTTCTTTTTTTTTTTTTCTTAACATATATTGCATTATTTGTTTCAGAGGTACAGATCTGAGATTCAACAGTCTTGCACAATTCACAGTGCTTACCAGAGTACATACCCTCCCCAGTGTCTATCACCCAGTCACCCCCTCCCTCCCACCCCACTCCCCACTCCAGCAACCCTCAGTTTGTTTCCTGCGATTAGGAATTCCTCATATCAGTGAGGTCATATGATACATGTCTTTCTCTGTTTGACTTATTTCGCTCAACATAACACTCTCCAGTTCCATCCACATCGTTGCAAATGGCAAGATCTCATTCCTTTTGATGGCTGCATAACATTCCATTGTATATATATACCACACCTTCTTTATCCATTCATCTGTCGATGGACATCTTGGCTCTTTCCACAGTTTGGCTATTGTGGACATTGCTGCTATAAACATCAGGGTGCACGTACCCTTTCAGGTCCCTACTTTTGTATCTTTCGGGTAAATACCCAGTAGTGCAATTGCTGGATCATATGGTAGCTCTATTTTCAACTTTTTGAGGAACCTCCATACTGTTTTCCAGAGTGGTTGCACCAGCTTGCATTCCCACCAACAGTGTAGGAGGGTTCCCCTTTCTCCGCATCCCCGCCAACATCTGTCGTTTCCTGACTTGTTAATTTTAGCCATTCTGACTGGTGTGAGGTGGTATCTCATTGAGGTTTTGATTTGGATTTCCCTGATGCCGAGCGATACTGAGCACTTTTTCCTGTGTCTTTTGGCCATTTGGATGTCTTCTTTGGAAAAATGTCTGTTCATGTCTTCTGCCCATTTCTTGATTGGATTCTTTGTTCTTTGGGTGTTGAGTTTGATGAGTTCTTTATAGATTTTGGATACTAGCCCTTTATCTGATATGTCATTTGCAAATATCTTCTCCCATTCTGTCGATTGTCTTTTGGTTTTGTTGACTGTTTCTTTTGCTGTGCAAAAGTTTTTTATCTTGATGAAGTCCCAATAGTTCATTTTTGCCCTTGCTTCCCTTGCCTTTGGCGATGTTTCTAGGAAGAAGTTGCTTCGGCTGAGGTCAAAGAGATTGCTGCCTGTGTTCTCCTTTAGGATTTTGATGGACTCCTGTCTCACATTGAGGTCTTTCAACCATTTGGAGTCTATTTTTGTGTATGGTGTAAGGAAATGGTCCAGTTTCATTCTTCTGCATGTGGCTGTCCAATTTTCCCAACACCATTTATTGAAGAGACTGTCTTTTTTCCATTGGACATTCTTTCCTGCTTTGTCAAAGATGAGTTGACCACAGAGTTGAGGGTCCATTTCTGGGCTCTCTATCCTGTTCCACTGATCTATGTGCCTGTTTTTGTGCCAGTACCATACTGTCTTGATGATGACAGCTTTGTAATAGAGCTGGAAGTCCAGAATTGTGATGCCGCCGGCTTTGCTTTTCTTTTTCAACATTCCTCTGGCTATTCAGGGTCTTTTCTGGTTCCATACAAATTTTAGGATTATTTGTTCCATTTCTTTGAAAAAAGTGGATGGTATTTTGATGGGGATTGCATTGAATGTGTAGATTGCTCTAGGTAGCATTGACATCTTCACAATATTTGTTCTTCCAATCCATGAGCATGGAACGTTTTTCCATTTCTTTGTGTCTTCCTCAATTTCTTTCCTGAGTATTTTATAGTTTTCTGAGTACAGATCCTTTGCCTCTTTGGTTAGATTTATTCCTAGGTATCTTATGGTTTTGGGTGCAATTGTAAATGGGATCAACTCCTTAATTTCTCTTTCTTCTGTCTTGTTGTTGGTGTATAGGAATGCCACTGACTTCTGTGCATTGATTTTCTATCCTGCCACTTTACTGAATTCCTGTATGAGTTCTAGCAGTTTTGGGGTGGAGTCTTTGGGGTTTTCCACATAAAGTATCATATCATATCATCTGCAAAGAGTGAGAGTTTGACTTCTTCTTTGCCAATTTGGATGCCTTTGATTTCTTTTTGTTGTCTGATTGCTGTGGCTAGGACTTCCAATACTATGTTGAATAGCAGTGGTGATAGTGGACATCCCTGCCGTGTTCCTGACCTTAGGGGGAAAGCTCTCAGTTTTTCCCCATTGAGAATGATATTCGCTGTAGGTTTTTCATAGATGGCTTTTATGATATTGAGGTATGTACCCTCTATGCCTATACTCTGAAGAGTTTTGATCAAGAAAGGATGCTGTACTTTGTCAAATGCTTTTTCTGCATCTATTGAGAGGATCATATGGTTCTTGTTCTTTCTTTTGTTAATGTATTGTATCACGTTGATTGATCTGCGGATGTTGAACCTACCTTGCAGCCCAAGGATAAATCCCACTTGGTCGTGGTGAAGAATCCTTTTAATGTACTGTTGGATCCTATTGGCTAGTATTTTGGTGAGAATTTTTGCATCCATGTTCATCAGGGATATTGGTCTGTAATCTCTTCTACCGAGCTGCTGTCACAATTTTCTCTTTGTCAATGAGACTTGTAAGTTTTACTATTAGATGTCGGGGTGTTGACCTATTTTTATTGATTTTGAGAGAGGTTCTCTGTGCTTCATGGATTTTGATGCCTGTTTCCTTCCCCAAATTAGGGAAGTTCTCTGCTATAATTTGTTCCATTATACCTTCTGCCCCCCTCTCTCTTTCTTCTTCTTCTGGGATCCCAATTATTGTAATGTTGTTTCGTCTTATGGTATCGCTTATCTCTCGAATTCTGCCCTCGTGATCCAGTAGTTGTTTATCTCTCTTTTTCTCAGCTTCTTTATTTTCCATCATTTGGTCTTCTATATCACTGATTCTCTCTTCTGCCTCATTTATCCTAGCAGTTAGTGCCACCATATTTGATTGCATCTCATTAATAGCCTTTTTGATTTCAACTTGGTTACATTTTAGTTCTTTTACTTCTCCAGAAAGGGTTTCTCTAATAACTTCCATGCTTTTCTCAAGCCCAGCTAGTATCTTTAAAGTGATGATTCTGAACTCTAGATCTGACATCGTACTAATGTCCGTATTGAGTAGGTCCCTGGCAGTTGGTACTACCTCTTGTTCTTTTTGTTGAGGTGATTTTTTCCGTCTTATCATTTTGTGCAGAGGAGAATAGATTAATGAGAGAACAAAATGCTAGCAGAGTAACAACGTCCCCAGAAAATATACTCTAAACAAATCAGAAAAGACCTGAAGCAGTGGGAAAAGAAAGGGAAAGAGAGAAAAAAGAAAAAGAAAAAAAGAAAAAGAAAAAGATAAAGATAAAAACAAACAAAAACAGAACAAAACAAAACAACAACAACAACAAAACCAGAATGTGATCAAATATGATCAGGCTGGTATATAGATCAGTGCCACACACTAGATTTTGGGTGTATTTTGGTCTGTTAGGAGAAAGTGCCTCCCAAAATTTTAAAGAAAGAAAAACTTATATACATACAAAAATAAGGGTTGATATGATGAAGGGATGGAATATGGCTGTAAAGATGGAAATTATAAAAAATTTTATAAAAGGAATTGATAAGAAGTTGTTTGAAAAAAGAAAGAAGAGGATTTAAAAAAAGAAAAAAGAAAAAAAAAGGGAGAGAATGTGATCAGGCAGGGGAGTAGAAAAAAACCATATACTAGAGATTTAGGGTATATTTTGATCTGTTAGAAGAAACTATCTCAAAATTTTAAAGAGAGAACAACTTAAATATATATATGCCAAAAATAAGGGTAACTACTATGAAGGGATAGAATATGACTCTAAAAATGGAAAATAAAAATGTTTTTTAAAAAAGGGATTGATAAGATGTTGGTTGAAAAAGGGACAAAAAAATTCAAAAAAAAAAAAAAGAAAAAAAGATAGTTTAAATAAATTAACTTTGAAAGGCTAAAGAATCATGGTAAAAAAGCCATGAATTCTATGTGTAGTATTCCCCTAGCGCTGGAGTTCTGCTGTTCTCATTGATGGGTAAACTTGGTCTTGGCTGGCTGTTCTAGCTGATCTTCTGGGGGAGGGGCCTGTTGCCGTGGTTTCCAAATGTCTTTGCCAGAGGCGGAATTGCCCCGCCCTTGCCCGGTCCGGGCTAAGTAATCTGCTCGGGTTGCTCTCCGGGGCTTTTGTTCCCTGCGAGCTTTCCGTACAGCTTTGGAGGCAGAGAGTGAAAATGGCGGCTTTCCAATCTCCGCCCCGGAGGAGCCGAGAACTCGGGGCCCCGCTCCTCAGTGAGCCCCCAGAGAAAAGCCGTCAGTCACTCCCGGCTCCCCAGTCTCTGGCTGCACTCTGTGCTCACCCGGCCTGTGACCACGTGTTTCTATCTCTGGCACCCGACCCTGGGTGGAGTCTCCAAACCCAGAAGATCCCTGCGGTGAGCTCCCGCGCCGCTCCTCCCGGGGGAGGAAGGGGAGTCTCCCCGGGTCTGCCTCTTGTTGGGTCCCTGCTGGAGGAGCAGTGGCCCGACTGTGCCGCGGATCACGGTTTATGGCAACCCCGAGCTGAGAGCCCGCGCCTGGGCTCCGCCTCTGCAGCCGGCTTCCCTGCTCCGTTACCTGGGAGCTCTGCCACACTCAGGCACCCCCGGTCTTTCTGTGACCCCGAGGGTCCTGAGACCACACTGTCCCGGAGGGTTCCACCCCCCCCCCGCTTAGCCACCGGAGTGACGTCCCTCAGCGGAGCAGACTTTTAAAAGTTCCGATTTTGTGCTCCGCGGCTCTATCACTTGCCAGAAGCGGCTGATGGAGGCCCCTCCCCTGCCATCTATCCTCCCGAATATCGCCTCGGATTCACTTCTCCACACGTCCTACCTTCCAGAAAGTGGTCACTTTTCTGTTCAGAGAGTTGTTGCCATTCTTTTCTTCGATCTCCTGTTGAGTTTGTAGGTGTTCAGAATGGTTTCATCCCTATCCAGCTGAATTCCTGAGAGGAGACGAAATCCAGGTCTCCTACTCCTCCGCCATCTTGCTCCGCCCCCCCCCGAAGCTTTTTTATTTTGATATAGTCCCAATAGTTTAATTTTGCCTTTGTTTCCCTTGCCCAAGGGGGCATATCTGAAAAAATGTTTCCACAACCAGTGTCAAAGAAATTACTGCCTGTTTTCTTCTAGGATTTTTATGGTTTCAGGTCTCACATTTAAGTCTTTAATACATTTTCAGTTAATTTCTGTGTATAGTGTAAGAAAGTGGTCCAGTTTTGTTCTTTTGCATGTGGCTGTGCAGTTTTCCCAATACCATTTATTGAAAAGATTGTTCCCCATTGTATGTTCTTGCCTCCTTTGTCATAGATTAATTGACTATTTAATTGTGGGTTTATTTCTGGCTTCTCTGTTCTTTTCTGTTGATCTATGTGTCTATTTTTGTGCCAGTACCATATTTTGTTTATGACAGCTTTGTGGTATATCTTGAAATCTGGAATTATGATACCTCCAGTTTTGTTTTTCTTTCTCAAGATTGTTTTGTCTATTCAGGATCTTTTGTGTTTCCATACAGGTTTTAGGATTATTTGTTCTAGCTCTGTGAAAATGTTATTGATATTTTGATAGGGATTGTACTAAATCTGTTGATTACTTTGGGTAGCATGGACAATTTAACAGTATTTGTTCTTCCAATCCATGAGCATGGAATATCTTTCCATTTGTGTCATGTTCGATTTCTTTCATCAGTGTTTTATAGTTTTCAGAATGCAGGTCTTTTACTTCCTTGGTTTATTCCTAGATATTTTTTCTTTTTGGTGCTATTGTAGGTGTAAATTTCTTAATTTCTCTTTCTGCTTCTTCATTATTAGTGTATAGAAATGCAACAGATTTCTGTATATCAATTTTGTATCCTGTGACCTTACTGAATTCATCTACCAGTTCCAGTAATTTTTCTATTTTTAAGTAATTTTCCAGTAGTTTTTAAGGCAGGTGGATATTCAAAGTATTAATTGTAAAAATAAGAGGGATATAATCATATTTGTGCACCAAGTTTATGGAAAGTTCTTACTGCATATAAAATGGAGGTAATCATCCTATCTGTTCTCCCTGTGTCACAAGAGGATAAGGCGATAAAAAGGGAAATGAAAGCCAGTTCTGTTCTGTCAGTGTTTATGTTAAGCTAGTTATAGCACAATTTAAGCATGTTATTGAACTAATTCTCAACGCCTTAGCCTTACTTATTAGTTAAAAGGGATTGGATGAATTTCAGGCACAAGAAAATACGTAAGTCTGACTCTAGGTCAATACTGACTTTTCCCTGTTGGCAAAATTTCCTTTCTACACTGAAGGCCTTTGAGCAGATAAAAAGCTACAAGGTAAGATAAAGGACACAGTAGAGCTGCCTCGTTCAAGAGCTCAAAGTACCTTTTCTAACCAAGACCCATGATAAATCTGTGTAATTTCCTATAAACCAAAAGAGGGAATTGTATCTGTTTAACAGTAGCTTCAGGTTTTGTTTACATAGCTCAAAATCTTGTTTACATGTCCTGGCTTTTTACTTCTCCTTTTCTTCTCTGCTGACATCCAGTTTATTCTCCTGTTCTAATGTTTCATCTGTCACATTTCATTGATTATTTCATTTGTTCATTTATGGAGTCAAAATTGACCAGATGCCTATAAAAATGGTAGATGTTAATGATACAAAGTTGAACAAAAGCTACTTCTTTCCCTTCAAAGCATAGAAGCTGGTTCTTAGAGGATGAATGGTAGGAATTTTATACACATGGGAATTCTAGGCAGAGTGAAAATTATGTACAGAATTCTTCTCTCTCCATGCTTCTGTTCTAATATGTCTGAGATGACTTTGGGGTACTTTGGGATGACAAACAGAGACCAGGAAAGCCTCTTTACTAAGAAAATTACAGGAAATTCCTCTGTCACATGACTTTTCAGTATGTGAAAGAGCCCTTTTGCCTGGGATTCATTTCCACCTTTGGGGACACTGGTAGATGCGACCTGAAATTAGTGTCAGAAGTCCCAAAGAGGGTGAAGACAAAAGAGGCAAGGGATGAAGATAACCTTTAAGTTAAATCATTAACTCCTGGATTACCTGGTGAGATTAAGCCATAATTCTCTTAGGCCTGATTGTAGGGAATTGCTTTTCTATGCAGTAAAATCCTGTCTGGAGTTGGGGCAAATCCAAGTTCTGTGGGGCCTGGTGATTATTATACAATTGGGGTGCAGGAAGGAGGGTGGATCTTTACAAACATGGTTACAACTACAAATCCAAAAGTAGATGCAGAGCCTTGGAAAAGGCCCATGCAATTGAGGGGCCCCAAAGCTTGTCTCTCATTAGATTCCTGGCAAATCTATCTCTGACCAGAGTTTCATCCATGGCAGGAGGGAAACATTTGGGTTCTTCAGGCATGTCTGGGCCATGAAGTCACTAGGACTTGTTTTTCAGCATGCTTCATAGGATGTAGCTCACCCAGGTATCTTCATGACATATCCTTGAGTATCGATTTTACTTAACCCTATTGGGTACCAAAGTTTTTGGAACCCTAAATCCATACAATTAATCAAGAAGAGTGTGTTTGTTGAGTATGACAGAAATCTCAGGATGCTAGTCTTTTCTCTGGGGTGGTTGTTAGTCCTCAGAGGAACAAGCATCATCATTCCTTTCTGGGCCTATGAGGGCTGTGAACCAAGAGCCTTCAGAGCCACCAGGGCAGTCCCTCAGGCAGAGTAAGTAAGCTGCTTTGCTCTGGGGTGTCAGTCATGTTCCTTCATGTATTCCTATGTTAATCAATTTGAGTTCTGGTTTAAAGGCAGTGGATCATCTTGAGGACAGACTTTGCTGTTGGTGCCTGCAGGAGTTTAAATGGCCAACTTGGAATCCAACACTGTTGAATTTAGAGGGCAAAAAAATTCACATGTAAGAAGGATGTTTCTCTCTCCAATCAAACAAAATAGAATTAATCCTTATTAAGAAGGAGGAGACCTACAATGACTGGCAGGGGAGGAATGTCTGGGGGGAATAGTGATTTCCTAATTTGCTTAGTATCCTTATTTCTATTTGATTTCCTTCTTGTCCAGGAGTTTTGTTTGGCATTGTATGTGCTTAGTCATTTTGTCATGCATCAGTCAGACTCTACAGATCCAAGCAAAGACAGGAGCTGGGGCTACAAAGAAACCTAAGAAGGCCTTGCCTTATAAGGAATGACCAGCAGAGAATCTGACCCCAAGAGGTGCTTTGTAAATATCTATTGAAATGAATAGAATTGAATTAAGTTAAATGTGCTCATAGTTTGGGGGAGAATAAAGAGTAAAAAAAAGTAATTATCCTACAATGTAGCAACTTTTTCTCCCTTAGAAATGCAGGGTTATATAGACATTAAGAGCTCTAGATTTAGAGAGATTGGTATGAAATCCAGGCTCAAATCCTAGCTATGTCAATAATCACCACTGTGACCTTGAGCAAACTGCTTAGTATCTATGTGCCAATTCCCTCATCTGTCCAATGAAATAAAGGCTGGTACTTACCTCAGAGTGGTGTAAAATTACAAGAGATAATATAAGTAAATCACTTAGTAAGATGCCTGAGCACAAGAACATTTTGAGTTGCAAAGGATTTACAAGGGCTTAAGGAGCACAGCGAAATGGAAGAGAAGGAAGTTTTGCATTTGAATAGTTGGGGACCAGGATGTAACTTAGGGTGGATATGAGGATGTATGGGAGGACTGATGGGAGGATGGATGGATGGATCAGTGGATGGATGGGGTGGATGGATGGATGGATGGATGGATGAATTGGCAATAGGGTAACTGTGGCATGGAAGAGGGTTAGCCGAGGATCTTTTGTTCTATCTGGCCTCAGCAGAAGCTGTTTGCATGTCCTAGTGGCTCTCATGTCATTCATAGGATGGGCAGGGTGTGACAAAGCATTGGTGTGAGGGACTCTCTTTCTTTACCTTTCTGCACAATCCACGATGTGTGATTCTGGCACAGTGAATTATCAATACACCAGGGTTTTGGAGTTTAGGGAGAGAGAGCCAGGCAGGGAAACAGGATAGTTAAGGAAGGCATTAACATTGGTGGAAACATTCAGGTGCTGTGGGCAGTGAACACCAACAAGGAGGCTGAGGCAGTAGGAGGGTTCGGACTTGTTCTTCCAATGAGACCTAGGGACTCCACCAAATAATTGAGGGCATCTTTGAGGAAGAGTTGAGATCCTGCAGGTGGGGCTGTGAGCTTGCAAAATATGGGTACTAATAGACATTCATTCTCTCAGGTTGGTGGGACTTGACGACATTTGGGTTACACAAGGTTTTAAGTATTTATAATACCATTTCTTCCATTAGGGTTTCTGTTCTGAATTTTAATCATTTTGTTCACCTCTTTAAGTGATAATTTGTAAAGAAGAAAAATAAAATCTAACTGTCTGTTGAGAAGGACAAACTTTTCCAGTTTGGGTCCTGTGCTTGGGGTCTGCAAATTAATTGACAACAGGCAGATTAAGAGGAGAAAAGACAAAGTTTATTTATAGGAGGATAATGGCAGCTGTATTTCTCTACCATATTTTGTAGTTTTCAGTGTATCATATTGTACAGTATCCATTAAATTCCAATAAATTTCCATTTATTCCCAAGTATTTTGTATTTTTTGATACTATAGTAAATGTAGATTGTAAAATGTTTGTTTGAATTTTATCTTCCAATTGGTTATTGCTCATAAGTAGAAATATAGTTGATTTTTGTATATTGACTCTGTGGCCTTGCTAAATTCACTTCTTAGTTCTAGTAGGTTTTTGCATACCTCTCAGCTTTTGTGTTTTTTCTTTCTTTTTTTTAGAACTGAATGAATTTTACTATATAGCTCACTTAGAAATCCTTAAATACACAACTTAAGATAGTATATATTGAGTTTTGAAAGACAATTCTACTCCCATCACTCAAGAACTAATGAAAACCAGTGCATTACCAGCTAGTTTGAGTTCTGATGTGTTCACATTTCTCTTCTAGAGCTTGCCCAAGCTCTAGCTGCTCCTCCTCTGTTGTAGGAGCACCTGTCCTTGCCCCTTGCCAGTCTGAAATGCTGCTTCTTGCCCTCAGGACTCTGCACCATGATGGCTGCCAGCTGGGTCTTCACCTCTCGTTTGGCGTTCAGCTTCTCCCACACTCCCTCTCAGCCTCTGGAGCTGGCCAGGGTATACTCTCTGGCCCACCCACTTTTCAGCACCATGCTACACCCTCCATTAGTCATGGAAGGGAAGGGTGTCATGGAAAGAGTGATTTCGGTGGCTGGGAATTGAGATAAACAAAGGATCTGGCCTCGGCAGAAACAAACTCCTGGGACTTACTGTGCAAACTATTAAACCTCCAAGCTGCAGAAGTCCAGTGACTTGGTTTCCAACTTGACCTTTTACATCAGTTATGTGGGTGGGGTAGGGATGAAAGTCTAAAAGCCGTTACATAGAAAAATCACAATAGACGGTGATCACAATAGTAAAGCAGCCATTTTTGTTTGACCCCACAGCATTTCAATTGTCTTCATTGCTCAGTAATAGGAAAATAAAGTAATCTAAATGCTATACATACATATTCACAACATTGTTTCTTTTAAGATATGAAAGTATGTTCAGGACTTTCATGAATTTTAATTGTTCACCTACATAAAAAAGCTGGTCTTCTTTATGCCTTGCATGGTTTTTGATCTTTCACTATTATACTTTCCCCTCTACAGCATCTATTGTTCTCCCCCATGTAGATTGTAAAATGTTTGTTTGAATTTTATCTTCCAATTGGTTATTGCTCATAAGTAGAAATATATAATAATCCCCCATCTACTGCAAGACTAAGAATACCTTGTGTCTGGTATGGTCATTGGTTATCCCTGTATCCAGCACAACACCAAGCACAATAAGAGGGGATGAATCCTTAGCATTTTCTATGTAGACAGTCATGTTGTCTGTGAATAAAGACAGTCTTACTTTGTTCTTTCCTATCTTTATGCATTGTATTTCTTATTCTTGCCTTATGGCACTGGCTAAAATCTTCTGAATAGTGCAGAATAGAAGTGGTAAGAACAGACATCCTTATTCTGTCTTTCATTGTAGGGAA
Source organism: Neomonachus schauinslandi (assembly GCF_002201575.2). Lineage (NCBI taxonomy): Eukaryota > Metazoa > Chordata > Mammalia > Carnivora > Phocidae > Neomonachus > Neomonachus schauinslandi. Next base: position 66,106,627 of record NC_058413.1, on the reverse strand, counting down.
AAAGCATTCAGCATTTTACCATTAAGGATTAGGTTAAGTGTAGGTTTTTTCATAGCCCCTTATCAGACTGAGGTATTTCCTTTTCCTTCCTATTTTGCTAAGGATTTTAAAAATAAATGGGTGCTAGCTTTGCTCAGTGGCAGTATCGTAACCAATAAGGTTTATCCAAGGTGCAATTATTGCTAATTCAAAATAAATGGGTGCTGAATTTTGTCAGCTGTTTTTGCCATCTATTTCAAGGACCCATGGTTTTCCTCCTTTATTTTCCTAATATAGTTAATTACAATGACTGACATTTGAATACTGAACTATCCTTGCACTTTTGAGGTAAGTCTTAATTGGCCATAATGTATTATCCTTTTATATAGTGCTGCATTTTATTTGGAAATATTTTGTTAGAAATGTTTTTATCTATGTTCATGAAGAGTGTTGATTTTTAGATTTTTTAATGTAATTTTTTTGACATCAGGGCTGACATGAATATTAGGAAGAAAATAACTTAAATAACACATTTTACATAGTTATTAACCATTTAATGGTCCTAACCATGTTAGAATTGTTTAGTTGCAAGTAACAGAAAGTAAGTTGAGCTAGCTTAGGCAGCTAGCACTGATCCCAAGATCAGACATGAGACATGTATCCCAGCTTCTGGAAGGAATTGGAATCACAAACCACCAAACTCTCCTTACTCCTCAGCTTCATCCTTCCCACTTTGAGGACTTTCTCTCTCTGCTCCTCTGATTCACATGACATATCCTAAGCTTATTACTAATAAAAAATAAGTAAATACATAAATGAGTCCCAGAAAGGTTCAGAAACCTTTCTCATGCATCATTAGTCAAATGCATGCACAGTTATAAAGTAATGGACTAGTCTTAGTCTGAGAAAAAGAAAAAGTGAATTAGATCAATTGATCAAAGCAAAAGTTTCATTAGTAATGATTATAGCTAATACTCACTGAATGCATACTATATGCTAGACCATTGGTAAGCACTTCATCTGCTTTATCTTATAAGACCTTAACCACACCCTTATGGATAAAAACTCATATTATCTCCATTTCACCGATGAAGAAGTTGAGGCTCAGAGAGGTGAGATAACTTTATATACGCCTCTCTGAATTATAAACTTCAGAGTCAATATTGTTGCATCTAAATGGAACGGAGGCCTCTGGATAGAACACAAATTATTTGAAACAAAAAGGAAGAAATCAGAATATTAAAACTGTTAACCTTTCTATTGTGTCTGAGGTTGCATTTATTATCTATGGCACTATAAAAATGATTGCCAGCAATAATGCTACAGGAAGACTTTTGTTTAACAGTGCTGCTGCATAGCCAAAATTGTAAGATCGATAACTTTTTATATTACAGTAAAGAAGCTTTTGTATTCTCAATAGCCAAAAGAGTACTGCTGTAGCAGAAGAATATCAGAAAGAAAAAGGAACATAAATTTAGTACTAAGGAAGAACTTCAAATTAGAAAAAAATAGCCAATAACAATATAACAATGATTACTACTTTATTAAGTATTTACTAAGTACTAGGTGCTCTGCTAGATGCTTTATCTTTACTGGTTTATTTGCTAGTCACACAACCCCAAAAGTGGGTATTATTGACTCCATTTTGGAGGCAGAAAAACTGAAGCACAGAGAGGTTCAGGAACTCTCCCAAGAATCACAGCAAGTAAGCAGCACAGCTAGGAGTCTAGCTTGCATGGTAGCAAGTTATATGAACACGGATTGGCTCTTGGCCTTTGGATTTGTGTGGCCCATTCATTATGGTTATTTTGAAAAAAAGTGCTTTATGATTTTATGCCAATTTTCAAGATTCCTTGCTGCCCTTTAGAATAAGACAATATTGTGAATCCAGGAACTCTGAGATATTCTCATTCTGGCCCTCAACCATAGAGATTGCTGCATTTCCTTGACCACAGAAAACACTGGCTTCTATAGCCCAGAGGCTCAGGGCTCATAACCATTTCTAGTTCCCCAAAAGTGCTGAAGACTAGAATGTAAATAGTCCTTCAGCATGAAACAGAGCAGGGCAAACACATCCTCAGGCATACACAGGCTGGAAAGTTTGCTCAATACACAGAGCTCTAATGGCAAACACAGCAAAGCAAACATGGCATTGAGACGAGAAAAGGGGAACAGGGCTGGGGAAAGTCAGCTGATCACATCCAGACATTATCTGCCTGAACATCTGGTTCCCTGGAGGGGTATAAGGAAGGACCTGGGTGGCCCCAATTTGCCTCCTTCAAACACTTGCTGCCCTGATTTTGGCCTAGCTTACATATTGAGCAACAAAAGCCATTTGGAGAGGCCTTTGTTTGGCCACATCATAATTTGGCATCCAAGATGAAAACATCTCGAATATTGACATTCATCCCAGATGAATTTAAAAAAAAAAAAAAAGGACAAATATCAAATCAAGGTGCTCCCAGCTGTTGAAGTTCACAGGCTCACTCTAGACTAATGAAAACTCAGACTAATGAAACCTGGCAAATGGAAATTTGGGGACCCTTCCCAGGGGGAACTCTATGGTACTTCCTTAGGTAAAGGCTGCCTCCATTCAGGGCTCTATGAGTTAGGAGGAGGAAATCCTTCCCTGCCATTCACCAACACACACTATTCCCATGATCTTCACATCCACCCAAACTAATAAATCTTTTAATATGCTTCTTCAGTGATTATTGATTGATTGGCACTAAAATTTTGAGGGTAGCCAGTTGATTTTTAAGAGATAGAACCCTCAATCCTTATGATTTTCCATTCACTAAAATAGAAAATGACATCACCCATGGATTGGTCAAATACATTTGTTGGCAAGTCTGGAACCCCTTCAGGTGAATGGCCAGTAGTACAAGGAGGCTAACTCTGTAGGTTATGAAGAGACAAGGTGAAGATCAAAACACAAAGCACTTTCTCGGTTCTGTCTGTTTGCCTGTCTTGAGAAGTAATGAGTCTTCCAGAAGGGGGGGGGAGCAGCACATTGTAGAAGTAGCCAAGCCTGCAATGAGGTTTTAGGCACCCTGCCAGGTCAGGAAAACTGAGATTTGGTGTTCCTAAATTGTTTTGAGACATTTCTTGAGCTTCCTCTATATTCCAGGCATGGTGCTGGGTGCTGGTGGCATAAAAACGAAGACTGAGTCTCATCAGAGGCATGCAGGATAGCTGGGGACACAGACACATAGACAGACTATCTCCATTGGACATGTAGGTGCTGGACCAGAGTTCTGTGCAGGGCACTATGGGAGCACAATGCAGGGGACTGCTTAACCCAGGCTTGGGTGCAGGCAAGGGAAGAGGTGAAGTGTTTCCTGGGAATGATGTCTGAGCTGAGTCTTAAAGAGTGAGTTAGGAGAGGGGCAAGTGGAGATGGGGAGGTGAGGGCACCATACCGCAGTCTTGCCAGATCCTGAACTGGGAGCTGGGAAGGATGTGGAAATGAAGCCAAAGAAGTGTGTGTGAAAGAGACACCTCTACACCCATCCACAGAGCACAGAAGGGATGTTTCAAGAAGTTAGATCAAATGCCTATGATTTGAAGCCAGCCAGTCCTAAATTCAAATGTCAGATCTGTAACTTACTCCTTAAGTGAGCATCTAGCAAGTTGTTTAACTTCTGGGTCCCAGTTTCCTCACCTGCAAGCTAGAAAGAATGACAGTATCCACCTAATGGGGGTTTTGTGAGGACTGAATGAGGCAGTGTGTACAAAGCCCTTCATGTGGCCTCAGCACACTGTAAGCACTCAGTAATGATAGACAGTAATTTTAAAAACATATATACATTTGCTCAAGATCTCACAGTAAATGGCAGAGTGTAGATCTGACACCATCTGCAGGGAACACCCAAGAAGACAATGGGAGTGACCTGCCTTGGGGGCCAGCAAGAAGGGGAACAAGCTCAGTAGAGAATTTAAAACTGTAATAAAGCTGAATAAACGTTAGTCTGCTTTTTATTGTTGTCAAGCATAGAAAATTCCAAACATCGTTAGTGATAAAATACTCCTCCCCCTCCCATATGTTTTGTTGATTTAAGAATTTCTAAAAATTGCTGCGTGATTACTGTTGAGTTTAAGGATATATCTGAAAACCAGTGTCCTCCAACATACATTGTCAACTAAAGAGCTTCTCCTGGATCTCATTCAGTGGAGCATAATTTTCAAATGATCACTCTAGCTGCTTTGTTTCCCCCTTTTACATTTTAGGCAGATAAACATTCCAAATGATCACTCAGGGTGACAGAAGTGAAGTGACTCAAATTCTCTTTCTTCATGTTTCAAGCACTGGGCTCTCATTGCGTAGTCTGAATCCATTGTTTCAATAAGGGAGTATGTACTTCCATAAGACTGGAAACCTCACCTGCACGCGAAGTGTGCTCACATGACTGTGAACTATTAGGAAACTATAGGGAGTTATCAGAATTAACTTCCATGTGGATAAAATGTTTATTAAAGAATAAGGAATAAAAATGGGCCAATTTAAGCTAATTACTACAAATAATTTTTCCTATAGAAGAGGGTATTGAAAAGTTATCTGTTCCATGTTTCAAATATGCTAGGGTCTCACCTCTGCTGGTCTGTCAGGCTCTAATGGCCCTGCTGATGCAGCCCCTCTTCCCTCCTAACTCCTGCAGGGCTCCCACTGTCCCTATGTCTCTCCTTCTCCATGCTGGAACTTCCACACTCCCATCAGGAGAGTCAGTTACTTAGGTAAAACTGTGTCCATCTGAGGCCTTGCTGAAGTGCAAACTCATCACCCAGGATGGGCAACAACTCAGTGCTTAGTGACCATGACAGTTTAGCAGGTACAGCGCCCTCTGGAGTAGTGAGCTCTAGATGAAACCTTAAAATAGAGGATGAAGAGAGAGGAAGGAGGTGGGGTTCAGAGTGGGGGTGACTGTAGAGAAGAAGACCCAAGTGAGGAGAGAGCCCAGAAAAGAGAGGTGGCTTACAGGGTGGGGTCAGGAGGCAGCATCAACAGTGAAGTTTTTCCACTTCACAGTTTTGCCCAAGGCAGAGGAGTATAAATTTGTTCTTTGTGTTCTGCTAGTTTGGAGGGATTCCAAAAAAAATCCCCAAAGCTTGGAACTAATTACAGCAGATGATGGGCACTCTTGTAAATACATGAGGAAAAGACAGGAACAGCCTTCTTTTCAAAAGAGAATTTGAGTGAAGTAGCCAAAAACCTGACAGGGACAAAATTGTGGTATCTAGACAGAGACCTATAAACCTTCCTTGTTAGAAACCTATGTGTGTGCCTAGTCTTCCAAGGAACTGGATTTTAGAAAGAATTTTATTTATTTATTTATTAAATTTTTAATTTATTTATTTGAGAGTGAGAGAAAGAGCACAAACGGGGGGGGGGAGGGGCAGAGGCAGAGGGACAAGCAGACTCCCTGCTGAGCAGGGAGCCCGATGTGGGGCTCGATCCCAGGACCCCAGGATCATGACCTGGGCTGAAGGCAGATGCTTAACCGACTGAGCCACCAAGGTACTCCTAGAAAGACTTTTATTAATGAAAGATCACTGTGGAGTTTACAGAAGTGATCTACAGAATGACAATGTACTCTTGAGATGGCCAATGCCACCAGCTCTCTTCACTATCTGGAGACATTCATCCTATATTTGTTGGGCATTAACTTTGCCTCAGGCACTTTGCTTGACCCTGGAGAAGCAGTTATGAATGAGAAAAACACAGTCTCTATCCTCACCGGGATTAGAGTCTACCAGTGGTGACAGTAATTAATAATACAGTAATTAAACAAATTATTACCCATACAGTAACAAATTCAATGATTTCAAGTTGCCAAAGTGCTATGAAGGAGAAGTACCAGGTGCTATGGAAGAAATAGGCTGGCAGAATTCAACCATGGTAGTTCTTAGTAGGAAATCAAGAGTAACATGAGGCCAGGAATAACATGGTGGGATCATATACTCACCTATGAAATCCCTGGCATTTGCTAAGGGTAACTATAGGAAGTTCTTTGGCACACTCAGACTGAGATACTCCTAATGGAGTGACTTACACTCATATAACTTTATCTTGGGGGAATCAACATTTCTAGATAGAAAATACACTTCCAAATTGCACACAGACAATGACAGCAATGTGTATGGTGGAAGAGCCCACGCTGGCCTATATACTTTCAGGGAGGACGTGGTAAAAGCAGACACTAGCCTCAAGGCCCTAGGACAAGCCAAATGCACTTACAGTGAAGAAAGACACAATGAAGAAAAAGACTTACACAAGGGGTGTTTTTTCAGGAGGAAGGGAAGGGATACAGCCTGACACAACAATTTAATATCTGAGAAATGGACACAACAAACTCAACAAATAATTAAACAATATGCTAGAGGATAGAGATGGGCAAGAGTTTGCACTAGAACCCAAAAAGGATTATTAAGTGGTCTCATTTAAATGGAAACAGAGGTACCTAAACCTCTGGTTTCCCTAATCTGTGGCAAATCACAAATAGTGAAGATACTTTACATAAGTGTTCTCTTACTATACTCACTTAGACTCCTCAAAATAAAAAAATAAAATAAAAATAAGAGATATTCAATCGTACAGTTGGAGAGGGGCATAGGAAGTTTGTTAAATTTGACGAAGTATGGCCCCGAGATGGAAGATGGACCTTACTCAGAGAAGAGAATAGTGGTTTTGTTAGAGGAGGCAGTTGGTTAAGTTCTAACAGGATGCCTGGAGGCCAGCAAAGAGGAAGTCATGGCCAGCTCTTGGGGAAGTCAGAGGCCTGCCCTGGCAGCACTCCACAAAAAGTGGGATCAAACCAGGCAGGCCCAAGATGGCGGATGCCAAGACAGGAAACCCCTGAACAAATAAGGAAGAAAAAGCACAAAACCCTGCTTCCAAGAAATCTCCACCCCAAGTAATGATATTCCACCCCCTAGTTAACAGCTGTCAATGAAAGATGGAAACCCAAGCCCCCAGGGCAGGCAGCTCTCTCTGTGCACACCCCCAACCCCTCTCTCTTTCTCACATCTCAAGAGTATAGTTTTCACTTTAATAAACTTTCCCACTTGTGTCACTCATCTGTCTGTCCTTGAATTCCTTCTCTAGAAGAGACCTTGAACCTTCTGCAGCTTCTTTGGGATGAGGTGGTCAAGGGTCCAGGGCCTGAGGTCTCCTCAGTTTACCCAGCAACAGTTTTATCTCCAGAAACACCTGGATGCATTGTACTGACCATTTCTTCTTACTGCTTTTCATGGTCTGGAATGATTTTATTTACCTCTACTTTTTACAGGAAAAATCTCCCTACTCTAGTGTATACAGTTTATGAGGACCAGGACTTTGCTTGTCTAGCTCACAGAAACAGTCCAGCTTCTCACAGTCCTTGGAGCAGAGTAGGCACCGAAATAAGTATTTAAGGAATGAGTGAATGATATTACATCAAGATATTTCAACAAGCCAGATTTGGCCAGGCAATGAAGGAAGTACATTCCAGATAAGTGATACACAGCAGAGACCAGTACACATTGCTCCAAGTGGAGGAAACTCATCTTGAACAAACCCACAGCAATCCTAAGGTTGAACAGGAAAGGAGTAAAACATGACAGATGCTTCATTCTTCCAGAATATAAGCTGAGCCTCACAGAAAACTAAAGAAAAATCAGGAGTTTACTTTGGACATGATGAGTTTGAGATCACCAGTTCCCCATCCAGGTGGTATTATTAAAGTAGGCAGTTGGATGTACAGTTCAGGAGAGAAGTCAAGCCTGGATTTGAGATGATAGTATGAAAAACAAAATTCAACTGAATAAATTTGAAGATATAATTGGCTTTCTTAAATGATTCATCAATCAGGCAGCCTCCCATCTAGCAACAGAGGGGTGCTCCCAGGAGCTGTACAAAACAGAAGGTTTTTATAGGAGGGCGGATGGGGTAAGAAAGTTATAAGCAAGAGAAAAGAAAGCATTGTTCCAGGCTAGATCACCTTCCCAGAGGGGGGAAGGTCAGGGAGTCTTACCAGGCAGATTACCTCATCTTCCTTTGTGACAGATTACCTCACTGGTGCTTATCAGAAAATTCTTGATTAGTAGGTTAAGACTTCCATTTCTGGGGGAGGTTGAAACTGCCATTAGGTTAGCTATTAAGCCCTGATTTGGTGACTTGGCCTGATCCAAGTAACACCATTTTGGGCCTTTGGTTTTCTTTTTAACAACAGATATTTCATTTAGCTGAACTCTAAAGTGTGAGGACAGTAGCACTAGAAGATAGGGCTGGAAAAGCAGGTTGGGGACAACATGCTAAAGGATTTTGAAAAGAAAGATACATTCTATGGCTTCATGGTGATGAGGATGAGGATGAGGATGATAACTATAACTAACTTACCTGCTGGACCAGAGAACATATGAGAGTCAGCACTTAGCATTGGGAATAAGTGCCTAAGCCTGGGGGCCTTCAGAGATGGCATACTCAAGCATGAGACTTCCCGGATGCCTACGTACTTCCCAACTCCCCTCCGCTGAGTCCCCTGAAAGGAAAAGGAAAGGGGCAACAGGGGAAGATGACACAGTGACCACACAGACTTTGCACAATCTATTTCCTGCTTGGAGGGAACTGAATGTGGAATTAGTCATGTAAAAACACACAATAGGTGATCTTAAGGGAGTATTGTGACATTGTGCTATAATGAGAAATATGTATTTGGTCTTCTCTGGTTCTAAGTATAGAGCTCATCAAAACCTTGAAAAGTGACGGCGGTAAGAAGAGCATCTTTTGTTGTTCCTTGTTAAGCCCCTTTCAACCTTACCTGAGTTGATGCTAATGAGATGACTCTGGAGGATGAGTTTATGCTAATGAGATGACTGGAGGATGGGATGGGTTGCCAGAGGAACTTTCAGCCCTCACCCCTCACCCCCTCCCCTGGCCTCACCAATGGCCAATGACTTAGTCATCCCTGCCTATGTATGGAAATTCCAGAAAAACTCTGAATGAAGAGGTTTGGAGAGTTTGTGGTGAACACACAGAAGTGCGGGAGGGTAGCCCACCCAGAGAGGGCATTGAAAGCTCTGTAACTCTTTCCACATACTTTGCCCTATGCATCTCTTTCATTAGGGCAGTTCCTAAATTGTATCTTTTATAATAAACTGGTGATAGTAAGTAAACAGTTTCCCTGAATTCTGTGAGGTCATTCTAGGAAATTATTGAAACTGAGGCAGGCGTTGTGGGAACCCCCAATTTATGGCCAGTTGGTCAGCAGTACGGGAATCCTAGCCTTGTGATTGGCATGTGAAGTGGGGGGGGGCAGTCCTGTGAGACTGAGCCCTTAATCTGTGGGGTCTGCACTAACTCCTGGTAGGTAGTGTCAAAATTAAATGGAATCACTGGACACCCACTGTCAGTGTCCATAGAGTTGGAGAATTGGCTGCAGGCATGGGAAAAACCCACACATTTGGTGTCAGAAGTATTGTGTGTGAGTAGAGAAATAGTATTCCCTTCAGCTATATAAACCTGTTCTCTTGACTAGGCATGAGGAGCTATAGGGCCCTGCTGCCATTTTGTGTATTTCCTACTATGACCAGACACCAAGAGGTGTGAATAAACCAGGCATTGGCATTTAAGGATTTATTTGTGTCAGCCATGGTTCAGTGGCTGTATTAGGCAGCTAGGTCACCAAAAATCCTCTGCTGTGGTAGCCACACCTACAGAGCAGCAGCAATAAAGGGCCCCACTGCCTTAGAAGAGCTTGCTAACATGGCTCTATTTCAAGCCCTTCTGCATAGCAAAGCCTTGCTAAAAACTTTATATATAGTATCCCATGTAAATCTGTAAGGGTGGAAAGGTTTTCCCTTCTTTCCTTCTAGGTTCTTTGGCTGATCTAATAACTGAATTAACGTAAGACAGATTAACAGGAGAAAAACAAGCAGAAGTTTAATAACATGTATACTCCTTGTATACACGGGAGAGACCCAGGAAACTGGAGTAACTCTCTGAAATGTCCAAAGCCATCACTTTAAATACCATCTTCAGCTAAAGACATAAGATTTGGGGGTGGGGAGCCAGTTATGGGAGGTTACCAGGAAAGGCATGGTAAACAACAGTAGGATCGTTATGCAGATTTAAGTTCCTGTCTTCTCTCATACAAGTTTCTAGAGATTTGGTCATCCTCCTCTTTAAGTAAGGCAAGGAAGACATCCTTACAAATGAGGATTTCCCTTATAAATGCAAACGTCTCTTATGAAAGGATGGGTAACTTCTCAGTTTTCAGAGCTTCACCTGTGTTTGTTTCTCAAAATAACCAATGTAAAATAATATGTCAAAGAGGCCAATTTGGGGGTGGCAAAATCTGCTTTCCTTCAAACGCTATAACAAACATTTTCTGGTGGCCAAGCCAATAGATACACATCAAATTATAGTTATGACTCCATGATTGAACCCAATAGGTATATTCTAAATGGAGGACTGAAAATTGCAACCTTATGAAGGCAAAATTTTTCCATTAAAAAAACTTCTGTGTTTAAATTCAGTTGGCAAGGGCGCCTGGGTGGCTCAGTTGGTTAAGCGACTGCCTTCGGCTCAGGTCATGATCCTGGAGTCCCGGGATCGAGTCCCGCATCGGGCTCCCTGCTCGGCGGGGAGCCTGCTTCTGCCTCTGACCCTCCCCCCTCTCATGTGCTCTCTCTCTCATTCTCTCTGTCTCAAATAAATAAATAAAATCTTTAAATTCAGTTGGCAAAATCTAATCCTGCTGATTTGTAGTTAGATCAATAACCTTAGAATTTGCTTAAATGGTCCTAAAGGCTATGGAACAAAGAAATATGCATTTGAAAGCTTCAGTGAAATAATTAGTTGCAACCCCAAAGATGCACAAATGTTATTTCATGATTTTGGGCCAGCTTCCTCTTCGTGTGTGGGGTAGGGAAGGACAGTATGTTTTCCTTTTTCAATTACTTAAGAGTGATAATGAGTCTTTCTTTGACTCAATATGTCACACCACTGAAAAACTGGTTCCTATTTTAGTTAACATTTGTGAGAACTGGGTGAGCAGTATTTCTGCCAGAGAACTTTCTCCTGTTTTGTATAGGACAGCATTATGTTAAGGAAAGAAGAGTCCCATTGCTTTGCCAGCTTAAGTTCTAGAAAAATGTAGGAGTTTTTAAGCCAGCCTCCAGGAGGATCCATGAACCCATAAAGCAGCAAGTGATATGTATTTGTCAGGTATGTGCATTTTTCTAGGATGGGCCTATAGCTTTTATTTGAATCTCAGATATGTTCCTGAGCTTACCAAAGATTAAGATCACTGTTGTACAACTTTCTAGAGGTATAACTAATAAATAGGTGGAATAATAGAGACTCTTTAGAACTGGATGTATTGTAGTAATTTTATGTAAATACAGTGTTGCAATCGAGTATGAAATAGTTATGGTTCACATTCATGATCCCCATGTTTTTCTCTCTCTGGGGTTCTCTAGGTCCAGCCCTTTGTCATCAGTATTCTGTCTATGCCCTTGATATTGTTTGAGAATGCTGTCTGCTGTTGCGGAGATACGGTGTAGAGGTGGTATTTTGATTTTTTTCTTTTAGTAGAGAGCATGGTCTTGCTCCAGCATACTCTCTCACTTGTCAGTTCCCCTGGAATGTCAGAAAGCATTTATTAGCTAGTTGATCAGGCTGAATACTGTGTGTGTACAGGAAAGCACATCGGTGTATACATGACAGCTAATGTTGAAAAAATGCCTGCTCTTTTAACATTTAGTGTGTAACCCATGTAGGTTTTAACAGCCTGGTGACTCCATCTTTGCATGGTTTCATGTTGAAAGAAATTTGGCCCTGCTTCCCACACAACTGAAGAGAAGTTTAATTTTTCATTAAAGTTTCTCAGACAGCACTAAAATGCAAAATAATGAGAAATAAAAATATTTGATATCCTCTTTTCCTATCTCATGTTCTCGTATCATTGCTTGTGCATAGTGTCTGCTCCAAGTATTTCTCCTCTCCCACTGCATGCTCTCCAAAATCTCCCCCAATTCAGTGCCTTTAAGTTTGAACATCACTCTTCCTCTCACCATCTTAATCCAGTGTTCTGTAGAACAGCTTGATCTTTTTTGGTTTCTTTCTCTTGCCTGTTTGTCACAACCCCAATTCTTCCTCCTTGCTCCCTCCCCCAAAAAGCTGATCCAGCAAGCAAGGTCTTTTCTGGAGGATAGGGGAAGAAAGGAGAGAAGATGAATTGCTACTGCAACTTGAATCATTTATCTCTGACACCAATGTAAAAAAAACCACCACACTCATTTGAGACCTAAACATAACTTCAATTTGGGATCGTATCTATCTTAATTAACTTGTCTAATTAAACTGTTCACACCTGATTAATTTGATAAGAGGAACTGTTTATAGGCATTAGCCCATACAGAGTTGCTCTTTTTCCTCAGTGATTTCATTCTGCTTATGTAACACAGGCACACGCACGCACAGGCATGAACACACACCCCATCACCCTTCTCTTGTTTAGCTTTTCATTTAATTGAACCAGTCTTTCACTCTAAGGGCCCTGGTCCAGGAAGGAAGAGCTTTAAGCTCCAGGCAAATGGAAAACAAATTTGCATAAAAGCGGCTTTGCACCAGTGAAAGTCTGGCACATTCTAAAGGCTGTAAGTACTTAGCCTCTCTTTGCTTTAACCATTAAAACCTGCAAAACAAACCTCTGGGGAAAAGGTCATGATGGGACTTGTGGAGTAAGGCACATTGGTAACTCTAAGGAGTCTTTCATCTTCGTTCCCATGGCAAGGGAGCCCTAAATACCACCTGATGTGAGGCTGTACCCACACATGGATTTCAGAATGTGCCAGGCCCGAATCCCAGAAGCCAGTAATACCAGGAATGATTGCCGCTGAAATCTGCCTGGGTTTCAAAAGCAGGGATAGCACAGGACCATCAAACCTGCAAATATCCCTCTGAAAATTTCCATTAGTAGTAAAAACAACGTGAACTCAAGAAGTCAACAAGTGGCATTGGGGCACTGCGTTACACATTTCCCATTTGGAGAAGGAAGTTTACCTCACCTGAAACCATTGTCACCCATCATAAAGAAATCCACAATCAATCAGTCAACGCGATGTGGGGCACCCACAGAAAGAGCCTCGGGTTACAAAGGAAGCATCAGACTGGGCATTGAGAGACAGCTCCTTTCCTGGCTCTTTCACCGATTACTTGTATGATTTTGGCCTTGAGAATGCCTTCCAGGTCTAATATTCTCTGATATGAGCACCTTCATAATTCATGATTTGAAAACAATGTACACGTGAAACCACGTAAGATAGTGAACAATAAAGACACTTTTGGTTCTGGGCCTTGGGTTCCTCATTTGTAAAAGGACTGGCGCAGAGCAGGGAAAGCAAAATAATCTCCTGAAGGGTAGTCCTGCTTAAATGCATGTGCCGGTTTTTACAAAGTAAATACTGACAGAAGCCCTGTAAAGAAACATAAACAAAACAAAGCAAAGCAAAAACCACCTCTGCCCACATAAGAGTTCCCATCTAGCTGAAGAGAAAATAGATCTTCTCTTGTTAGCTAGATGGGAACTCTCCGTGTGTGTGTGTGTGTGTGTATAACAACACCAAACAATTTATGAACAAGAATTTGAATATCTATGTCAATATTAGCAAGTATTTGGAACAGGCTGTTAGAAATAATAGTGTATTATCAGAAAGTGCTAAACATAGTATGAAAGATGGTAATCCTGCATTCTTTGCCTGGCTCCCAGCCCCACTGTTCATTCAGGCCTGACTTTTACAGGTGAATCCCATAACGCTTGAACCCTTGTTTGCATGTAGCTCCAAGCACTGCCATCAATTCCCCCTGGTTTGGGGAAACACAAGATGCCATGGCAGTGGCTCTCTCAGTAACATGTCACTCCTGGTACTTGTCTTGAAGTTACCTTGGTCCGCTTGCCTGGACCCTCATTCATTCATTCATCAGAGAAGCTAAGCACTTTGTTAGGCACTTTGGGGTGCAAAGGAAAGTCTCAACTTAAACATCACTCTCTCAGGAAGGCCACATTACTCAATCCCTCACTGCAGAGACCCATGGCTCCTGTATCCCTCTTGAAGTCTGCCCAAGTTGCCCGTGTATCAGGAGTTGTTCTTTTTTATTGCTGAGTAGTACTGCGTGGTATGAATGTCCCAGAAGTTGTTCAACCATTCAGTCCTTGAAAGACATTTGGGTTGTTTTCAGTTTTTTGCTATTATGAATAAAGCTGCTATGAACATTTGTGTACAGGCTTTTGTGTGAGTGTAAGTTTCTCTTTCTCTAGGATAAAATGCCCAAGAGTATGATCACTAGGTTGTATGACAAGTACAGGTTTAATTTTGTGAAAAACTGCAGGACTATTTTCCAGAGTGGCTGTACCATTTTACATTCCCATCAATGTATGAGAGATCCAGTTTCTCTGCATCCACCACTTTTTATTTTAGCTGTTCTTGTAGGTTTGTTGTAATATCTCCTAGTGGTTTAATTTGCATTTCATCAATGGCTAATGATGTTGAAAATGTCTTCATGTGCTTCTTTTGCCATCTGTATCCCCCCTGTAATGAAATACCTGTTTATTTCTTTTCCCACTGTATAATTGGATTGTTTGAGGGTTGTTTATTTTTTTTATTGTTGAGTTTTAAGGTTTTTTTTTTTTAATATCTTGCAAATGTAAGACCTCTGTCAGATAAGTGTTTTGCAATATTCTTTTCCAGTCTTTAGCCTTTTGGTCTTCTGTTGGGAAGTTCTTTCGCAGAATGAAGTTTTTAATTTTGATGAAGTCCAATTTAGTAGCATTTTCTTTCATGGATTATGCTTTTGGTATCATGTCTTATAACTTGTCACCTAATTCCAGGTCTTGAAGTTGTTCTATTTTTTTTTGTGAAAGTTTTATAGTTTTATATTTTACATTTAAATCTATGATCTATTTTTGAATGGTTATATATGATGTGAAGGTTTAGGTCAAGTTTCTTTTTTTTTTTTTTTGCCTTGGGATAACAAGTTGTTCCTGAACAATTCATTGAAGAAATTAACCTTCTTCCTCCATTGAGTTGTTTTGCACCAGCAATGGACATCTTTTTAAAATTGACTTTCATGAGAGCTATGGACCATGTCCTCATGGAGGTGACAATCTCCAGAGGGAAACAGCAATAATCATAGCAGCTTAAGAGAAAAGCTGGAACAGGGGTGTGCACAGGAGTCTGGGGAAGCAAGGAGCTGTGTCTCAGTTCCTGGCTTCCTCTCCATCTCCCTGCATCCACACCCTTCTGTGGCTAAGTGCCGGGGACCCAGCCCTCTGCATACAGACCTTCCTGGATGAGAATAGTGAGGTATAACCAGCTACATTGGAACAGTGACCCCTGAACTATTCTCTAGGGTTTTCACCCCAGATCTCTGCTTGCTCCCCTAGCAAATTGACTAGACTCATTCTAGGTCTACTTCAGTCTTGGCCATCAAATATCACCTGAGATGCTGTATTCCCAAGTATGAAACCCATTGTTTCTCCCCAATTTTGTTTGAGGTTGCCCACCCAGACCAAGGATATCAGGAGAGAGTAAAGCAGAGAGCTGTGCATTCTCTGTGAACTGGCACTGTGCAGACAACCAGTCAAGTGCACTCTGACTCCAGGTTAAGGAGATGGTGGGCAGAGAGAAGAAAGAGGCATTTCTTGCTAGAATGACAGCCTACTTGACTTGAGCTCATTGGCCTGCAATGTGTAAAAAATAAGTTAGTAGCTATAATAACAACAACAATAACCCACTGTGTGGCCCAAACTGTCTGGAGTGTTGATCTCTGTGGTTAAAAAGATTAGCCACAGAATTGTTCCACTCCTCCCATTAGAGGATTTGTTTGGCACTTATCATATTTAGCTATCTCTGCTTAACTATTTATGGCCTAAACTGTGAATCAAAGTCTTTGAAGAAAACTCGTCCTTGCAAAAACAACTAGTAGGGGTCTTGGCATGGGGGAATTTTCTCCTATGGCCACAGTGACTGCTAAAATTGAGGGTTAATTTTTTCTTGCTGGAAATGTGCTTAATCAATTAAGGGCTGGAAACACTGGACTTTTTCATCACTCAAATGCCCAGGATGCTAATCAACCAGAGTCATCCTATTTCCATAGCAGACCTGGTATGTAGTCAAGTTTTAAAAGGAAAAATTCTAAGCATGACCTGTTAGTAGTAAGGAACTTTCCCATTTTATAAGATCTATTCATTAATGAGGTCCTCCTGTCTTGGGATATGTTCTCAACCAAAGAGATAATCCCTTTTTAGTTAATGCTAGTGGCTATAACACATAAACTCCAAAATATTAGTAGCTTAACAAAATAGAAATATGCTTCTTGCTCATTTAAAGTTCAAATGGATTTTCCTACTTAGTGGTTGGTTCTGTTCCAAGTAATAATTAAGGAACCCATGCTCCTTTCATCTTAGAGTTCCTTCATTCTCATTATGTGGGTTCTAAGATCCTTGGCTTGGGAGAAGGAGCACAGAAGATGGCCATTAGGTGATTTCATGGACCAAGCCTGCAAGTTGCTCAGATCATTTCTGTTCATATTCCATTGCCTAGAACCTGGTCTTATGGACATACTAACTTCAAGGGTGCCTGGGAAATGTAATAAAACTGTCCAGGAGGAAGAAGAAACAGGTTTAGTGAATCTGCCATAGTGTCTGCCATAGTCCCTGAAGTCCCTGCACATTAGTGATCTAGAGCCAAGTAATTTGCAATGATTTGGAGATTTTCCAGGGCATATGGTCCCATATAGCCTAACTTGCTGAACATGATGGTGATGATGATGATGATGATGACAGTAGGGCAGTTGATGCATCAAAATTCCTGATAAGCCAGTGAGCTCACCACCAAAACTTGTTCAGTTGTTTTGTTTCTTTAAGTCTGTATATGAGTGAGTATATAAATTGGTGAAATCCTTCCTTTGCCATTGAAATAAATTAATGGTAAAAAGTCACTAGCATGATCCTCATATCTTCACCCAAAATTAATACATTGTCCAAGAGTTAAGCAATTCTTTGCCTAGAGAGGCAATATAGTGTAGTGGCTATAAACATGGCCTGGAATTATTCCTGGGTTCAAATTCTGTCATAGACTTGCTTTATTAATTAAGACTCCATAATTACAAGGAACAGAGACAAACGAGCTAGTTTATGCTGATAAGGGGTATTGTCATAAGGATAGGGGTATCTTCTGGAAATCAAGAGTAGGAATACAGCTAGAGCTCAAGAAGGGATGGAAGAAGGCTATCATGACTCTGTTCCTCATCTCTGCTTCTTTCTTTGCAGCAGCTTTATCCTCATTTTCTCTGCCTCCTATCCTTTTTTCACCATATTATTGCAATCTGCCTCCCCAAGGCTGTCTAGTCAATGTGTTCCAGCCACAAGCAGGGACTCGCAGTCTTCCAATTTCAAATTTCTAGGAGAAAGAACCTGATTGGTTCAGCTTGGATCACATGTTCTAGGTGTTTCCAATCAATAATGACAAGGGAAGCAAGGTTCTGTCCAAAAATAACTTCCACAGGCCAGGTCCTGTAGATGTAGGCTCAGTTTCTTGGTAGTGCGGGGGAGGGAGAGAGAAAGAGAGAGAGACTCTGCTAACAGATGTCTTATTTCCGAGCCTCAGATTTCTCATCTATAAAATGGAGATAATACCAGCCAACCCAAAGGGTTATTCTGAGTATTAAATGACATACTGTATACAAAGGCTTGTGTTGTACCTTGCACAAAGAAGGTATTCAATAAATAATGAATGAATGGATGGATGTAAAGTAACAATACATCACTCCTTTTATCAGAGGCTGCAAGCATTAAGGGATAAACTTGATTAAATAGGTAGAAGCTCTGATATAAAGGTGATTGGGTTTCAGTTTTATGCAACTACACTTTTCATGCTGCAATCCTGAAAACCTGAAGTTGTTATGCATAAACAATGAAAATAATAAGGATTTTGAACCCTAATGTAGGTATTCAGGCTTGCCAAATTCTACATCTGAGCTTTGAAAGAATTTATGGAAGAGCAAATAAGCATATTACAATAGGAAATTATTGTTCCTAACTCATCTGATTTGATGTGCAATGGGTCGAGCAGACAGAGGTTTTATAAAAACAATTCATTCTCTGGTTTCCAACCTATCATGGAGTTGCAAGTTCCTGCCCAGAGGTAGTCTTTACCACCACGTTTATTACTCCAATCTTCCATGCCAGCATGGAGAAGTTGAAACTCCTCCAAACCCTATGCTGAACACTATTTGGCTAACATGGTACAGGGTATAACATAGATTTCAATCCCACTGCCACTGCCACGTACGGGACATCACTGTATTTCTCTTGGGTCAGAGAAATGGTTCCCATGCTTATCCTCTTCTCACTCCACTGCCGCAGACCTTCCCAGGCTTGCCCCCCACGGAACAAATAAACCTCAGACCACTCAACTTGGCATTCTGACCATTTAAGACCTGGTCCCAGAATATTTTCTAACGTTATTTCTCATCACTCTTCAGTCAACTCTAATAGCCTCCTTTCTATCTTCTACACACTCTTCAGTGTTTGCACTTGATTGCTCTGCTCATGCTTTTATTTCTAACTGGAATATTCTACCTATTTCTGTTTATTGAGGTCTCATCCATCTCAACTCAAACCTCAACTTCTCCACAGAACTTTCCTTAATGTCTATAGGTAATACTTGCTCTCCTCACCTGTCCAGACACTCGTTACCTACTGTGGCAAGTCAGTTGTTTGTATCAGTTGTTAAGAATGGCAATACAAAGTTCATTTATTAAAAATGTATAGTTAATCCGAAGTAGGTTATGGTAAACTCTGAGAACTGACAGAAGGATCCTTGACAAAAAAAGAGGCATCTCTAAGGAAAAACCTACTTGTAACCTAACAAATTGTCATTTATTTTGAGAAAATTGAACTCTTGTAGGATAGAGAGCTCATGAAATGAGGAAATAAAAATCATAGTCTAGGTTTCATTTTAGTTAGGGTAAGGAGAGTGAGAGTAAAGAAGCTAATGCATAGAAACATCTACTTTTGGTTGGGACTGTAATATATTTTCATATCAATAAAGAAATAAAGGGTTTTTTTTTTAAGATTTTACTTATTTATTTGTCAGAGAGAGAGAGCACAAGCAGGGGAAGTGGCAGGCAGAGGGAGAAGTAGGCTCCTCACTGAGCAAGGAGCCCGACGTGGGACTCGATCCCAGAACTCTGGGATCATGACCTGAGCCAAAGGCAGATGCTTAACTGACTGAGCCACCCAGGTGTCCCAAGAGAAATATAGGTTTAATATGACTCCATTATCAGCAAAAAACAGTGTAGCCCTCCTACTAAATAACAGAAGAAAGAAGAAATTTTAAAAACTTGATCAAACTAGCAAAAAGAAGAAAACAAATAATTTACAATAAAAGGTAATAAATAGATGTGTAAAATATGATGGAAGGAATAAAAATAAGCATATCAATAATAATAATAAATGTAATAAATTAAGTTATCCCATCAAATGACAAAGGGTCACCAATTGGGATAAAAATCAAAATAAAATAAAAATGCCCCGAAAATGATTTTTAAAATAGTTAACTAATAACGGCATGGGAGCTAACCAGTCAGAAGAGACTTGTGTTATAAAAAGCTGACAGTGGTGTGTCAGTGAATACCAGCTTCCTGCTAGCCCTGTCAGAGGAACATCAAAAAGTGTACAAGACATATGAAACCAAACTATAGCAAGAAGATAAAACTAATATCAAATTAAGTAGAATTTAGAGCAAAAGTTTCAATAAGACAGAAAAGGGTATTTGGAATGATAAAAAGAAAATATAACTTCCACAAAGGCTGATGTACCAACCAAAATAGGAGTGAACTGCATATGACAAAAACTCTTAGAAATAGAAGGAGAATTTGATAAAACCACAATCAAAACCATATTGGTTCTTTCCAATTTGGGGCTATTTGGTTATTATAAATAAATCTGCTATGAACTTTCAAGTAAATACATTTTTTATAGACGTATGTTTTTATATATCATGGGCAAATACAGAGTGGAGTTGCTGGGTCATATGATAAGAGTATGGTTCACTTTATAACTGTCAAACTGTTTTCCAGAGTGGTTGTACATTTTATAGTCCCACCAGCAATGCGTGAGTTCCAGTTGTTCCATTTCTTCTCCAACACTTGATATTGTCAGTGTTTTTTATTTTAGCCACTCTAGTGAGTATGGTAATAACATGGGGTTTTTATAAAGATTGAATGAGATAATATTTTAAAGCACTTAGTCTAGTATCTGGCAACTTAAGCACTTAATAAATATTAGCTATCAGAATTACCAGGTAGCAGAAAAGAGATTAATAAGCAGGCAATAAAAAGAATGTCTAGAACTTTTTTTGAGAGAGAGAGGTGGGGGAGGGGCAGAGAGAAAATCTTAAGCAGGTTCCACACCCAGTGCATGGGCCAACACAGGGCTCGATCTCACGGCCCTGAGATCTTAACCCGAGTCAAAATCAAAAGAGTCAGACATTTAACTGACTGAGCAACCAAGGTGCCCCAAGAATGTCTATAAATTATTAAGAAAAGGATTATTCAGTTGAAATATGGATCAATGAAACAAATAGTCACTTTGTAGAAATTATAACCAGACGATAAAAATATGAAAAGATTCTCACCCTTATTAATGGTCAGAAAAGTAAAAATTATAATTATAATGAAGTATTGTTTCCCAACTGATTAACAAAACTAATGAGACTGATAGCATCAGTGTTTTTAAGTGTGGAAAGAGGGACATTTTTGTATACCGTGATGAGAATGTAAATTGCTATAACTTTGAGAAAAGGAATTGGCCACTATTTATTAAAATTTTAAATGTGGACATATTTTAAATTGACACTTCTACTTCTAGGCCTTCTGTCTTTCATCAATAAAAGCATAAAAACATGGTAATGTAGTTTATAATAGAAACAATGAAAACTCTCGTAGTCACCCATTAATGGTACAATGGAGGAATAAATTTTGTCCAACTTTATTAGGGAATACTGTGCAACTATGAAAGGAAAGAAGTAGGTCTATATGTATTGTCTGGGGAATTTCATATGCTATATTGCTAAGCAAGTCACAGAGCAATATTTATGGTATGATCCTGTTAGCAGGAATGACCTTCATGGGCCACAAACTCAGATGTGCAAAAAATATATAATAGTTGTCTTTATTTTTCTATGGCTGAACTTAAGTTCTATCTTGAGTCCCTGTTCTGCCTAATGATGAAAACTGAGTCCTAGCCAATATGAGATTTCTATCTCCTCCTCCTTCTCTCTTTTCCCTGGAGGTAAGGGAGGGTTTAAGGAGACACAAGCCCTGAAGTATGTGAGTTGGGCAGGCATCAGGCAGTTGGTCCTTCCTTCTAGACTGTCAGGTCCCTTGGGTCTGCCAGCAACTGGTGTCACCCAGTTGATTACAGATCACAGCACAAGGGAAAACGTTCTGTTGCTCCCTGAGGAAACCTGAGGGCCATAAAGACTGCATGCGTGCCACAGTCCTATTCTACACTGCTTTTCCTTTGAGATATTTACTCATTCAAAAGCAGTGAGGTGTGAAAAAGGGGGTAAACAGAAAACAAGCAGAAAGCAGCCCCTGAGCAGAGCCTGGACAGTCTTACAGAGACAGCATGCAAGAGTCTAAGGTTACCAAATGCTATGGACTGCATGTTTGTATCCCCCAAAATTCATATGTTGAAATCCTCATCTCCAATGTGATGATATTTGGAGTTGGGGCTTTGGGAAGGTAATTAGGTCATGAGGCAAGAGCCCTTCTGAAGGGGTTAATACCCTTTTAAGAGGAGACTGAGAGGGGCACCTGGGTGGCTCAGTCGTTAAGCGTCTGCCTTCGGCTCAGGTCAGGATCCCAGGGTCCTGGGATCAAGCCCCACATCCGGCTCCCTGGAGCCCCACATCCAGCTATCTGGAGCCCCACATCCGGCTCTCTGCTCGGTGGGAAGCCTGCTTCTCCCTCTCCCACTCCCCCTGCTGTGTTCCCTCTCTCGCTGTGTCTCTCTCTGTCAAATAAATAAATAATTAAAATCTTAAAAAAAAAAAAGGAGGGGCTGAGAGAGTGTGCTCCTTTTCCTCCCCACCATGAGGGGATACAATGAGAAGACAGCCATCTGTAAACCCAAAAAAGGGCCTTCACCAAGAACCCAACCATGCCAGATCCCTGATCTTGGACTTCTAGCCTCCAGAACTGTGAGAAATAAATGTTTGTTCTTTCAACCACCCAATCTATGGGATATTTGTTGTAACAGCCTGAACAAAAACATCAAGGCATGCAGGACTTGAGGGGCTGAGAAACTTGAGGGAAGGAAAGTGCAGAGAAGTGAGTCCTTGAGGCATTTGCAAGGTCCTAAGCAGCCTCAAACAAAAGCAGCTAATAGGAGACTGAGAAGCCTCATTGAGTTGCCCCACTATCTTATACTTGAAAGACAAAAATTAGAGTTCAGGGCTTTCTAAGGAGAAGAGACACTAGTAGATAATCCAGATCCTCAGTGGACTCCCAAAGGGCTATACTCTAAACATAGGGTATATGTGACTATACTCCAGACATAGGGTGAAATTAGGAATTCCTTGTCTTTGTGACCCTCTTCAAAGACCCTCAACCCAAAGAGTTTGTATCTTTTCTGCTGCATTCAAAATTCACTTTGAAAGTGTTCTTCCAAGTCTGTTGTTCAAACTTGATAGACAAAACCATATTCTTTTGGTTCTCTCTTCATTTCTGTTGTAATAACTTGTGGATAACCAGTGTCAAAGGTGACTTGGAAAGAGTAAGGCACCAGTTTTAAAGAGGAAAAAATTAATTGCACAAAAATATAAATTCATGTGTTCGATGGAGATGATAAAACCTAATGTGTAAAGCTGCTGGAATAGAAATAATGAATGTGAACTGTCTAAATCAGTGTCTAGCACACAGTAGGACTGCAATACATTATAACTCTTACCACTCTTATGATTCACTCTTTAAAAATTGTCTCATTGCGGGGCGCCTGGATGGCTCAGTCCCTTAAGCGGCTGCCTTCGGCTCAGGTCATGATCCCAGGGTCCTGGGATCGAGCCCCACGTCGGGCTCCCTGCTCAGTGGAGAGTCTGCTTCTCCCTCTCCCTCTGCCTGCCTCTCTGCCTACTTGTGCTCTCTATCTCTCTGTCAAATAAATAAATAAAATCTTTTAAAAAAATAAAATAAAAAATAAAAATAAAAATTGTCTCATTGAGACTGAAGAGAAGAAGTGTTTATTCCAAGCTCAGCCAAGTATGTGTTTGGAAAGGCAGGACACTATAGTTGACTCTCAAGGTTTACCTTTAATAGCTACTATTTGACATTTTGGACAGTCATCTATGATCAGTGTTTTTCTGGAAACAGACCTTTGAGGTTACAGTAGTGTTGAGTTCAGCTGAGGGTTGGTGAAAGAATCAGAGAGGATTAGAATAAAGGCTCCTCATTCTGAGTCCAGCCTCCCCAGAAACTTAGGGGCTTTAGAAAGTAAAGCTGAAGGTTCAGAAGCTATTTTCAGCATTAAATAAAGCTTTGCAGAAACCAAAAGCTTGTCACACCAGCTAAAATAAAAGGACAACTTTCTTCAGGCTGAAATACACCAATTCTGTGTTAACACTGCTTAGCTCATGTTGGTCAATAGCTTTGATGGTTTGTTGATGACGCTGGAATTTCTAGGATGCAATCGGTGGGTAACATGTTTTTACAGACACACATTTGGTGGTTTCAGTATCCCAATGGAACATGTCTGGAACAGGCATGGCATTGGACACAAGTATTATAGCACAACAGCTGGTGTTAGGCCAGTAACTGCTGACTTAACTTTCCCCTATTATAATTAGTGCCACAACCATGGCAATGACTCATGTGATTACACAATTCATCATGCTAAATAGAAATGACATTATTGATAGTTACACAATAACTGCCCAAGGAAAATCACTAATTGAATGGCTAAACATTTTCTTAATAAATTTTGTTTACTTGGGAGATGCACCTTTTCAAAACATGGAATTCATAGAAGGGAGAATAGGTCTCGGGTATCAAGATTTGGGAAATGACCTACTTGAAGCACAGACCAAGACTTTGAGTGGTGGTGGTTCTAAGAGTTAAGATGTGTTAAGAAAGCTCGGAGGTGGCATATGAACTAGGCAGTGGGGAATACCTATGATTTAGATGTTGCTGAGTAAAGAGTAATCCAGAAGGAGGTAGCTGCTAGAACAGAAGTAGGGGGAGCAAGGTGAGAGCAGCATCCTCAGGTACCGAGTTGGGGAGGCCAGCATCAATGCATTCCTGGTCTTCCTGTCTCAGAGAAGAAAGTCCATGAAATGTATTTTGAACATACCCTTTCTTGATGAACTGAAATTGCAGACATCTTGAAAGATAACTGTGAGACTGTTAAAGCCAAGGCAAGTAAAGGAGTGTATTGTATTTCCTATTCTGTACCTTATACTTATTTGTACAGCATCTATTACCTTTGGCTGTTAATAATAGAAGCTATAAAGCTACAATAAAATCAATAAAAAAGGAACAAAAATAATATGCAACGTGTTATGTCATTTATTTGTATATATTGTACATATTACACACACACACTTAATTAAAACTTGATTAAAACTTTGTCACCAAAACACTGATGTTTATATTTGTTCCAAGAAATACACAAGATATAATCCCCAAGCAGTTCCATAAATTTGGGTTAAATACATTCAGTGTTAAGATTTGGTTTTAGGGGCGCCTGGGTGGCTCAGTTGGTTAAGCGACTGCCTTCGGCTCAGGTCATGATCCTGGAGTCCCTGGATCGAGTCCCACATCGGGCTCCCTGCTCGGCAGGGAGTCTGCTTCTCCCTCTGACCCTCCCCCCTCTCATGTGCTCGCTCTCATTTTCTCTCTCTCAAATAAATAAATAAAATCTTAAAAAAAAAAAGATTTGGTTTTAGCAGTATGGAGATTCCTCAAAAAGTTGAAAATAGAGCTACCCTATGACCAAGCAATTGCACTACTGGGTATTTGCCCCAAAGATACAAATGTAGTGATCTGAAGGGGACATGCACTCCAATGTTTATAGCAGCAATGTCCACAATAGCCAAACTATGGAAAGAGTCTAGATGTTCATCAACAGATGAATGGATAAAGAAGATGTGGTATGTATTTACAATGGGATATTATGCAGCCATCAAAAAAAAAATGAAATCTTGCCATTTGTAACGACGGCTAAATAAGTCAATCAGAGAAAGACAAATTATATGATCTCACTGATATGTGGAATTTGAGAAACAAGGCAGAGGATCATGGGGGAAGGGAGGGAAAAATGAAACAAGACAAAACCAGAGAAGGAGACAAACCATAAGAGACTCAGTCTCAGGAAACAAACTGGGGGTTGCTGGAGTGGAGGGGGGGTGGGAGGGATGGGGTGGCTGGGTGATGGACACTGGGGTGGGTATGTGCTATGGTGAGCACTGTGAATTGTGTAAGACTGTTGAATCACAGACCTGTACCCCTGAAACAAATAATACATGATATGTTAACAAAAAATAAATAAAATAAAAAATTTTAAAAAGATTTTAAAAAAGATTTGGTTTTAGTCTTTCTTCCTAAGCTTTTATAATATCCTAACAACCAAGTAGCTGTTTTAATCTTATAAAAAAGATCACTGTTGTCCACAGTTTTTAAGTATAGAACATGCACTGTGATCCATTGTGGCAACCAAAGAGTTTAGAGTTGAGAGTCATTATGGGCTCATCTTTTCTGCTTTACCAATTTTGGCATTGGGGTGGTTTTGCCTATTGGGACTCACCATGTACTTCCCTATGAGTCAGAGAGCGTTATGAGCAAATCTGCTTCGGAGTCCCCAAGGAACCAAGACTGTCTGGAAAAAGCTATGTGGTATAGGATCCCAGACACTGTCAGGACATCCAGGGCAGAGACACCCAGAGGTTTTCATGTGTCTGCGTGACGTTTCACTAATAACAATAGTGAGTCAAGAGGATCCATGCCTGGCATGGATTACTGAATGAGATTTAAATATGAGTCATATTTACTTAATGTAAATCTAAGTTTCCCATACTCAGTAATCCTTAATGCTCTGGTACTGTGATATAGTCCATGTAATTAAGCTCAAACACCTCAAAATGTGATAATAGCATTGATTCACTTTCTTCCTAGTGATTAATAAATTGGTCCAAGTCCGCTGGGTGACACCTCTACCTCTACACAATGGGAGTCAGACAGGTGGTTATGGAACTCTGGCCTTCTAGTTCTTTTTTTCCCCCACTAAAATTCTCCATCAGAGTAATGGTATTTGGTCCATGAGCTACAAGTTAAATGCCTGTGCCCCAGAGTCACTTCATCTCTGAACTTCACGTATCACTCATGTCTCTTGTCAATTCTCCCTCTTACTAAATTATCCCTCTAACCCCTTTCTCATTATACCCCCCACTATCATTTAAGGTAAAGAAAAGGAGAATAGGAGACTTATACCAAAAATCAGAGAATGGTAGTAACTGGACAACAGATTTTTCCAGTTAACACAGAATTAAATGGATCTTTTTTGTTTTCACATCTTGTTGAAAGTTAATTAATCCACTTTTTTGGTTGTCTTGGCCTTGAAATTATGGAAAGTTTTAAAACACAACACGAATTCTCACTTTGAAGCCCTGTAACTAAAGGGGTAGAAGGGAAAGGCTATTGGGCAAAATAAGATTGAGTCTAACCTTACCGTGTAATTTTTAAATTTTACTGACTTTGATATTCTTTCATTTTGTTGATGTTTCTCTAAAAACTCCAATCCTGCAAAAATAACTAAATAAGAGTTTCTGAGTGTTGATTTTTTAACAGACCAAATACAAGATCAGTGGCCTCTGCTGGCTCACCACAGAGCTCAGTTCCATCCCAAAGTTCCTGTTAATGCAGTCTCAGAATGCCAATTTACCAAATGTGTGGATGATACAAAACTCTGAGCAAGAGATAATACATCAGAAAGAGAAGTCAACACTATGAAGTTGGCAACAAGTAGAAACAAGATCTGAGCATGAACAAACATGAACAAAATTACAATTAAAAGGCATGAAAGAACAAAGAGGTATTTAGGCTTGAAATTTTCTGTAATCTCAAAAAAATCAATTGTTTAAGTAGACCATTATCTCTTCAGCAGTTCATTTGACCTTAGGACTTCCATTAATAACAGCTCAATCTATCCAGCAGTATGACAGAGCTCTTACACATTTCAAGTGATCTGAGGCTGAATTATTGGAATTTTGAAGGATTAGGGTAGGTAATGGTCCCACTGGACTTTCCTTATCAGTCCATATCTGGAGTTGGGGATGAGGGAGGTGTGTGAGAAATCTGCTATTAAGAAAACTGCTTATTTTCACTCTTTCTGCTTTAGTGATTAACATTTAATACAATTTTATAGTTTGGATTTCCAATGGGTATTTGTCCAAACAGCTAGTCCCTTCCTCATATAATGGTCCCTGAAAACACATAATATCATGCTTTACCTCAAATTTGTGCTTTTCTTATTAAAAAAGAAATTATGGTGAGCTCTGTGAATTGGGTAAGACTGATGAATCACAGACCTGTACCTCTGAAACAAATAATACATTATATGTTAAAAAAAAAAAAAAAAGGTAGTCGGAAGGGAAAAATGAAGAGGGGGAAATCGGAGAGGAAGATGAACCATGAGAGACTATGGACTCTGAGAAACAAACTGAGGGTTCTAGAAGGGAGGGGGGTGGGGGGATGGGTTAGCCTGGTGATGGGTATTAAAGAGGGTATGTATTGAATGGAGCACTGGGTATTATACGCAAACAATGAATCATGGAACACTACATCAAAAACTAATGATGTGGGCGCCTGGGTGGCTCAGTCGTTAAGCGTCTGCCTTCTGCTCAGGTCATGGTCCCAGGGTCCTGGGATCGAGTCCCACATCGGGCTCCCTGCTCAGCAGGAAACCAGCTTCTCCCTCTCCCACTCCCCCCTGCTTGTGTTCCCTCTCTCACTGTGTCTCTCTCTGTCAAACAAATAAATAAAATCTTTAAAAAAAATGATGTATGGTAATTAACATAATAAAATTAAATTAAAAAACTAACAAAAAACAAAAAACCAAAAACTCTTATGTTAGAAAAGCATAAACCATTAACTATTTATTAATGTAACTAGTTTATTGAATTACTGAACCAGTGTAATACAACAGGAAATGCCCGTTTATCCCTTTCCATTATGGCCTTGGGTTATGCTTGGTCAGGTCTCCCCCTCATGACTCGAGAAAATATCAGGCAGATCTCAAAACTTTAGAGTTAACTTTGAGGTGATATAAGTTTAGTGGGTTCAATTGAAAATTTCAATCTCACGTTCATTTCAAAGATTCTTCTCCAAGCTAGGCCTGTTTTACACCAATGGGAAATGTTTGGGGGAGAAAAGGGTATGTTTAGTCTGTTGCTCGCCTCCTCTTACCCGTTATCCTATGTGGTCCCTTGGAGGCTTCTTTCTTTGTCTACCAACAACAAAAGAGCCGTGGGCTCCAGTCTTCTGCCCTTGGGGGTGAGAGCAACCCTGAAGGCCATGCCTGATGGCTCCTTCCTTCCTTTATAGAATGTGGGGTACCACTTATTGTCCTTAGCTTGGGGATGTAGATGAAATCCTGAGATAATAAGAAAAATCCCATTCAATATCTTGTCATATGGTATATAGATCAGTAAGCAAGATTTAAGAAATGCAAATATGTTGTTCCAATTTGATAGCCTCTCTACAAATTCTAATCTATTGTAAGTTACTTCTTATACTGTCCAGGATTTTCATCTTGGCTTGGTAAGAGCCAAGAACTTAGAGTTCATTAATTGCCATGAACTTTCTCTCTATGCTAGCTCCAGTGCTCAGCATGTAGATCATTTATCTATCCAGTCTCTGACTTTCCTCTTCTTTTTTTAAAGATCTCTAATTATTTGAGAGAGAGAGTGCACATGAGCTGGGGTGGGAGAAGGGGCAGAGGGTGAGGGAGAAGCAGGCTGCCAACTGAGCAGAGAGCTGGATATGGGGCTCGATCTCAGGACCCTGGGATCATGACCCAAGCAGAAAGCAGACGCTTAACCAACTGAGCCACCCAGGCACCCCGCAGGAGTGGAGTTTCTAATGAAATGAAGGAAATCCTCTCCTTTGAGGAAGAAAACCATTCCTTGTGATTAAAAAATGATCACACTCAGCTGCCTTATTCTCCCCTCCCCCATTGCTCAGCTTTCATCAAGCCTCATGTTGCAGAAAAGCATTTTTTCCTTTACAGGAAGAAAGTGAGAGGGGTGCCTGGTGGCTCAGTTGGTTAAGCATCTGCCTCCTGCTCGGCTTCTAATTTCGCTGGCTTCCTCCCGTCACGGCTTCTAATTTCGCCTACCCTGCAAACATTCTTTGTCCAATATGGTTTTTCCGAAGGAGAGGCATTTTCCCTGTCTAAATTCAAGCTTCACTTGGCCTACCAGGTTCAATAGACATATGTATCAGTCAACTACAATGAGGCCCAAGTTTCTCTTCATGAGTCTCCAACACCTTATACAAAGGTGTTCAGAGTTGTTCTGGAATCCATTGGGTTGTTCTGGAATCCTCTGGGGCCCTGTCTTTCCCCAGGAACACTTGTGTGCTCTGAGAAGGGGAGAGATGTAATAAATGAGTCCAGAGAGGCCCATGCCATTCTGCCAGGTAAATGTGAAAGGACCATGCTGAGAGGAGTCCTAGACCTTCTTCTCTACCTTCACCTGCCACCACCAAGAGAGCTAAACTCTTTGAGAGTCTGGCAAGAGAGCAAAAGTGGGGAACCACGGAAATTCAGAGACAGGAAGAATTATCGAGATTTTTCAGACTGCCCTGCTGGAGAAAGCAGCCACCCTGAGGACTTCCAAAGTTGTAGGGGTCAATGCCACTAAGTGGGAATCTGAGCAGAGTTTCACCTGTGCTGGTGACTGGAACAGGAGGCCACAGCCCCAGGGGGCACAGGGGAGCAGAAGAGTCATGGGCATAGTTCAGATTATAAAACCTACGTCTCTTCTGGTCAGGCTCCTAGATACAAAGTTTGAGTGAGCTTAGATCCTGGCATTTGACAGGGTGGAGGGAGACAGATTTTGCCAACTAAAGGCCAGGCTGCAAGTGAACTTCCCTGCAACACGAGACAGGGGAGGCCTGGGAGACATTCACATGACTCCCATTTTAATAGAACCTGACAGTATCGGGGCGCCTGGGTGGCTCAGTCGTTAAGCGTCTGCCTTCGGCTCAGGTCATGATCCCAGGGTCCTGGGATCGAGCCCCGCATCCGGCTCCCTGCTCGGCGGGAAGCCTGCTTCTCCCTCTCCCACTCCCCCTGCTTGTGTTCCCTCTCTCCTGTGTCTCTCTCTGTCAAATAAATAAAATCTTTAAAAAAAAAAAAGAACCTGACAATATCTAAAAGGTTCACACTCGTGTGTGTGTGTGTGCGTGTTTGTTCTATGATCATTAAAACATAACTAAAATTTACTGAACATTCAGCTTCTACGGTTACCTTTCTTTAGAGCTATACCAGTATTTCACACTGAACCTTTGCAAATTGAACCTTCGAAAATTCAGTTAAATGCAATTTAACCAATGTTTATTCAGCAATTATTATGTGCCCAGAATTGTTCTGTGGGAATACAGAGGAAGTATTGAAATAGTAATAGTTAATATTTATTGAAGATTTACTATGTACCAGATACTACATCCTCACGACCACCTTATGAATTAAGTACTATTATTATCATCCTAATTTTATAGATAAGAAAACCAAGGTTCAGGAATATCAAGCAAATCCCCCAGAACCACACAGCTAATTACTGGCAGAGCAGGGATCCAAACCCTGGTGTATCTGACTGCAAAGAGAAACCTCTCAGCTCCTATACAAAGAACTTGAAACTTATATTAGCAAAACTCTAAGATGAAAACCCCAAATGGTGGCCTTGGTTTCTATCCCTTATTTTATTGTGCAGAGTAAGGTGTTAAATAACATGTTAGTGCAGCTCAGTTTGAAAACCTGCTTTGAACATCAGGGTCAAGCCTGTAAAAAAATAAAAAGGCACGTAGCTAATTCTGATGCCTGAGGAGCAAAAGGGCGTCTTTCCAGTCTGTATCACCTGAATGCTGCTTGATCGGTCTCCACTTTTACCCTTTGTAAGCCAGTCTTTTAGATATGAAACCAAGCCCCAAGTTCAAACTAAGGAGAATTAAATCTACCTGCTTGGAGAAGTGCAAATTCCTGAACATGAGCAACCTGCAGGGAGCAATTGGTGGGACCTGGATGGAGGAACACTGACCTTTGGGTCGGAATCCACATTCAGTTTCCCAGCCCAGTGAATTCTTGCTCTGTGGGCTGCCCGATGACACAGATAAGTCCAGTGCAGTAATAAACTGTGCAAGCCAGCAGCTCTAACCGCTGGATCCACAAAGGAAACAAATTACACCTCTTCGGGGACAAGGCTCAGTGAATCGGGCAGGGGGTATTGGAGGCTGAATTTGAGCTGCGGGGAGGGGTGGAACAGTGAAATTTTGTGAGAAGGGGAAAACAAAAACCACCTGAAGTGATAAGGAGCTAAAGAGAACCCAGGTTCACTGGGAAGAGCATGTCAATCTCAGCAATTATAGAAAACGTACCTTCACCTGGAAACAAAAAATAACCCAAACTCTAGTGCAGTCCTCAAGATTCCTCCAGAAAGCTAATGATTTTGGTCCCACTGAGGAATAAAACTGTCAACAGAGGATAACTTTTTTTTTCCCCATGATGGAAGTGGGTTGGGACTGTTGCGAAGTCAATGAGGAAGAGGCAGGACATGCTCATTACAGTTTAACAAGCCTGGAGCCGAAGAAGCAGGGGTCAGCAGGTGCAGGGGATGCTGAATGGGCCAGACGGGCAAATCACACCATGGACAAAGAACTCTCCCCTTCGACTGCTGGGCCACTGCCCTGACCTCCACACAAACATCCAGGGCACAAATTTGTTCCCCCTTATCAGCTGCTTAACTCAGCAGCTGCTGCCGTGAATTTCTGTTTCCGTGTCTTGCCTTTTTCCCAACAGTTGCCTTTTTGTCTAACTTTTGTGTGAGGAGGGAGGAGGCCGAGGGGCCAGGAGCAGAATGGAGAGATGGTGTGGTCGCTGTTCAGAAAACTGAGGGCTTGAATGGAGGGTTTCAAGAGGGGCAGAAAATAGATTTTTTTTTTAAACAACCTCTGGGAAATCTGGAGGCCTAGAAAACACATATGAAGTGCTGGTTATTCATTTTCTCCCCAGTCACTCTGATCAAGGGCATTTTCTTCTTGGGATTTCTGTTGCAGGGCAGAAGTGGTGGCTATGTGCGAATGGATAATAGATTGTTTGTACCTAAACCAGCCATGAAAATAAGAGCTGGCCCAGAGGCCAGGCCAGGAAGGGGAGCAAACTTGTTGAGGGTTAGTGTGGAAGTAAACGAGAATCAGGCAGGGAGTCTGATGAGAAGGAAATGCAGTATGCTGTACCCTTCCCTCTGGAAGCAAAATTACATGTGGTACCACACCTACTTAAGTAGAAGCCTGAATGGGTTTATAAACAAGGATTTCAAAGTGTTTTTGTGATAACAGGATGCAGGGATAATGGAGTCTGGTGGCCACCTCTATGAGAAATGTGGGTACTTCAAAGATATCCTTTTCTTGTGAAAATTAGGTATTAAAAATGAGGGCAGTGCAACAGAATAGGGCAACAGAATGCAATGAAATAGAAAAATAAGAAACATGTTTTCTTCTCTTACCCAACCAAATTACCGTCTCATTTCCCCTTGTGGCATTTTCAGAATGTCCGGGAACTGTTTATTCCCGCTTGATGGAGCAAGTGGAGGGTGGCAGGGAGGTGGAGAGAGGGAAAAGAAGAGAGGGAGAGTCAGTCACCCTGAAAACAACTCCAAAGGAGGAGTTTCTAACTCGTTCCCTCTGCGCCACTTTGGCCTTCCCTATTCAGGTGAATCAAATTCGGTCCGGCAGGCATTTGTCGCAAACAACCCTGTGTTAGGTGTGGTGTAAGATACAAGGCTGCTGAGTTAACAATGAAGATGATAATTGGGGATCAGATGACCACAGTACATTTAGTGCTCACCTGTACCAGGCCTCGCTGAGCACTTCCCAAACGTAAGCCTTTAGTGTCCTGACAAGCGCCAGGGCCTCTGGAGCCTGGGTTAAATCCTGGTCCACTTCAGTGAGTTATTTGACTTCTCCAGGTTTTATTTTGTCATCTGTAAAATGGAGATAATAATGGTGCTAGTATCAGGCAGGTACCAGTCAGGAAGACCAGATTCCAGTTAAGTGTCGCTCAACAAAAGAAATTTAACAGAAAGAACTGGTTTCACAGGTGCTCCAGGGCTGAATGAGAGGGAAGGGAGTTTTGAGGCAATCACAGAGGAGTAACCAGAGATCAAGCAGCTCCCACCTCTAAGGCTGGAGGACCAAAGGGAAGAGGCCTGAACAACCAAGAAACTAGACCTGTGGAGGAAAAGACCTGCTAAGTTTGTGGGGGCCTGTGAGGCTTTGTTTCAGAATGTGGGAGGACAGTGGAGGCTGGATCAGCTGCTGATGCTGGGTGGTTGGGGGGGTGGCGGGTGCGGCGTGGGGGTTACTGAAAGGAAAATAAAAGCAAGCCCAGAGAAAAGGAGGAAATGCCTCCTCTCTGGCCTTCCATCTCTCTTGAGTGCCCCCTATTGGCAGAAATTAATAGGAAACTTGCTGCCAAGGAAGAACTGGTTTGCAGAGTCCTAGCACCAGCGATAAACCAGAGGATACAAAGGTAGATCTGGAGCTGAGAGTAATAGTTTAATAACAAGCTCAGTATTTCATAAAAATATTATTACATTACATGAGTTGATATTTATAAACCACTAGAACAGTGCCTGGCATGTGGGAAGTTCATTATAATGTGCTTTTAAAAAACAAATACATTAACCCATCAAAAACCAATGTAAGAAGTAATATTAGAATCCCAGTTTTATTCATGAAGATGATGGGGCTAATGGAGGTCACATAAAGTGCCCAAGGTTATAGAAGTTTGTCACTGGTGAAGTCAAGACTGTCTGAATGCAAAGCTGTTGCTTTTACTTCTATGAGCCCCTTTGAGGATCAGAGAAGACCAGCACGTAAGTCAAGTACTTCACAGAGAGACAGACTATAAAAGTGCAATAGGACAGATGCAAAAAACAGAGTTTGAGGACCATGCAGGAGGCAGGGCAAGCTGCTGCGGGCTGGGGAATCTGGGAAGACTTACCTGCTGGAGGACGTGGTGTTTGAGCGGAGCTAGGGAGGAAGGATGGGGTCTAACTGGCAAGTGCCGGAAGCAGAGGAAACTACTTGAGCTAAGTCCCAGAGTGCATGGCATGTGTGCTGAGTCTGAGGACAAGGACATAAATGTTCCTCACCATTCTCCTTTGGCATAAACAGTAGAGTTGAAGTATCTCCAAATATTACTAGCAGCAATGTGAATTAAAGAGTTCTTTTAGGGCAATCATGAACATGAAATGTGTAGAATACTACACATTTGTGAAACAATGGGATTAGTCAAAAATTAATGAATTTTTAATGCACCTTCATTTTTTTAAACCCATACGTCAAGACATTAAAATCTGCTTACAAAAGACAAATGGTCTTGTTTCAAGATAGCTGACTGAGCTAAAACGCTAATTTGAAGCTATTATGCCCTTTTAACAATGCACCAAATTTGGTTTCAATCAAGTCCACTCCTTGGAAGGTTATGCACACATTTGATTCACATCAGTTTTATTTAATTCAACAAACTGAATGCATTATTGATGCCAGGCACTGTCTCAGGTATTGGACATGCGAAGAATTGCAAATGGTGGTTCCAGCCCTCAAGGAGCTCAATCTGGTAGGGTAATGGATAGCTATGCAAATCTTGGTAATCAAAATGGAAAAGCAAAGTACTAAGTGCACTGGAAATATGGAAACTGGCCAGAGAGGATGGGAATGCGATTCCTTTCCAGCCACCCCAGGAAGCAGCATCACAACCATGGCAGAAGCCAGTAAATGGAACGTGCAGGGAGAGAGGCCAAGACAAATTATGGAGACTCGTTAGTTTTATCTAGTGCTGGACCAGATCACAGCATTGACTAGCTAAGGAAGTCAGAGTTGTAGGGAGTTGGAAGAAGTTCGGGAAAGTTTCTATGGCTCTGCACCTGGTCTCTATAATCCTATGTTCAGCTGTAAAAGTAAAGAAGTTGTCCTGAAACCAGAGATGGAAACCATGCATGCCAATAATAAGAGCTAACAGTTTCTGAGTATCCACTCCATGCCAAGCACTGTAATATAAAATGAGTATTATATCTAGACATGAGTTTTTAGTCCCCAGGAACCCATTTTCCCCTTCTTCCTTGTAGTAGAATATGTGCCTTTCCCACTACAGACAATATTTTCCAGGCTTCCCTGTAGCTTAATGTGACTGTGACTTAGTTTTCATCAATAGAGTGTGAGTAGAAGTAATGTGGGCAACTTACACGTTACTTCCCTAAAGGAGGGCCCTTCGCTTCCTCTTTTTCCCTTTCCACTGGCTGGGAAGCCCATGTGGTATCAGTGCTTCTGGGCAGAGTAGGACAACACCTGGAGAAAGAACCTGGGCCCCTGAACAGCTCTGTGGAGCAGAGCCCTCACCTCTTCTTGCTACGGCCTTCTGCTGCTAGCACTTCTCCTTTCCTGTGGCCAAAGATCAAACACACACAGAAGAAAAACAATATTACTAGAATTACGTCTGAGTTAAGAAAGGAGAGGCCCCACAGATGGGGACATGTGAGAGACTCTCAGATGTAAACTGTGCATGCTTTAGTGAAAAAAAATTATATTGGCTTGTTTGGAAACCTTTGTTGTTTCTGTCCTGGCTTCCAGCACAGTTTCGAATGACTGAGGTTTATCTATTAAATGTCCTCCAGGTGAGAGAAAGGTCATTGTATCAAGCAAGGGCAGGCTCGTTCAACAAATAGGTTTTGACGATTTGCTATGTGTCAGGAACCAAAGACAGAAATACACCCAGATACACAATCTCCCCCCTCAAGATGTTTCTTGACTGTTGGGAAGACATGCAAATATAAAAACAGTATTAAGAGGAAAGTATCAGTTAATGCTCTTGGTTGTAAGCAACCAAAAATCTGACTCAAACTGGATTGTTTTAAAAAAATCACGCATGGGCTTATGTAAATGTGCAGTTCAAGAGTTCACCGTGTCTGCTGTTGCCCCTGCCTAGATTCAGGATCCTCTCCTCTCAGGAAGAATCTCCTCCTTCAGTCTCCTTTCCAGTCCAATCTTGATGAAAGTGGCTGTCCCTTTCCTTCATTCACCCAACTATTTATTGTGCAATTTTGTACCACACCCTGAGCTGAGAAGTGAAGATACAGGGGTTTACAGGCAAAGAGCCTTTCCACATGAAGCTTACATTCCAAGTGGAGACAGACAATAAACAATTAGAGAAAGGAGGTAATTACTGGCTGTGGCAAGTTCTGTGAAGGGAAAAACCATTCACTCTATAGTCCCTAGTGGAGGCTGACATTAGATGAAGTGGAAGAAAGGCCTTCAGTTGACAATTTTGTGGAGACCGGAGAGAATGAACACTGTAAGTAGAGGTGATAGCATGTACAAAGGCCCTGGGGTAGGAAGGAATTGGATGGGGTGGAAACACAGGAAGGAGCAAGTGTGGCCACAGTGCAGTGAGAGGGAGACTGGAGTAGGATGAACCTGAAGAAGTTGGCAGAAGCCAGGCTGTGGGATAACCCATAGGCATCAAAAAGAGTTTGGATTTTATTCTACACACAATGAAATGTTTGCTTTAAAAGGAATCTCCTGGCTACTACGTGGGTCAAGTGTAAAGTTAAATTCAGGACTAGATGGACCTCAGGTCCTTGTCTGTCCACAGCAATCCATGCTTGGCTCCAAAGGGTGCCCAGGAGCCCTTTTGGCAACTGTGGACCTTCTACCAGTGATGCCCCTATAATTTACCGCAAAGATGTAAATATTCCGTATCTGTGCTATCCAATGCCAGTGGCTCTTGAGCACTTGAAATGAGGCTAGGTGTGACTGAGGAACTGGATTTTTTATCTTATTCCATTTATATTAATTTATTTAAATTTATAGAGCCACATGTGCCTAATGACTATTGTACTGTGCAGTGCAAAGCAACACTGAGCACTGGGTGTCTGAGGATTTCAACTTTGAATCCGAAAGCCAGGGCCTTCCCACAAAGGTGAGTGAGTGGAGGGCATGTTACTCCCTAAACTCTAACACCCTCCGTGCTTTCAGCTGGTCAAGATGGAGACGCTCAGGAGGCATTCTGAGCTTCATTTTGTCACTGGGGAGGCACGTGCACACGGTTATGAGGCGCTCCACGCGCGTCTTCAGGGGAAGTCCCGCACTACGAAAAAGGGTTTGGGGACCTCTCTTTCCAGAACGCTTAAGCCCTGCGCTCCCGCGGCCGCGGGTGCGGTGCAGCCATTGGCAGGAGGGGAACAGCGGACCGCAGCGCCTCGCCCCGCCTGCGACATCAGCTCTGGGCGCAGCACAGGTGGGCTGGGGAAGGAGGGATCCAGGCGAGCCACCGAGCGAGGTTGGAGGTTCGGGGGCCTCTCGCCACGTAGTGGCCTCTTCCTCGCGGGGATGGGGGCGGTGGTGGCGCGAGCGGTCACCCGCACCCGATCTGCTTCCTGGGCTTGCTTTCGCTTTGCGGGGGGCTTGGCTAGGCCTGCGCACCGCAAGCTAGCCGGGAGAGCCGCGCAGGTGGCAGCCGAGGAGGGGCGGCGGACTGGTGCCTTTCACCCTTCAGGCCCCCCTGCCCTCTCCCCGAGGACGCACTCCGGGCTTAGACCCGGTGCCCTGCGGCGCGCGTGGCTCCTTGTTGGCCGTCAGGCGCCCCTGACCTTGGTTTCTCCCCGGTGCCAGGTCTGCTCAAGGACCATGGGCGCCGCGCTGGGCACGGGCGCGCGGCTGGCGCTCCAGCAGGGCCGGGCCTGTGGCGGAGTCCCGCGCTGGACGCCCTCCGCGCCCGCCCGAGGCTGCCACTCCAAATCAGGCCCTGCTCGCCCGGTGCCTCTGAAGAAGCGCGGATACGATGTCACCAGGAACCCGCATCTCAACAAGGTAACGGGGGTAGAGTGGCCCACGCCGCTGTCCTGTGGCTGGCGGGGAGGGGCGCCCCGCCCCCTGGGTCTGGGCTGGATCCTCCCAGGCGCCCTTTCAGTTTTGCCTTGCAGAGGCTTGATGTGAGTTGGTTTGGCTTTTTTTTTTTTTTTTCTCCCCTCCCCACCCCTCTTCTGCGTGGAAAAAGATGACGAGTAATGCAGGGAGCCTTATTTCTTCCACAAGAACAATAAAGACTGGGTCAAGGTCTTCTTGGCCAGTACGACCTGTGGTCAGAGCTCCCCCTGAGGCTTACTAATTCTGTTGGTCGTGGATAGTTCATTTAGTCTCTGTCAAGTCCGCGTTTTCTTATCTGTAAATGAGAGACAGTTGTCCCTGGTGTGTTGTGAAATTTAAAGAGAAAATGGAGGCAGAGTTCTTAGCACAGTACCTGACACCCAGTGAGAACAAACGTCAGCTAAGGCTATAATTATTATTCTGAGAAAAAGATTATTTTTGAGAGCTGGGGGGAAAAAGAAAGGCTAGAATTACAGAACTTTTAGACCTTGATGGGGCATCAAAGATCCTAATTCAAGTCTCTCCTTTTACAGATGAGAAAACAAAACAAAGGGGATTAGCTCAAGGTCACCAACTAGTTAGTTCTGGCCCTGCCACTGGAATTCAGAACGTGGTGCTTAAGATTCTGGGAGTAGAGTTTAGTATTACTGGAGTTAAAACCCTGGAAGCAAGAGACCTGGATTTAAGGCCTGTCTCCTGATACCTTCTGAAATTAACTTGGGCATCTCATTTAATATCTACTTTCAGGTAGATATTCAGGTTCAACTTTCTCCCGCCTAAAATGGATATTATGACAGAACCGCCATTCCTACCTCATCTGGTTATTATGACAATCAAATGAATTACTGAACTTGAAATAGTATTTTAAACTATATAGAGTGCTTGATAAATAGGTAATTACGACAAAATAAAAATTTTTAATAATTTCTTTGACTCAGAATTGTGAAATTTAAGTGAGGAAATACATGTGGAAAATGTGTTTTTGAGAAATAGGAACAATTATACAGATGCTAAGTATTGGGATTATTTTCTACAGAATTAATAGAAGAAGCTAAGAAAAAAAGTCTTTCACTCTGCTTATCGCACTACTCCTTGCTCCCCCCAAAGAGACTCTAAGTCCTTTGTATATTACTACTTTGGGATACTTAAGGTGTTTTATGAATTGTAATTGCTTTGGTAGCAAATGTTAGAAAACTCAACTCAAACTGGCTTAACCAACAAAAACCTTCTTTAAATATCTAGAGGAAGGGTTGTTGCAGGCAAGTCTTGACCCAGCAGTCCAGATGGCATCTCTAAGGATGCAGGTTCTCTCTGGCTCTGTTCTGCTTCTACAATGTCAGGCTCCAGCCAGGGGAGTCTTTCACTTCAATGCTGGTATAATCTCCTATCTCCTTTTCTCACACCACACTGTGCAAGGATAGAAAGACACTTTCTTTGGGAGGGGAGGATACTTTCTCTGAAGCCTCAGAGAAAGAGTCCTTCTGTCTCATCAACTCTGATTAAATTCCCTTCCTATTCTCAAACCAATTACCGTAATTTAAGCCCGTCAGGGCTCACCCCTGGAATTAAAGATAAAGTTTAAGGTAGGGCCACTCCAACTGGTGTGGAATAAGGGGATGTGGCTCCTCCACAGCAAATCTGTGTCCTGTCATCAGATGAAGAAGGGATTGGTGCTGGAAAGCAAAACAATAAACTCCCACTACAAACTCCAGTCGTTTTGACAATACTTGCCTTAGAAGTACTGGCATATTATCAATCAGCACTTTACTGCTTTGTGACCAGTTAAAAAAAAAATAAAGGGGGGGCTTGAATGTTTTTTTTAGCCCTAGGTTTATGGCTCCTTAAAAGCACTCTTCCCTTGTCCCTGATATAATTTTTTTCCTTCTAAATAGTATAAATGGGACGTTGTCCATAAATCTAGGGGACCTGACCCTTTCGTAATGCTCAAGATTGTTTTGGTATGTCCCTGAAGTCAGTTGATGCTGGTCTGGAGTGAGGTGAGTATCTGGGGTGATGCAGAGGGAGCCTGATGGCATCCCTGTTCACCCCTGGGGAGAGCAGGGAGAGAAGCAGTGGAGGGAGCAGCAGGGTAGGGAGCTGTTGAGGACGCCCTTCACTTCCCTCTGGAGCGTCCCCCTCTTGCTGTCCCACTGACCTCCAGCACTCTGAGAGTCTCCAGGGAAGGCTTGAAGGTTGGCTCTTTCCATCAGCCAGCTGGGGAGAATTGCTGAGTTAAACAGAACAACTGAGGTTATCCCTGAGGAAGTAAGAGAACGGCCGCTTGGAAGGTAACTGCCCTTAGAGTGCGGGTCTGTAGGTGGATTTTTTTCTGCTAGACTGTGAGCGCCTCCAGGGCAGGGGCTGAGTTTCATGTGTTTGTGGCTGGCATAGGGTAGTTCCTGAAGGATCTAGCAAGCCTATGAACATGAAAATTAGCATTACATTCTGGGAATGCGTTTACTAGATTCTTTTTAATTTTAATCTTTAACTATTTTTTTAAATTGACATAGAGTTGACATATAATATATTAGTTTCAGGTGTGGTTGTTGCCAGAGGCGAGGAAGGTGGGGGGATGGGTGAAATAGGTGAAGGAGATTAAGAGGTGCAAACTTCCAGTTACAAAATAAGTACGGGGATGTAAAGTATAGGACGTCTTCTATTATTCATGTTGACTGTGGCAACAGAGCAGATCTTTGATTATGTATTACAAGATATCAGCCATATTTTACTTACATTAAATAGGCAATGATGAACCCCATTTCATTGGGGTATCTTCATAGGCAGGTATCATCCCCATTCTATTCAGGTAGCAGATGGGTCTTCAAACCATTTCTGGCCTCAACTTACCTATAGCCTCTCTTGGGAAGGGCTGTCCTATTCCCTGCTCCTGAAACAAGATTTGAGTCCCCCCCCCACACACACACACATACTTGTCTTATTGCTCTGTGTTTGTTTCCTTTTGGCCCTGAGCACCCTGTTATAAGGGCTGGATGGTGTGTCTTCCACATTAGACCCTGAGCACCATGCAGACAGTTTTGACACATGATATTCTCTATTGA
Source organism: Neomonachus schauinslandi (assembly GCF_002201575.2). NCBI lineage: Eukaryota > Metazoa > Chordata > Mammalia > Carnivora > Phocidae > Neomonachus > Neomonachus schauinslandi. Next base: position 66,065,350 of record NC_058413.1, on the reverse strand, counting down.
ATTCTCTAATGAATATTTGCTCTTTAAATGACCTCAATCGAGTCATGACCCCCTTGCTCTCAACTTTATTAATACTAGTGCCACTACTTTACAGTTAGCCTGATGCCCTCGTTGTCTAGAAAAATACCTACCAATGGTCTATTTGGAGGGATTATACCTACTTGGCCCTTATCCCCAGATAATGCCCCTTAAGGGGCATTTCACTGAAGGAGTCTGTTATCTCTCAGAGCGCATCAACTTCCTCCTTTGACCCACATGCCAACAATGATTTTTGCCTTCCACCACCCCTCTACTTGCTTCTCTGCAGTTTTTTCTCTTGAGCTTGATAGTCAGGGAAAGAACGAGTGAGAACAGTGCTACGTCAGATCACCGTGATTATGCGCCAGTGCGTTTCATGCAGGGGGCCTCAGAACTGCAGGACCCTGTAGAACACCGCCTTCCTACGTGGACCTGGTGCCTGGAGGTTACTGAACGTGTAAAGGTCCAGTGGCCAGTGCTGCAGCATTGGCCGCACATCTGAGGTGCACGGGTTTCAGCTCCATCTCTTCTGTATGCAGTGGTGAGTCATTAGATCCTTACACAGCGAGGACATGACTTTGGTTAAAGTATGTGTTTTTATTTGGTGCCGGCTTAGAACTTGATCTTGCCTCCTTTGCATGAGGGGAGTCTGTCCCACACTTGGCTCATCGATCAATCAGGAGATGGTGGCTGGGTGGTACGGAGATTTAGAAGTCTGTTGGTGATGCTGTTTTCTGCCCCCAAAGTAGACAGCATAAGGTGTCTTCATGAGACCTCTGCTTCGGACAGGATGTTGAATTGGGCCCCCCCTGACTGACAGAGAAGCAATGGGTTACTAAGTCAACACTATTTCCATGAAGCATGAGTTCACTCTACACTGGAGTCTCTTGTGCAGTGACTCAGGGCATTGAAGCTCAAATATTGCTCCAATATTTTAAGAGCAAACAAGGAGAGGCAGGTTGGAATTAAATCCTACCTTGTTGACTACAGTTCTGACTTCATGGGATTGATAGCATTTGGTGTCAGGGCTTTGTGCTTAGAATGGCTGACAGAACTTGTATTAGTTTGTCCAAAGTTTAGGCAGCTGTAAGGAAGCAAACCCCAATACGGAGGCTTAAACAAGCTAGAAGTGTGTTTCTCTCTTATCAACAAGCCTGGGTAGACAACTGCAGGTCAGTGTGTGGCTTGATGTTGTTGCTCTCCATCCTCAGTGTGCATCTTACGTTTCATGGTCCAAGATGGCTGCCCTAGCCTCTGCCGTCGATTCCACACAGAAACCAGAAGAAAGGGGAAATGCCTTGGGAGGGCACAATTTGAACATTGCTGATATCATTTCCACCCACAGTCAACTGGCCAGGACTTGGTCATAGGCTACAGCTAGCTGCAAGAGAACCTGGGAAATGTAATCTTTTGCCAGGGATCCATATGCACAGCTAACATTCCTATGCCTACTAAGGAAAGAGAGACTGTATATTGGGGAAACTGCCACAAAATGCTTCTCTGAAACTTTAATGTTTTTACTGTCAATTTTATCCCAAACTTTAAAATCCATCTGTTTCGGGGCACCTGGGTGGTTCAGTCGGTTAAGCATCTGCCTTCGGCTCAGGTCATGATCCCAGGGTTCTGGGATCAGGCACCACGTGGGGCTCCCTGCTCAGTGGGGAGCCTGCTTCTCCCTCTCCTCCCCACTCATGCTCTGTCACTATTTCTGTCTCTCTCTCAAATAGATAAATAAAATCTTTAAAAAAAAACAAAAAATAAAATCCATCTGTTTCTCTACATCCCTTCTACCACCAGCCCTATTCACTCCTTCATCATCTTATGTCTAGATTTTGCAGGAGCCTCCTCATTGGTCTACCACCTTTCTGTCATCTTCCTTCTGATTCTCATAACCACCTCTTGGGAGGCTAAAACCTGGTACACATCCTCAACTACTCTCTTTCCTTCAGACCCCATATCCAGTCCCCCAAATAGTTCTGTCGCTCTATTTTTGGACTAGGTCTGGAATCCAGCCCCTGCTCACCATGGGTCCCACCCTGACCTAAGCCACTGACATTTCTTGGCTGGGTAACTGCAGGGGCCTCCTAGCTGCTGTCCTTGCTCCCCGCTGAGCTCCTCTTGTTTATTCTGCGCACAACAGCCAGCGTGATCCTTTTAAAACTGTTTGACCATGTCACTCTTCGGCTCAAACCCCACTAAGTCAGAGTCCTTAGAATACCTTGCCTGATTGGACCCCCTCTGACCTCATCTTTGCTGCTCTTCAGCTTCACTCACTGCCAGCTGGCCTCCTTGCTGTTCCTCACACACTCTAATCATGCTCCTGCCTCAAGTCTTTGCATGGGCTATTCCCCCTTCCTTGAACACACGTCCCCTCAATAGCCACATGGTTAACTCCCTCACCTTCTTCAAGGCTTCTCCCTTTCTCAGTGAGACCCACTCTGCCCCACCAGATGCACTTGTGAATTTCCTGCAATTTTCTTGGTCCTCCTTAATGTGGTCTAATTCCCCCCCAGGTATTTGATACTTCCTAGTATATTATTTAATTACCTTACCGAATATATCTCTTATTTATTGTTTGCATTTCCCCACTATAATGTAAGCTCCATTTGGGCAGGCATTTTTGACTTATTTGCTCATTGATGTATCCAAGGTACTCAGAACAGTGCCTGGCCCGTATTTGGCGCTCAGTAAACAGTTATTGGATGAGTGAGTCATTCAGAGACACATCTGCTGAGGCTCCTTCCTCTCATCCCTTCCTTTCACCTCCCTTTTCACCAAAGCCCCCGTCTTTCACCCTGGTGCCTCTCCTCCCCCAGGGCCCCCCTATGCAGTGTTGGTATGCCCAGGATCACCTCTATCTGGATTGCAGATCACTAGGGCCAAGTAAATAACATTCAGACCAACTTTTAGAAGTTCACTCATCTCACACGGGTGACATTTGTATTCTGTGGAAACCCCATAAAATAGTCTTATTTCAAGGTTTGCCTGCATACCATTAGTTATCTTCTAGAGGCAGTGTGTTTATTTTCATGTAATAAAATGTTAACACAGGAACCCTGCCACCTGTTCTAAAAATGATTGTAAACAGCAAAATCTAGATCATGGAAATAGCGACGCTGGAGGGCACATCCTATACAGAAATACATGTTGTCTGGCTCAGACTTGGGCCAGCTGGCATCTAAGCCAATCTACTCTGGGCTTTCAAGGTGGAATGTCTGTGGATACTTTCTCGGGCTCATCCCCAGTCTCCCTGTTTCCAGCTTCTCTTGGTCCTCTTGGATCTTTGTAAGCTCTGGGGTTATGGCTTTATTTTACTTTAAATTTTTGTCATTTCTACCAAAGGTTTCTTTTATCATTTACCCTCTTCTTTCCAAATGTCAGTTTTGTAGTGAGAGGGGAGAAAAAGGCCTTTCATTTACATTTTCATTTATTCCCTTGCAAAGGGATCACTAATGTGCAGCACTTTTGTTTGCAAAGACATGGACTATAGTCTGCTTCCAGACCTTCACTTTGATGTGTAGAAAGTACATTGGGAAATCCTTTGGGGGTGGTGTCTGACTGCCTCTCTGATGCAGAGCACAAAAGATGCTCTATGATGGTGTGATGAAAATCTGAGGGATACCCTCCTGTTGGGGTGCTGAGGTCAGTGGTTAAAAGCATGCATTCATTCTGTACCCAAATGGTTGCCGGGCAGCCTGCTTACAACACAGTTCCGACCAAAGTAAAGAGTAAAATGCACCCAGTCACTTGAGGAGAGGGATTTTTTGATGGAAAGATCATCAGCTTTGGGGAACTTGAATAAGAGAAAATCAAAGCTGCATTTGCTTTTAGAAGTTTTATTGAAAGCTGGAGGGACTATAGAATTGAATTGAATGATTAGCAACTTGAGAATATTATTTTTTTTTTAAAGCATTGTGTCTGGATTCTGCACTGTTGTTGGGTAGTAGAGCTACATGATGCCCATTGCACAAGTGATCCTGAAACATACTCCCTGGAGGTGTGGAACTCTGGAGGGAGCAGACCCTGTGAGTTCCTTTGTTTTGTTTTGCTTTGTTCTTTCCGAAAATAGAAGGAGGGAGCTACTGTCTGCACGAGTTTGCATCCCTCCTAAGTTACTGAGGTGTCCCATGGCTTTCCCAATAAGGAGAAAGGAAGCCAAGTGCCTTCACGTCTAAAGTGGAGCTGGGTCTCCACTCACAGTAGACAGCCTCTATTACCTCTTTCTTTGGTTTCTGAAGGAGGTGGTGAGTTTTCCAAGCCAGATTCCTACCATACCGAATTTCCTTCCCTAGGGGAATGCCTTGTGGAGGGAACTTAAGTAATAATGATATGAGCTAGCATTTTTTTAGGACATGCAATGTGCCCAGAATTGTTCTACGCATTTTCGGTGCATTAACTCATTTCATGTAATACCACAATGTTGTGCAGTACACTGTTATATTACAGATGAGGAAACTGAGGCACAGGAGGTTGGCTAGGTTAGCTAACTCGCCCACAGTCATAATGGCAGAGCTGGGTCTTGAACCCAGGCAATCTGGTTGTAGGTCCACGTCCTCCCCCACTATGATGCACAGCCACTTCTGGACTACAGGTGCCCTCACGCTTGAGTTGGCACATGGAGTCTGATGCTCTGGGCCATTCCCTGTCATGGGCCTCTGACAGACTGTTAGCACTTCCACCGGCTCTGTTAGATCAGACTCTGGGAGTTGGAGAGAATTTTAAGGATCACTGGATGCCTTCTCTTCACCCTTTAAGTGTGTGTAATTCTCCCAAGACTCGTTTGTTTATCAAAGTTATTCAATCGACATTTGCTCCATTATCTATTCTTTTTTAGGCAGTGGAAACCCAGTGGTAAATACACTTCTTTGGCCTTCAAGGAGCCTATAGTGTAAGAGGGGTGATGGTGGAACCGGTTAGTAAGCAGGAAGTTCAGTTCAGGAGGTCTGTGTAATGGGAGGCACACAGGTACTTGTGCTTTCCGGGGCCACCTCTGCCACACCACCTTCCTTGATGAGCCGCATGGAAGTGATTCATTCATTCTTTCCACTCCTTGGGCATTTTGCTTATGTAGTCATGGCTCTCTTCCACATTTGGTCTCAGTAGACATTCATGGTATGCATGATTGTCTCCATCTTGACGTCATCTTCAGAGCCAGAACCACGTCTCAGGCATTGCATGGCCAGCCACAATGGCTTCTTCGAAGTGTACCCCCAATAACAATTAGTTACATGAATCCCTTTCACCTTCCCTCCTGGACTGATCAGAAACCACTATGGTGAAGACGGATAACATACAACCCCATTGGCCATCTCTTCTAAAAAGATGGTGACAATATAAATTATATTTAGATTCTCCATGGGACTTGGAGGATTTTGGAAGCCAAGAGAGATCTTTTATTCTGGTCATAGAAGTTTCGGGAATCCATTGCTTTAAGAGAGTCTCCTGCTCTGATGCTGGGCCAGATGTACTTCATCTAAAGAACAGCACCTTTATTGTGAGATTCTTTATTCTCGTCCTTGAGACAGCTTTAAAGACGTCAGATTCAGGGCGCCTGGGTGGCTCAGTCGGTTAAGCGACTGCCTTCGGCTCAGGTCATGATCCCGGAGTCCTGGGATCGAGTCTCACATTGGGCTCCCGGCTCAGCAGGGAGCCTGCTTCTCCCTCTGACCCTCTCCCCTCTCATGCTGTTTCTCTCTCACTCGCTCTCAAATAAATAAATAAATAAATAAATAAAATCTTAAAAAAAAAAAAGACGTCAGATTCAGGCCTGCTGTAACTAACAGCAGGTTAAAGGGTTTTGGAAGTTGAAGGAATGTAGTCAGCTCAAATCAATTGCGTGTGGCCTCCCACGGGCATGGACTGTGACCAGGTGGTATGCAGCAGAGCACTCAGGCTACCAGCTAGGTATTCGAACTCAGAGAAACCCAAGGTTCCAGCTCCAGCTCGGTCATTCACTAGATTTGGGACCTTGGAAAGTCCCCTTCATTTTTAAGCCTCAGTTTCTCATCCAGGAATGGGGATGATAATAAAATATACCTACCTCACAAGTGTGCTCTAATGATTAAATGAAATAATGTATGTCAAGCACATTGTAAGTGCTCGGTTAGTTCTCAGTCAATCCATGTTTCTGAAGCTTCTGCTCCACTCCTAACACAAGGCATCAGACTGTAGGGTGTGGACCTGCCCTCTCAGAGCATCCAGTCCCAAGGAGAAGGGAAGATCAGGGGATCCAAACTCATTTTCCATCGGCATGGATACATCCGATTTTGGCAGAGGTTCGGTACAAGAGGAATAAGTCAGGGAAGAGGCATGTTGGGTAGAGAAATGATAATTTCTCTGTACTCGATAGAGCTTAAGCTGGATGTTCTAGATGTTTGTCTGAAAGAAACTTGAATAAAAATGTCTGCAGCAGCAGAAAACTCATTTGAAGAGCTGGTACTTCTGGAAGTTGAAACTAGGGTCGAAGGGAGTGGCTACTGTCATACCCTGCAGGAATCCTGGGACTTTGTCCCAACATTTCGGCACATCCTAACCAAGATTTTAAAAACTGACTGAAAAATCCAAATTTAGCTGATCTGTTTATCTGCCAGTGTGTCTATGTATCATGTCTCTGTCTTTCTATCTGTCACTATAGCACTCTCAGTCTCATGAAATTATGGTATCAAGACAGCAAGACAAGAGAACGTCGGCTATGGGCGTTTAGCATAAAAGTTAAAATGTTGCTTCAAATCCAGCTAAATCGGGCATGGCGCACTTCGCCGAGCTGGCGGCCAGATTGGGCAGGGAGTATGAGAGTCCTACTGTCTCCATACACTCTGCTGTGGGTAATTAATAAATACATGCATGAAAATATTTTAAATGAGCATCCTCCCTCTGTTGGAACTCAGGATGAGCATTCCTCCAAAGACTATTAATAGGTCATCTTGTCCAGTCCTCTGTCTTTGAGCAGACAATATCCTAACACATTACAATGATTTTACAGGTAAGGTTTCAGAGGCCCAGACGGCCTGCTCAGGAAGTGAGTTGAGGAGGGTGATCCTGGCCCTTCTTGGATGGTGTCTGTGTCCTAGACCTGCTGCCTTTGAAAGGTAGCACTTTGCCCGCCCTCCTAAAATAGTGCCTACATCAGCCTCATCGACTTACATGGCATGCCTTCCAGTCTCTCCATAGAAAGGAGATGTTTTAATATTGAACATTGTCATATGTTGCAAATCTAACCATCTGCTGTCACAGTTCCTGCTGTCACTCCTTGGATGTCCATTTCTGAAGAATAGACCTGCTCCTGACTCCCACCTTCATTTCAGGTTTTGTGTTTTCCTCTGCAGTAACACGATCATGAAGACAAAGCATTTGACAGGAAGCTTACCCTCCCATCATGCTCTCCCTTCTTATCTCTTTTATTTTTGGTCTTTTTCACCCCATGATTATTTGTTTTGACTAGTAAGATCTCTTCAGGTCACAGGACAGTGAATAGCAATGCTGTTGCCACCTGATAAAGCAGGCACAGATATAGTAGGTGTGGAAAAAAAAAAAACCCAACCTATTAACAGCCATTTTTAGAAACAGGCTTTGAAATCTGCCCATCAGAGCTGAAAGATTTCCACTGTTCTCACGCTCCAGGAGCTGGCAGCAGCTTCTCCTCGCATCTCAGGAGCCTCGGGAGCCGCCTGGCCATGTCTGGGGGAGATGATCATGGGTGCGGGGGCGGGGGGTTCTCCTGCCAGGAGGCACTGGGAGGGAGGGCCTACAGAGCAGAGGGACTGCCCTGCCTTCAGGAACCCACCTGGCCTGGAGGGTTGAGCATCTTCAGCTGTTCCTTTGTTGACTGAGCTGCTCGGTGTTCTGTGACCGTCTACCAGTCAGCTGGACACAGAGTCAGCTGCCTCCTCTGGAACTCATAATTGCTGGAATGATAATATTAGAAATAATAAGAATAAACACATAATGCCTACCCAGCCAGGTACTCTTATAGATGCTTTACATATGTTCTTGCCAAGAAGAGAAAAAATTGTGAAGAAAGTAAGCTTTTCCTGTAGCTCTCTCGCGAGAAAGATAGCAAGTCAAGGAACAGAAATATACAGGCGGTTATTGTTGGTGGAGAGGAATTGAGCAGGGTCCAGTGTGAGGAAACAACAGAGGGTTGACTTCAGTGGAGGGAAGACCTCTTAAGGAGATGATATTTGCGAAGGTCCTTAACGTAAGAGGAGGCAGCTGGAGAGAAAACCAGGGTAAGAGTGTTTTGGGCAGAGGGAACAGCGCATTCAGTCTGGAGGCAGCAAGCCGCTTGTCCTGGAAGGTTCTGAGCGCCGACAACACGCATTCCAGTGGGAGTGTGATGAGCAAGGGCGGGGGTGGTGGGGGGCTGCCTAAAATCAGGGTGGAGAGGACTTGGGGGCCAGAGTATCAGGGCCATGGAGTCTGTGGGCCGGGTTTCGTTCCCAGTACAGCAGGACCCTCTTAAATGGTTCTAAGCAAGGAAGTGATGTGACTGGATTTACGTTAATGAAAGATCTCTCGGTGGAGAACAGCTTGGAGGGCAAGAGTAGAAGCAGGAAGATCAGAAGGGGCTTCGGAAGCCATGGGAGCAAGAAAAGATGGGGCTGGCACATGGGGGGTGGCAGGGCAGAGGAGAGAAGTGGCTGGATTGGAAATGGAGTTTGAAGGTGGAATGGATGGGACAGGACTCTATGTCCTTCTCCTTCAGCTTCGCCAGGACTCCATCCTGCAACTTTCCCTGTCATGCTGCCTACCCTCCATGCAGCTGCCCCCCGTTTACTGCAACACCTCTTACCCTTCCTCAGCACATCTCATAATAATAAGGAAGAAGGAGGTTGGTGTCTTACCTTTGGAGCTTATGAAGTGCTTCCTGATGGGTGATCTCATTGGATCCCCACAAAAACCTTGTGAGGCAGGCTTTTTTTTCCCGGGGCGGGGGGAGACCGGGGCCCAGAGAGCCCAAGTGAGCATTGGGTTTGAAAAATAATGAGATGCATCAGTCACAATCCTTACCCTCAAGGAACTTAGGGTTCAGACTTAAAACCTCATAAATGTAATGCAGTATGATAGGTTTTATAGTACATTAAAAATATGCTATTAGTAATGTCCAAGTAATTTTTACCTTAGTGGGGAGAAAGAAGGGTGAAGTTTCTTAAAGTGGATGACCTTTGATCCTTATAATAATGTGTTCCATAAAGTAAAAAGGGAAATCTGCTCTGACCTCTCTCCTGAGGTAACTACTTAATTTTTTTGGTGTGTCAGTGCAAATATCTAAAAGATATAAAGGGGTTCCCTGGGTGGACATGGTGGGGGAAAGGTGTCCCAAGCAAATATGGCAAAACGGCATGGCATGTGAGGAAGTGTGGTGATCCTGAAGGACAGAGTGTGTGGGGTGTTGAGGTTGGAGAGCAAGGCAGGGGACACAGCTGGGTGGGGGTCTGGGGCTGATTCTTGCCTGCCTGAAGAGTTTGACCTTCGTCCTGAAGGGAGGGGGACACTCGAATGTGACACTAGGGGATTCGAGCAGTAGGCAGTTCACTCTGGCCTGTGGAGGGCACAAGAGCAGAGTCAGGCAGACTAGTTAAGAAGGAATTCATTCCCAAACAGGAGATGAGGAGGGCCTGATATGGTGATGGTGAGGTGGACACAGACGTGAGAGGTGCCAAGGAAGCAGAAGTCTGCATCCGTTCCAGAATTCCTTAAGTTCCATCATAACAGTAGGAGTCCAAGATTTATTGTCAGTATCCCAGAAAAACAAATGGAAACCTAATATTTATCCATTGGGAATTTACACAGCTTAATCAGGATATTATATTCCTTTGTCTTTGCCTAGAATTAAACAGATTAAAACTATTAATATTGGTTATCTTATACCAGGATCAGAAATTCTGCTTGGTTTACACATTGTATGTCTTAAACATTGGAGAATTATTGTTAAGTGCAGGAATTCTCAAAACATGAAATTCCGTAAGGAGTACTTTGGCACTGGGGGAAACACAAGGAATTACTAACTTGGGGTGGCTTTATTTTAAGTGTTTTACTCTGCATATTGGTGTGACTGGCCTTTATCTAGCTAAACATGGTCACCTTAGCCAGCATTTTTTTTTTTTAATTTTTTTTTTATTCTTATGTTAATCCCCATACATTACATCATTAGTTTTAGATGAAGTGTTCCATGATTCATTGTTTGTGCATAACACCCAGTGCTCCATGCAGAACGTGCCCTCCTCAGTACCCACCACCAGGCTAACCCATCCTCCCACCCCCCTCCCCTCTAGAACCCTGTTTGTTTTTCAGAGTCCATCGTCTCTCATGGTTCGTCTCCCCCTCTGATTTCCCCCCCTTCATTCTTCCCCTCCCGCTACCTTCTTCTTCTTCTTCTTTTTTTTTTTTCTTAACATATATTGCATTATTTGTTTCAGAGGTACAGATCTGAGATTCAACAGTCTTGCAAAATTCACAGCGCTTACCAGAGCACATACCCTCCCCAGTGTCTATCACCCAGTCACCCCATCCTTCCCACCCCACCCCCCACTCCAGCAACCCTCAGTTTGTTTCCTGAGATTAAGAATTCCTCATATCAGTGAGATCATATGATACATGTCTTTCTCTGTTTGACTTATTTCACTCAACAAAATACCCTCCAGTTCCATCCACGTCGTTGCAAATGGCAAGATCTCGTTCCTTTTGATGGCTGCATAATATTCCATTGTATATATATACCACATCTTCTTTATCCATTCATCTGTTGATGGACATCTTGGCTCTTTCCACAGTTTTTAGCCAGCATTTTTGTCATTATGGGGACATCACCCAGCCTCCCATGCGGTAACTGGCATTTCTGCCCCCCCCCATCACAAAGACTGGGCAGACCCTATTTTAACACCTGTAGGAGTCCAAGGGCCTTCGTTTTTCTTCCACGTTTTCCTTCAGTCCCCTGGAAAAACAATAACTCCTTACATTGAAAATGGAAAGAATATTCATCGTTTGGAAAGTATTTTCTAGGTGAGAATTTCCTTCCTGTGTTTTGTTTTTGAGAAAACTTAGGTGGACTAGAAACAAGGATTTGAAGTTCATGCAATATGAACCTTTCACAAATTTGGCCCTCCGTGGACAAAGTGTTGTCACTTTCTCCATTGGATTGAATTTTAGCTCATCTTTCCCTTTGCTGAGTCCTGGTTTGTCTTTATGGACCGTGATTCCTGGAGAAGGAAAATAGAAGGTCAGAAGTTTATAGGAATTATTATTTTTTTTTTCTAATTCCACCCAGTATCAGTCACTCATCTAGGTAAAAAGCTTTTTAAAGATTTTTAAAGAGGTGAAGTTTTAAAAGAATCAGCAGCACGAATACCACAGTGAACAAACTCTTGTTTTTTTTACATTCTTTGGTGTCATCTGGGCAAAGCCATCTGTCACATGCTATGACTATAATCACGAAACTATGAACATCATAGAAAATCCAATGATGAAAACAAGCTTTCCAGAATGAGAATTCTTGGGAGGCTAATAGTCTTACAGTTCTTGCAGAATTGTAAAAGATCTTTGGTTTTACACCATGGGTTTCCCAAGACTTTGATCTTCGGAAACTCACTGTGTCCGATCACTGCAGTGGTCGTCTTTAATTCACTTCTTCTTCAAAGGAGTGAATTTTTATAATGGGGCCTAACCCTGTAAACATTTCATAATATTGTAGCTTCAAAGAAGGAAGGCTGTAAACACATTTGCATCCACTTAGCCGATGGTTTATAGATCTGAGGGACTCTTCATTCTCTGCGTTCCACAGGGGAAGCATTTATTTCATTGGTTTTGCCTCTGAAGTGGAGTTCCCATCAACCCACTCAGAGAGGAAGTGCTACATTAGCATCTTTGGTAGAATAACATCTTCTGATGTACTTGCCTCTGGTGTTGGTGGTATAATTCTACTTCTGCCTTAAACCATTTTATTAATTTTACTGTTGCTTTCTTGTTTTCTGTACCAAGGGAGTGAGACTTTTCTCCTACTTTCTTCTTTTCTTCTTAGTGTCAGGATGTGGTATTTAGCCCATTGGAGTTGCATAGGGGTTACTAAAAATTATACTTAATTTAGATATATATTATGCATTCATTCTCTTGAGATGTACTAACGTGTGTCTCTCACTGATCTCAATGAAACAGATCAGATTATGTGTGTTTGATTGACTCCCAGGTTGTTGAGCATGATGATGTTAGCCTCTGGGGGTCAGACACCCTCTCTTCCCCATTTCTTCCCATCAGAATTAAGTGCTCAAGTCTGGAGATGAGATCCTGGGGCTAAGGTGAAAGGGAGGGATGTATCTCCAAGTAGCAATAGGGGAGACATCAAACCAGGAAGGAGAGAAGAGAACCCGAGTGGGGAAGTGGGCCAGTGGTGGAGGCCAAGAAGAATTGAGTCCTGTGTCTTGTTGGAGACCATAATTGAAGGAAGAACATGACAGGAAGAGAGGTGAAGAGGGAAGAGGGAGGAGCAAGGTCCGTGATAGGTGAGGTGGGATAGTTCAAGGTCGGAATGAGTGGCTGTGGCTGCCTGTGGAGCATTACTATTTTGGTGGGTCTGGGAACCTCTGAAGAGGTAAGGCAGCTTCTTAAGAAAGCCAAACTGGGCTGGACGGCTGCAGATGGCCCCATGAGTGCAGGAGGCCTGAGGTCCCAGGTGGTATCATTTGAGCACACAGTGGTCACAGGCTAAAGCTGTTGCCTCAGCACTGGGTTCACAGCCACTCACCTCTGCATACTATGGGAGTTTCCTTGCACAGCTGCAGCTTGAATGACGTCAGGGCACCCAAGGTTCAAGGAAATAAGACCCAGAAGCCCTCAAGCTTTGGGAAACCCCATACTCTACTCTCTTTTGTTTCCATGCTGTGGTAGCCTTTAGTGCCAGAAGCTAATGTGCTCTGTGGATCTCCACCAAGCCTGAATTCCCCTATTGCAGGAGCCAGTGTGCCAGAGATGTCCTTGCAAGAGTCTTGTCTAAGCACCAGAAGGCTGTCCCACTGTCTTCTTTCTGTTGTCTCTTCTTCCTATATCAGGGACCTCTCAAATTGTTATCTTTTAACTATACCCCCTTCTTAATAGTGAGGGAATGGTAGAAGTTAGGGCAGAAACCTGTAGGTGGCTATGGTTTGACCTTGAGGCCAGAGGTCAGTTCTGGCCTCACATCCACTCTCTCTGCCCAGTGGTCGATGTTCAGATCACATGCCCAGAGGTGGGTTCTGATTCCCATCAGCTCCACTCACTTCATTCTCTTCCACCTCCAACTAACCACACTCACCTCCAGTCACCCATCCAAACCAAGCATGGTTGGAGGACTGTGTCTCGCCACTCTCTGCCCATCTTGCAGACTTTGAATCACATGACTCTTAGAGCAAAGCTGTGTTTCTAGCTTAATTTGAAAGAATATTCGTGTTTCTTTCGCCTTGAGATTTCCTGCTTTAATGTGGAGCTTCATTTTCATGCCCTTGATCATTGTAGTCTGTAGAAAACAGAGGGGATTTCTGTCCACAACATCATTGAGATCAGCATGACTGAGTTTATGAATTCTTTTTTTCCTTTGAGGAAAGATCAGCTTTGAATCCAGACACAATAGAAAAGCTCAAGTCTATGATTCTAGGATTTGAACACTACACAAGGGTGTCCTCTGAGTCCTTTTTATGGAAGTGATCATTTATGTCCTGGATATGGGTGCTCAGATGTATGCTTATGTGCCAGCAGGAATCGGTTATGACAACATGTGGGGGAGATGTTTCTCCTTGGGACAAATATTTGGGTGGGAGGTCTGTGTTTCAAGACACTGAGCGCTAATTGTAAATAAAACCATTTTGCTGTGATTTAATCACTTCTTACTCATTCTCTTGGAGGATCATGTGGAAGGAGATTATGTATATTGGGGAGACTCAGGTCATGCTTTCCCATTGAGTAGATCTGCTAGAGGAAAAGTCATTATTCCCTCCCCATCTCCTTTTTAGATTCAGATGAGAATAGAAATCTTATTAAAGAAGAAAACAAACAAAAAAAAAAAACAAAAAAAACCAAGAATAACAAGCCTTTGTTGGAAAGTCCTGACTCCTGAGATGGAAAACTTCAGGCTGATACAGCGAGGTGAACACTCGTTAGGGAGAGAAGTGTCTCAAGTTATAGACTGAGGGTCCCTCCTTCTTGGCCTTGGGGCCCCGGGGGAAATGATCCACACCCATCTCCCAGCTTCTGTTTCCGGAGGTCAGGAGTTGATTGTTTCCAAGGCTCTTTCCAGGCTGACATTCTGTAGAGCTAGGAAATGGTACCATGAGGGTGATTTCCTCAGGGGCTTTCCAGCCGGGGTGGGTGGCAGAACCATTCACATTTCTGTGAGGAGGTGCCATGGGAGGAACTCAGGCTTTGGAGTTCCTGGAGGGACATGGGTTTGTATCCCACCCTTGCCACTTACCTGCTGTATGATCTTAGATAGGCTACTTGATCTTTCTCTCCCCACCTTTCCTGTATGCAGACCGAGCTAACAATTCCAACCTCCCACGGTCGTTTTCAGGATTTAAAAAAAAAAAAAAAAAAAAAAGAGGTAACATATATCTAAAGTGCTTGCTTAACCCAGCATCTGATGCATTGTAGGTACCCAGCATATGCTACTTAGCTCCCTGACCCTTTTACTAATGTTGACATCCTATTATATGTAAGAGTTCCAGAAATTTGAAAGATCATGTATCCTCCACCCACATCCTGCACTCCACAGGAGCTTTCACCTTCTTTCCAATAAGAGCTTCTCGGTTAACGAAGGCACAGTAAATACTGCCTATTTCCTTCGGTGCATGCTGTGGGTTGCGATTTTTTTTCTTTTTTTTTTTTGCATTTGTTTATAAAAATCAGTAGTAAATGCCAATTTCCCTTTCCCTTGGTAGCTGTAATTGCCATGTTCATTTAAAGGTCTGATTGCAGAAACGAATGCAGCTGTTGTATTCTCCATCTGCACGGCCCCGGGGGTGCTGTGGGTGTCAAGCCCCGCAGCGCTCCTGGTACTTTCATCACTCAGGAGGAGGTTTCCAGTACCGCAACCTCATAGGCACTATTGAATCACCTCAGACTCTGGGCTTGAGGTTAGTCTGGAAGGGAAAAGCCATTTGGGCTTACCACCGAGGGGAAGTAGGAGGATAGGGTACTGTAGCTAAGGGGAACCCCTGGGAGGCAGAGCCAGGCCTGGGGGCTCTGTGGGAGCTGGAAGCCAGGTAGGATTCATGCTAAGGTGTTTTAGTAAAGGCAGAACCCACTGTGTGTGTGTGTGTGTGTGTGTGCGCACACACAGTTCAGGATCTCATCTTTTCTCAACCGGATGTGTCTGTGGCTTCCTTATTTATTGCCTCATCTCCAGTTTCTCCTACCCTCAGTCCAGCTTCTACTTTAGCCTCCACCAGATGAGATTTTTAAAACATGGACATTCCCCTTCTTAAAACTTTCTGTGGCATCTTCCCACCCATAACCACAGCGTTCAAACTCCGAAGCACAATGTCCAAGGCCTTTCTCGAGGGGTCTCCCAATCCAGCCTCCTCATCTCTCATCCTCACCATGTGCTCTGTGCCTGCCCACACGAGACTCACGAATGTTCTTAAGTGCACACCAGGCTCTCTCTCCTTCAGGTCTTTGTGCCTGCTGGTCCCTGGCTCCTCTTAGTTCTCACAGGCCCAGTGCCCCTTCCTCTGGAAATCCTCCCTGGCAGCTCCAGACCAAATACAGGCCTTCCCCTCCGTGTATCTCCATGTTACGCCACTGCTGTGGCTCTTACCACACTCCTGTGAGGATTTTGTTTTTCTCTTACCCACTGTGCTGGGGTCCCTTACAGCAGTGACTGTTCTATCGGTTTTAGTGGCCCCAAGAGCCTGCTTTGGTGAATCACACACATAGCAGATGCTTCAGTGTTTGGTGACCGTGTGAGCTCGTGAATTCCTCCACTAAGTGTGTGTGGGTAGATGACAGCTGTGGGTAAGACCAGCCATTGTTGGTCTTGAAACCCTTTGGGGATTCTGGATACAGACCTCTCTAATGATTTTCTCATTTTGGATTCCATTTTATACTTTTATTCCTTGTGGAGATGCCAGAATAGTGGTGGGCAAATGGCAAATCCTTGCCACACAAATCGTTAGCTTCTCATTTCCTTCATAGATCCACTCAGGTGGCCTCACGGCCTCTGAAAGCCTAGAGTTTAGACCCCACTCTGCTGCTTACCAGCTGCTGTGTAACTATAAGCAAGGCACTGAAGGTGAAACCATCCCTAACATTTTTAGGGAACACTGTGACACGCCTTTCTCATTCAACCCCCACAACACCCTTGGAGGCAGCCATTTATTAAGTCTTTTTTTTTTTTTTTGGATAAAGAGAGTGAGAATTGGAGAAGTTAAGTCACTTGCCCAAGATCACATACATAGCAAACCAAAGCTAGAGTACATGCCACTCTGATTCCCAAACTTGCACCTGTTCTACCCGACTGCTTTCTCCTCTCTGAATCTCAGTTTCCCCATCTGTAGCCTCCCAGGCTGTCGGGGGAAGGAGGGGAGAACTGGTGGCCCATGTTTCCTGGTGTGGGGAGTGTTGCTCCTCTGGTCTCTCTACTGGACGATGCTTCTCCGGAACCAGCGCTGGCTGCAGTGGTCAGGCACTGCTCTCCAGCCCAGACCATGACCTTGATCCCTCTCTTTATGACTGTTTACTCTAAGAGGTAAATACCAGAATACGATAATTAGTTCCATTTTATAGGTAAGAAAAACTGAGGCACAGAGAGTATAATAGGCATCACTAAGGCCTTCCAGGGAATTAAACCTAGAAAGTCTGAAGCCAGACGTCCTTCACCCTGCCTCCCAACACCTAATCACTCCACAGAACAGCCTCCTGTTCCCCGCATCAGAAGCATCAGGTTTCCCCTCTATGACCCTAACGGCTGGTAAACGGTCTCTGCCCCCTCTGCCTGACACTGTGGGAACTTTAGCCCTGAGCCTTCCTGAGACCTGGGGACTAGGTTAAACAAAGTAGCCCCAGGAGAAGCTGGAAGGGAAATAACCAAGTCAAAAGATCAGAGTTGCAATCCTGCCTCTGCTCTTTCACCAGCTTGTGCTGGTCCCTCAACCTCCGTGAGTCTGTTTCTTTGTGAAATGAGGATAACATCACTGAGTTGTTCTGGGAAATGACATAGGTTCTCTGATATTTATAAAACCCTTGCTTAGCTTGAGCTGTCTTAACAAAATACCATCGACTGAGTGGCTTAAACGACATTTACTTCTCAGTCCTGGAGGCTGGAAGTCTGAGGTCAGGGTGCTCGCATGGCAGGGCTCTGGCGAGAGCCATCTTCCTAGCTTGCAGTCGGTGGCCTTCTCACTGTATGCTCACAAGGCCTTTCCTGTGTGCATGCCCCTGTGGCGAGAGAAAGCTCCTGTGTCTCTTCCTCCAGCAGGAGAACCCTACCCTCACAACTCCATCTGAACCTAATTACCTGCCAAAGGCCCACCTCCAATCACACTGGGGATTAGGTTTCAACATAGGAATTGGAGCGGGGGGAGCACAAATGTTCAGTCTGTGATAGCCCTCAACCTGCAATATTTGTCATCATGATGTTAATAAGGAGAAAGAAGGGGACTGCAGGACCAGCCACCAAGACCTTCTAGTTTGGGGGACATCTTAAGGTCACCTGCAGAGCTCTCATGCCTCCAGTCCACAGGCAGTTCCTGATTCTTTAACAGTGTCCGGTGACATCCAGAACGGAGCAAAGATACAGTCTCACCCCTGAAGAATTGCCATGGAGAGTTCTGTCTAAATTAACTTGCATTGTTCCTTATCATCGATTAGAATTTCAGTTTGTTCCCGGGTAGCAAGCCAAGGCTATTGTTCAAAGGGACCTGCCAGAAAGTTTCCAAGAAAGACAACAGTGGACACACCCACTGCTATCTATGACTTCTTTTTTTTTTAGAATAAAAAACAAAAACACAAACAAATGCAAAACGCACAAGCATTTTCCAGCCCTTAAATGTGACCTTCTCTCTTACCTGAGCCTTCATGCACAGTAAACGATGCCTCGGGTGTGGGACTAACATCCTACCAGCCACTCTTTGTTGTTTGGGTATTTCAAACCAAAAGCCACAGCTTTTCTGAAAGAGGGGTAAGCAGCGGATCTGATTGTAAGCTAAGAGCACTGGGAAGTCCAGTGTTTAAGATGCTTTCCCAGAGGGGCGCCTGGGTGGCTCCGTCATTAAGCGTCTGCCTTCGGTTCAGGTAATGATCCCAGAGTCCTTGGATTGAGCCCCACATCGGACTCCCTGCTCAGCGGGGAGCCCTGCTTCTCCCTCTCCCACTCCCCTTGCTGTGTTCCCTCTCTCTCCGTCAAATAAATACATAAAATCTTAAAAAAAAAAAAAAAAAGATGCTCTCCCAGAGGTCATGCTGCCTGCCACTTAGCCCACAGGACCAGCCAGCACCGTCGGGATGCAGGTGTGGAGCCTCAGCTGCTCAGGCTGCTGGGGCTCAAGAGTAAGCTCAGGCAGGGGTGAACGTGGCTCACATATAGAGGCTGTGGCCCCCATGCTCCCTGGTTCATTTGGGCAGAAGGATTTTTTTTTTTTTTTGGTGGGGGAGGGGGATTTAAATCAGGGCCTCTACTTCTGACTGACCAGGGAGAGACTTCCTTGAACACCTCTCTCAGGTCTCCTACCCTTTTCCTCCCTCTCCCTCCTCCTTCCCTTTCTCATGCCCCCAAATGGCTGTGTGTTGGAGTGGAAGGAGAGGGGTGTATTTGGGGTAGGAACTGGGGACTGAATTAATGGAACATATCAGGGTCAATGGAGAATAAGTGTAAGAAGAAAATTCTGGTTCCTTGTCATTCTCTTGTCTGGAGTCCAAAGGCACCATGGTGGCAGAGTCAGCTCAGTGCTGTGAGTTGGTGGCCTTGCTCTCATGTCAGCTCAGCTGCTAAAGGTGGGCCAGCCATTTAACTGCTCTGAGTCCCGGGTTCCCCATCTAGATGGTGAGATGCAGCCTTACAGCATCGCCATGATAACCCAATGAGATAGCAAATGTAAACATGGCTTGAAAGGCATAAAGTGCTATTTATGTTAATACTTGCATTAACTATAACATTAACTATCTGTCATAGCACTTTCCATGGGGCAAGTACTGAACTAAGCATTTTTTATATATTTTTTATATCTCAATAACTTTCAGAGGTAGGTGCTATTATTATTATGCCCATTTTACAGAATTTGAAACTGAGGCACAGAATTAAGTAACTTGCTCCGGATCACACAGCTAGTGAGTGGTGGAGCTGGGATTCAAATCAGGGCACTCTAGCTCCAGAGTCTGTGCTGTTAGCCACTCTTCTGTAAACATGAGCTGTAGTCTTGCAAGGAAAAAGGTGCATGAGTCTTGGTAGAGTAGATGTCCACACTATTCCCTGGCTTCCCTTGGTCCAGTGGCCTCAGTCCCCTCTACTGGGAGCCACCATCCTCTGTGCAGCCCATCTTGCCTGCCACCTCACTAGGTCTGCTCTTCCTCCAAGATTCTAAACTGTCTCTGATGAAATTCACCTCCTTCCTCCCTATTCCACCAGATACTCAGGGTAGGCACCTCTGGGCTGTTGAATTCTTCTATACCTTTTCCCCACCCCCACATGTCTCCTGTCCTGAAGTCCTATTGATTCTTCCTTCCCAAAGTGTCTCTCAACTTGGATTCTTGGTGCCACTGTCCCAGGCCAAGTCTCACTGTGTGCTGCCTGTCACAGCACCTTCTTAATGGCTTGCTGCTCTGCTCTGGCTTCAGTTGACCAGACATCCTGCCCCAAGACAGCTTCCAAGGGCTTTGCTCTTTTGTGGACTGCCCTGTTTGGAAAGACTCAGCTACTCTTGCCTGACAAATAAACCCAACCTGCTTAGCCTGTTGCTTCAGGTCTCCTGTGATGAGACCTCTCCAAACTGGCTCCCTCCATTATTTCCCTTCAAATATACTGTGATCCAGGAAAGCACAACTCTTCCTTCTTCCTGAAAGTGCCTTGACTTCCCTGCCTCTTGGCTTTTGCTCAAGCTATTCCACCACCTGAAAGGACCTCCCCAGACCACCACCATGCCACCTTCATTTGTGCCTAAGAAACCCTAATGCCCATAGCAGATACTTTTTTTTTTCATTAATTAATTTATTTGAGAGAGAGAGAGCAGGGGAGGGGCAGAGGGAGAGAATCTCAAGCCGACTCCCCACTGTGCACGGAGCCTGATGTGGGGCTCATTCTCACCACCCCAAGATCATGACCTGAGCCAAAATTAAGAGTCGGACGCTTAACCAACTGAGCCACCCAGGCACCCCCATGGCAGATACTTCTTATGAAAAGTTTCATGATGCTCTCTTCCTCCTCGGAGTCTTTCTAGCTCTGATCTCTATTGCCGTCTGGCCTGAGGAAGAACAAGCTTTTGGATTTCAGATCAACCTGGATTTGTATCCCAGATGCCTATAACAGATACATTTCTCTTCCTCACTTCCACTTTCCCATAACAATGGAGTCCCAATGTCCTATCTGGTTCCCTTTTATTTCTCTTATTATATTTCTCCGCCATGCCCTGATTTTCTAGTTATTCAATGTAGATAATGGAACACAGCATTTAACAAGAAAGACTGTAGAACAAGCATAACATGGGTTCAAATTCTGGCTTTGCCTCTCCTAACTATGTGACTCTGGGCGAATTGTCTAAGCATACTGTGCTCAGGTTCCTGATCTATAAAATAGGGTTATTTGCAATAGGACCCCTCCTGTTCTCGTTAATGAAATTGAAATGAGCTAATACCACGAAGCTCTCAGCACTGTATCTGCTACACAGTAAGTGACTAAATGTCAATCTGTCCTTAGTCCCATCTCTCCTGTGTGTCAACAAGCTGACTGGAAACCATAAAGCCACTTTATACTCTGCAAAGAGGAGTTTCTGTGGCCAGAGATTAAGAAACCAAAGCCCCAGCCAGGCCACACAGTGCTCGATGGTGACTCAGTGGTCACTGTTGGAATGCATATTGGAGATCCACAGCGTTTTTCTGTGGGAACCCTCAACATCCTGACTCTGTGTCCCTGGGTGCTGGGGCTCGTGTGGTGCTGGGGAGGAGAGTGACTAAGAGCAGCCATTTGACCGTGGTGACTGACTCATGAATGAGAGGGTTGAGTGGTGGGGACTCTGCCAGCCCACGCCTCTTTGTGTGTTTCCTGTCAGTGCAGCCCTGCTCCATCACCTGGGGCTTCCATGTAACTGCAGCACACCCCGCGTTTCCCTGAAGGAAACCACCTGACTGGACCACCACTCACACCTTCTGTGCCCACCCGTGGCCCTGAGAGGGCAGTCCTGCCCTTGGTCTCCCCAGCACGTTGTCACACAGAATCGATGCACACGGGACTGGGAAGAGCCTTGGGAATGGGGCATGGGGCAGCTCCCCATTTTGCAGTTGTGAAGACCGATGTCCCAGGGGAAGCAGGGTAGTTAGCAGCAGTCAGGACTGGAACCCTAAGAACTGATCCCCAGGTCTGTGTTCTTTCCCGGAAACCCTGTGAAAGTAAAAGAACGAATCTGTTTGGCCGTGGTGTAAAGAGTAGGCAGAATCAAGTATAGGTGAGCAAGTCCCAAGTACACAGCTTAGCCAGGTCAGGTAGCCCATGCTACCTGGCTCTACCCAGCTGTCCGGTTTTGCTTCTTAGCTCCTCTGTTTACTTACTCTCTCCCCAGCAAGCTCTGAGGCCGGGGAAGCAGCCCTCCCGGAAAGAGGCTCTACTTGGGCTGCCCACTCCGGCTCCCAGCCTCTCTCGAACACACCTCGGTTCCAGGTACCCAGTCCACACCACCATGACCGTGGCATCAGGCAGGCCACTGTGGGGCTATGGACAAGGTGCTTAGCCTCTGGGAGCCTCCGTTTCTTCTTCTGCAATCTTCTATGCTAAATTAACTGAGATGATTATAGCCAATCCTGAGCACAGTGTCTGGGACAGAGAAGGCATCTACTGGGCAGTACTTATTATTTATTATTACCTGTTCATTTTAAGACCTTCTCTCAGGTTGCCTTTATTATGCCAGTGGTTCCAGATGCATCAGGATCGCCCGAGGAGCTCTGTAGATGATACAGCCTGATTTAGTAGGTCTGGGATGGGGTCGGAAATGTTCTTTCAAGTTTTCAAGGAGATTCTGCTGTGCGTTTGGATTTGGGAACACAAAGCCCCCTCCGTGCCCATTGTTTTCCCATCATGAGTGTGGCTCTAGTTCTTTCACATTTCTTCATTCTCTACAAATGAAAGGCAGTTTTGTGGGTGGGCTGGCCTTAGCTTTGGAAAATTCTGACTGAAGCCTCTAATTTGTATCCATCTTAATGAGCTACGTCCCACCAAGACATGGATGTGCAGCGAAGGGGCCTCTGTCCTCTCAGGAGGCAGGAGAGCACAGGGATTGAAAACGCCGGCGTCAGGATTAGAAATCCCTGTGTTCAAATCCAAGGTATGTCATTTACTGGCAAGTTCCTTTATCTCCCCAGGCAAGCCGCAGGACCCCCATTTTTGAAGTGCTTATTATGCATTTTGTTCTACTCAGCACCTACAATCCAGTGCATAGCATCTGCCCCCCACAGGGCAGGAGGCTGGAGAACCCCCCTGTTTTCCTCCTACCCCCCCAGCCCCCCCACCCCCCCGCGCAGTGACCTGGGCTCGTTGGTGACCTTGTTGGTGCATCCACTCCAGCATCTTTTCCATTCACACCCTTCCTGTCAGCCTTGCCTTCCCCCTTTCCAGGGTCTGCGTGGCCCCAGACCTGTCCCCACCAGGGGCTCCTGGTGAACCGTCACTTCCTCTCAGCCCCCCCCACTGCCTCCCTACTGCTGACAGACCCAGAGCTATACAAGCATCAACCTCAGCCTGAAAAGCCCTTTGAAAATCCTGACGCAGGCCTCTAACAGCTCACTCACACTTATTAACATGATTATTCAAGAAATAATCAGTTTCTGAGGAGAAATGCTGGAGGTTGGCATTCTGAGAAGATGCCAAGAATCGTGCTTTCTCCAGGCCAGAGGCCTCATTTGATCAAATCGGTTTCATCCTGTCGGTTTTTCTTGGCATTTGGACATGTTTGAGGTAAAGACTGTGGGAGGTTTGTTTCTTTTTACCTAAAATTGTAATGTTGCTTTTGGGCTTGGAAGCTCGTGTATAAAGCACCAAGTTGCTGTTTAACCTCCATAGCAAAGAAAAGGCCAGAAACACATTCCTAGTGGTCTTTTTCATGGAAACCCAGAAGCGGTGCAATCCATAGCATGATGAGGGACACAGGAGTGTCACTGGGGACAAAAGCCAATGAGGTATCCAGCTCAGGCCCCTGGGGTGGGAGGCCCAAGCCTGCAGAGTCCATCTGCATTGATAAAACTTTTCCAGCAAGTGCTCTCAGTCAGGGTCTTGTGATCAGAAATCCCTATTTGTGCTGCTCGCTCTTTTTTCCTTTATTAATACCAGTGCTGAGTCAAGGTGGCTCATACGCTGTTAACGTGACCTTGAGCTCTCTTCCTAGAACTCTGTTGGGAAACCGTGTACAGAAAACAGGTAACCGCAAGGAAAGGTTTGCCAGAGGATTTAGAGTGAGTAAATGACAAGTAAGTCATTGTTTGCAGAACCCCTGCAGCTCCCTGGGTTCTGGAGCTCAGAGACATGTACCAGTGTAGGCATGGTTCAGACACAGTGTCCTCTTCTGTGTGCTTCGTACAGCTAGCTTCCTTGTCATGGTGCTGGGTTAGCCTTAAACCTCAACAGTTCACATTTTATTATTCACATCCAACTTTAATCACAGTTCCTCGCCCATCAAAGCTGACTAAGGAGGTGCCTGGCAGAAGCGGGTAGGTGGGAAACTCAGCCAGCAGGATAATTTCTGGAAGCTGCCTTATTAGGTAAGAATGATCGCTTTGCCCAAAACCTCAGGCACCCCTGACCTGTGTCAGGTGGGCTGTGTTTGACCTCTGGAAGCCACATCAGAAACCTAGGGCTCGGCAGATACCCAGGACTGTCAGAACTGACCTTAGGATGGAAAGACAGCATAGACTGGCCAACACTGTTTCTATCAGAGAGGAAAACCAAAGCTTAAATGGTTGGTGTTCATACAGTGCTTACGGCTCCCAGTGATGAAGGAACTTGGAACCAGTCTAAGCATACCTGTTCCTGAGAGATAATAGGAAGTCTGAGGTGGACATTTGGTCAACCTTCTTTCTTCAGCTTAAGAGACTGTTCCTAAGTTTTAAAAAAACAAAAACAAAAAAAAACAAACACAAACTGTTTTCTAAAGCTCAGGGCTTCCTTAAGAAAACAAATGATTACAAACACTGCAACTTTCTCTTGCAATGTGTTTTGAAGCCCCGTAGACAGAGCCATGCCTCTGGGAATAGTCCAGGTGCTCTAAATGTTATAACAAAGAAATACAAGTTCAGGGACATGAACCTGAAATGTTAGACATTCTCATGACCCCTGTGAGAGAGATAGTAGGGCTTCAGTTCCCAGGCCTGGGTTTTCTTTCCCCAAAAGACAAATCATCACTCAGGCCCACTGAATTCTCTGTATATCCAGCCAGCTTTTGTAGGAGCAAGGGGCGTGCATGGGGCTCACAGGTTTCTGTCTGCTGGGACGGTGGAATGTGTCCATGAGAACATCAGGGAGGAAGAGTGGACTGGCTCCATGCTTGGGCTAATCAGATGACAGCCGTAGTCACCTTCCTTGTTTGATTTTTTCATCCCATATTTGCCAGTGGGAAATACTAGATTTAGAGGCTTCTCTCCATGTGAAGTTTTTTCTATACCTCTGTAGACTTTTCTGTCCGTGAGACTGAGAAACTGGAGGCACAGAAGCCCATAATTTAGTCAAGGCCTACATAGTGGAGGGGTTGGAACACTGATCTACGTAAATCCAGAGTCTGCATTTCTACCTCCTGTCTTAGTTACCTAATCCATTACCTAAAAAGGAGCTGGGATCCTGCGCAGGTGACCAAAACAGAAATGTTAAAGTTTCCAGGGGGGACTAATATCTGGATCAAGTTGTTAGTTATCAAATCATCTACAAGGTCAAGGGCAGACACACTGTAGGACACTGGTTCTCAACCTTGACCACAATGAATTATTATTATTTTTTTAATTATTTTTTTAAGATTTCATTTATTTATTCGACAGAGAGAGAGTGAACAAAGTAGGCAGAGAGGCAGGCAGAGGGAGAGGGAGAAGCAGGCTCCTCACTGAGCAGGGATCCTGATGTAGGGCTCGATCCCAGGACCCTGAGATCATGACCTGAGCTGAAGGCAGACGCTTAACCGACTGAGCCACCCAGGCGCCCCCACATTGAATTGAGGAATTTTAAATAATATAATGATAGGTCCTACCTCCAGAGATTTTGATAAAATTTGTCTGGGATATGGCCTGGGCATCAGACATTTTTAAAAGCTCCCCAGGTGATTCAGATGTGCAGCCAAAATTGAGAACCACTGCTTAGGAAAAACAGAAATGGTACCTTAGAAGGAAAGGCTGGAGCTGTTTGAATATCTGCTGCACCAAGGATAGGACCCGGAAGGGGTTCTAGGAGTCCCTGCAGTACTTGGGAGGAGGCTGGACACAGGGCAGGCAACAGAGCTCAGCCAAGGCTGCGAACCAGACTGTGATACTAACTACCTGTGGTGATCATTGTGAATGCCAAAAGGTTGACTCTTATATCAAGCTTGTTATTATTTTGCATACTTAAATCTTGACTCTCCAAATGAATTAGAAGCCCCCTCAGAGTTTGAGATGTCAGTACCCAAAAGATGTCTACCATCTTTGCCATCATCCCCAAACTCTGTGATCGGGAGGGTAGGACCTATAGTTAACTTTTCTTAATCTCCCAGGCTGCAAAGCACAGGGCTTAGCACATGGTGCCTGAATGTGGGGAGGATGGGGGCATCTTCAGCTAGATGCATGGTCATCCCTGGGAAGGGTAATATTTTCACGTTAATTTATTCCAGAAGCCATTCTGCTTTTGTGTCTGAAATGGGCACAGTGTTTATGTACGCTGTAACCGAAGCCATCCTTTTCTGGCAAGTTCATGGGTCTCTTGCCAGAAGGTTAGCCTCCCTGCTTTTCCTTTGGTGCAGGTACATAGGCTTCTGCAGCACAGCAAATCTGCTGGTGAGGAGGGCCTTGGTAGAGAAGCTGTAAGAGATTCACCGGGTCCAGCGGGTTGTGATTTTGAGGTTGATACTGAATCCTTCAGAGTGAGGAGAAAGGGGCAGACTTCACAAGTCAGCAAAAAAGCTGCCAAGAATGTGCTTGCCAAATGGCTGTGTACATGATTCTCAGAGCCTTGGTAATTTCACTGTGTGTCTGATTGAAAAATTATATTTGTGGTCTCGGCAAGGCAAGAATAAAAGAAATAACATACTTAATGTTTGTATGCTTCTGGGCTGAGAAACTTTTAGTTTGAAAAAGTTGTTCTTCCAAAGTCGAAAATCACAAGGGACAAGCAAATTTGGTTAGAATTTTGTCAGAAGTCCAGCAACAGTCCTAGTAGCCATGATACAGAAGGGGCTAGAAGAAGGAAATTGAAATTTGTTGAGCAACTATTTGATTTACAAGTTGTTTTGTAAAGGTAGATCGTTCGGTACTTGCCACACACCATGTTACCCATGAAGATACTTTCAAAATACAAATACAAGACTATAACCCATCTGCTTAAAGCCCTTCAGTGGCTTTCCAGAACTTTTTGGAACATATAACCAATCTGTGACATGGCCTACAGGGTCTTGCTGGGCTGGTCCCACACTACCCATTGTCTGTCTGATCCTTCCCACTGTAGGGCACCTACAGGCATGCTTCTCTCTCACACGACCCACACCAAAGCCTCTAGTCGCCCTTCACCTTGTCAGTTCCAACCCTTCCTTCAGATCCCAAGGGAATTTTGATCAGAGGAATGGCTGGGCGCCTGGGTGGCTCAGTCTGTTAAGCGTCTGACTTTGGCTCAGGTCATGATCTCTGGGTCCTGGGATCAAGTCCCACATCGGGCTCCCTGCTCCCTGTCCCTCTCCCTCTGCCTCCCCCAACCCCCACCACTCACGCTCCCTCTCTCTCTCTCAAATAAATAAATAAAATCTCCATCTCTCTCTCTGGTTTTGTCTTGTTTCATTTTTCCCTTCCCTTCCCCTATGGTCTTCTGTCTTGTTTCTCAAATTCCTCATATCAGTGAGATCATATGATACTTGTCTTTCTCTGATTGACTTATTTCGCTTAGCATAATACCCTCTAGTTTCATCCACGTCGTTCAAATGGCAAGATTTCAATTTTTTTGATGGCTGCATAATATTCCATTGTAAATATATACCGCATCTTCTTTATCCATTCATCTGTCGATGGACATCTAGGCTCTTTCCACAGTTTGGCTATTGTGGACATTGCTGCTATAAACATGGGATGCATGTGCCCCTTCGGATCACTGTGAATTGTATAAGACTGATGAATCACAGACCTCTACCCCTGAAACAAATAATACATTATATGTTAATTTAAAAAATTTAAAAAAAATAAATAAAATCTTAAAAAAAAAAAGATCCCAAGGCAAGTGTATCAGTGAGGATCTAGGAGGAGACTGAAACCACACCAGTTATCTGAACCGAGGGGATATCCCATAACAAACCATTGAATAAGGGCAAAATTATTAACTAGATAAGTAAAAAGAATAAAAAGAAGGCTCCAAGGTGGGGATGGGAAACTATGGCCCAGGGGCTAAATCCAGCTCATGTCGGGCTTTGTATGACCGGTGAGCTACGAATGGTTTTCACGTTTGTAAAAAGCTGTTAGAAGCAGAACATACAGCAAAGACAGTCCGGGGCCCACAAAGTTGGCAGCGCTCGCTCTCTGACAGCCCGTGCTCAGAGGCGTCACAGAGGGGACAGCCAGCAGACACGGCCGCCACCCCTAGGTCTGCGGGAACGAAAGTGGAAATTATTAAAACTCAGAAACTTAAAGGGGGGGCCCGATGACCTCCGACCCAGACCGGCTGCTGTCTCTGAGGTGGGTGTGGTGACGCTGGTGTCCCAAGGAGCAGCAGACCGCCCAGTCCCCCGAGCCGCTGCTTCGGGAAGGACCAGTGCTGCCGGGCACAGAGGCACTGCGGGGACACGTGCCATGCGTGGCGACGGGAAGCCCACAGGAGTGCCCCAGGAAGCGGGCAGGAAGGAGCAGGTGCCTTCTCTCCGTTCCAGGCTTTCAGTCTCCCTCCATTGCCCCCTCTTGTTAGAGCCCCGCAGGAGGGCAGTTTGCAAGACAGAATGTGTGCAGCATCCCAGCCCCCAGATCACAGCACAGACCATCGGGAACAGATTTGGGGCACAGTCCTGCTATACTTTGGCGCAGGAAGCCTTCCCTGAACTTCACCATGTGCTCAGTGCCCTCTCTCCTATCTTTATTCCACTGTGTATCTTTTCTCCACAGCTCCTCCTACCGAGAACGAGTGACCATAGCAAGCACTTCACAGTGCTCACTGTGCACCAGCACAGTTCCGAGTACTTTCCAAGATTAAATCTTCACAACAACCAGAGATGGATACTCTGTGATCCCCATTTTACAGATACTGAAACAGAGGCATACAGACATGAAATAACTTACTCAAGGTTTGACTCAGCTGGCAGGTGGAAGAACCAGCCTTTGAACATAAGATGGTTTTGCTCCGGGGGTCTGTGTTCTCAACACACCCTCTGCTGCCCCTCAGTTTCAATTTTATGTTTGTGAATCTTGGTTCAGCATGTGTTTCCTTCATGAGACTGGCTTCATGAGGGTAGACATCGGATCTCTTACGGCTGACCATTGGGTCCCCTGTGCCCCTCACAAGATCTGGCACACAGAAGGCCGTCAATAAATATTTGTTGAGTGGATGCATATATGGATGAGGAACGGGAGTCCCAGAAAAGTGAAGCCAATGGTTAACTGTCGGAGCTGGAATTCCCACACAGATCCATTGGACGGTGGAGCCCACGTTCTTCCCAGCCATGAGCTGGCACACGAGGGCTTGCCAGACAGTGATGCATGCAGGTCCTGAGGATGGCCTTGAGGCACTGCAAATTCCCCACTGTTCTCTGTATTTTGAACAAATGATAGTGTTCCTTGTGGTCTTCAGGTTATCCAGAATGTGTGACCAGCTATAATTCTGCATTCCCTGATCATGCCGCATGAGAGAAATCACTGTGCTCTGTAAACACAGTCACCAAACCCAGGGAGCGGGGCCTTCCAGCAAAGCTGTCTCAGACACACACTGCGTTAACTGACCGTAGTTGTGTCTGATGAGGAGCTTAGCGATGGGAGCAGGGATTCTTGTCCTTTTTATTCCATATACAGTATATGGCATAAAATATTTGGACTTTGTTTTCAATGAGCATACTAAAGAAAATCTTTCATTTAAAATATTGGAAAAATCGTGTTCTTTTAGCAAATTGGAACAGAATTAAATGGTGCTTGTGACTTCAGGACCGCATCCTTGCCCATTAGCATGTCATCTGCTAGTTCACGTCTACCTCCCTGATCTCCCCTTCTCTCTACCTGAAAGAGCTCAAATACTTGCTGGGCTCCGCATGCTGCATTTTCTCTTTTCTTGCAACCTTTTGCAATACCGTTCTACTCAGAGAAAAGCCAACATCAACCGTATATGAGGCACTCTGTGATCTGGCCCTCAGAGCAGCCCATTTGCCATGACTCTTTTCCTCGGTCTGATGCCAGAGTAGAAGCTCAGAGAAACTGGAGAGAAAAAACAGAGAAAGGCAGAGAGCGGTAGGTTTTACCAACCTTCGTTCATTGTTAATCTTCCAGCTAACTAATAAAATACAGTCAGTATAATAGCCCAGTTTTCTGCATGGGCTATTTTAAGACCAATGAAATCGATCTTAGTTCCCTGTGCTGGTTGTCTCAGATATTCGTATGAACAGTAGCAGCTCCAGAAACTCTGTATTAGGTGTGACCTAGGGCAATAATCTCATTGGATGGGGCATTGGGAGGGGGGAAATAGGGGAGTGGTCGCAAAACTATATTTGTATGGTAAGCATATTGTTTTTAGTTGATTCTGTGTTTATTAGGTTGGAGAGATCTGTCAGAGAATTCACAAATTTCAAAGCCACTGCTAGTGAAAGTAGGTACTAGATCTCTTCTGGCTAAAACACGCTTGATCTAGATTAAGTAAAATAGAGAATCAAAGGCTATAAGTTATAAGGGTGTTGGACAGACCCAGTCAATGGAATTCAGGCAGGCCTGGGGGGATGCTAGAACCAGGGACTGGGAGGCCCTTAGAATGTTCCAGCTTCTCTCTTCTCTTATTGCCAACAAGCTAATTTCTTCTACTTCTCAGTTTCTCATTGTGGGAAATATGGCTGCTCCACAGCTCCCAAGTTTACATTAAAATGCCAGTTTCAAAGAGATACTAACTCGACCGTCTCTTAGTCCCAATACTAAATTATGAGAGAGAGAATGGACTGGTCCAGCCTGAGTCAGGTGGCCACCCCCAGTCCAGTCACCGGCTGTACATCATGGCTGCTGGAGGGTGTGTGGGGTGGTGGTGGGGATATCCACTGTGTTAAGGAAAAAGCATTTGTAATCACCATAAAGAAACATGTGGATACCCAGTGTTTGATAGCTGCTTGCTGTTGAACTTATCTATTGATTGAGCTGTGGATTAAGCTGTTACTTCTATAACAGTGTCTTGGTTATTTGGCTCTTGACTGTCTGGTAGCTTCAAACAGTATGAAAGAAAATAATAATAGTAGTAGTAGTAATAGTAATAATAATAATAGCAAAGACTTACATTGTACCTTAATAAACCAGACTGTTCTAAGCGCTTTGCTCTTTGTTAGTTCATCTAAATTAATCCTCACAACAATGGCATCAGGTAGATACGATTATGATTTCTATTTTAAAGATGTGTAACTGAGGCACAGAGAGGTGAAGTCATTTGCTCAAGGTCACACTGTCAGTAAGAGGTGGAGCCAGGATTCGAATCCAACAGCCTAGCTCCAGAGTCTATACTCCCAAGGGGAGCAGTTGGGAATGGCTGGAAGGCTCCAAAGACAAAGCTGGAAAGACATTCCATGTTGGATCAGTTCACCAAATAACCAAGAGGGACTCTCTCACTGGCCGACAATGGTAGCTAGAGCCGGGAACAAGAGAAGCTGCACCAAAAAGTGAAGAGGCAAGAAACCATCACAAAAATATGGATGGAAGGAGAAAGAGACTAGGCAAAAGAGGTGCTCTGAGGTACTGTGAAGTCGGAAAACCATAGAACAGAACTGGCAGAAAGCAGAGAAACACCATCCCAATGTTGTTCAAATTTTGGTCCATAGACCTAAAAGCTCTTGAAAAGAACGCAGTTGCCTAGCCCCCGCTCTGGACGGCAACAGAAGTCTATCGGATCCACCAGAAGCCCACATGGTTTAGCAGACACTGTTAGGCACTCTCATTTCATGATTGCACTGAGTGAGCAGCGCGCAGCCTTGTGCCCCCCCAGGACCCTGTAGGCATCACTGCCTATGCCAGTGTCTTCCTTAAACCAGCTCCTGGGGCAGGGAAGTGTGTAGTACATTTTTTTTTTTTTTAAAGATTTTATTTATTTATTTGACAGAGAGACACAGCGAGAGAGGGAACACAAGCAGGGGGAGTGGGAGAGGGAGAAGCAGGCTTTCTGCCGAGCAGGGAGCCCGATGTGGGGCTCGATCCCAGGACCCTGGGATCATGACCTGAGCCGAAGGCAGACGCTTAACGACTGAGCCACCCAGGCGCCCCTGTAGTACATTTTTAATGACTTCTGTGGATAGGAGGATCTCAAAGGAGAACCGAGACTGCTTAAGCTTTCATTCTAGCTCTGTCACAAACTAGCCACGTGACCATTGGCAGACACTTAATTTCTCTGCAGTTTAAGGTTTCTTTTGTCAAGGTTATATATAGGTTAGACTGGATCAACGAACAGTATCTGGAATATGTCCTTCCACACATGTCTTTCCGTCTGTCCTGCAGCCTTTCACATCCTCCTCTGGCCATGGCAGACATTAATCAGTCAGACACTCCTCACTGAGCTTACCTCCCAGGATTAATCACAATGCCCCAGGCACCCATTAACAATTGCTTAAAGTTGGCCTCCAGTTGAAACTAATTTATCTCTAGAATAGATGATCCACAAAGTTCCTGTAAACTCTGAAAATTCATAGCTCTCTTCAAGGAAAAAAAAAGTAATTTCATTTTTTTTTGCCTTAAAGGATTCATTTTCATTTATATAAAAATTCATCCAACAAATATTTTCATATTTTGATTTTAAGTCTCCAGCAGATCTTCTCACTCCCAATTATTCCAATTTAGATTGTAATTATGATTTGAATGTTGTTCGTACTAAAAACCCTGTAAATCTTCATTATTCAGTTATGCTAAGAGGTTGGACTAACTTGACCTTTAACTTATGTTTTAGGCCAGCTTGAATTTGGATATAGCTTTATTTATAAAGACAAGTTTAAAGTTTGAGGATTTACTATTTAAAAAAAAAAAAGGAGGGGTGCCTGGGTGGCTCAGTTGGTTAAGCATCTGCCTTCGGCTCAGGTCATGATCATCAGGCTTCCCTGCTTCTCCCTCTCCCTCTGCCCCTCCGCCTGCTCGTGCGCACTCTCTCTCTCTCAAATAAATAAATAAAAATCTTTAAGTAAATATTTTTTTGAAAAAGGAAAACCCTGAATTTTAAAGTATTTTAGGGAAAAAATATAAATAAAAACTTTCTTAAGTGTTGAAACCAGGCCTCGCCTGTTGATTACTTAAGAGAAATTCTTAGACCAGTTGTAAATAATTCAAAGTTTTACGTTTTTGTTTAAGAATTCTAAGGCCGATGCTTACAAATTAGCAAGTCTAAGGAGAAAAAAAGTTTTAAAAATATGGTACAGTTGACCTTTATTGTTTTAAGTTCCATGAATTCTGTGCCAATAAAAACATTGGTTTTCTTCCCCCCATTGGCACTGGGTTGAAATTGTTGAAAATAGTGATTTTGCTCCTTTTATTAACCTCAAGGAACATTGTGTCGGGATGGGAAATGAATATTTTAAGCAGGCAAACAATCTTCCCAAAGCAATTTTGGAGAAATTTGGAATTGGCCTGAGTAGGTAGGTTTTGATATTCTGATCTGGACTCAAAACAGAAACATTTCGGTTCTGGACACTTCTTTGTGAGGTCTGGAAGGGTTCCCTTGACATCAACTATGTCCTGGATCCCAACCCACACCTTATTTCTGAGGAGGCCTAGTCCGGAGCTTGGGCTGTGTTCCATCATTTAACCAATTGCAAGGCCTGAGAAACCTCACACTCTGATGGGAAAATGTACTAAGACAAGTGGCCCTGGGTCAGATGGAGCCCATTATGTAAAGCCTCAGGAAATTGGACTAAGGCCCTGGAGGGCAGAGAGATTGGCTGAATTAGTCAAATGTCTGAATTATAAAATATTTGACCAGAAAAAAATGTATTATGTGAAAACACAGAAGTAGCTGAAACTAACTCCTCAATGTGAATTACCTGGTAGAGATGCCTAGAAGGTGACCTCTTCCTTTGTAATCAGGAGAGTAAATACGCAAATGAAGCGTGTGATCAACCTCCTTAAATGATTGTTCACTTACACCTGATTGAAGTTCCCCCTGCAACTGTATGGCATGATGGAAAGAGGAGTGCCTCTGTAATCCAGCGGTCAGAGTTCATACACTAGCTCTGAATTCTCTTGCATAAAGCCTGACGTATTAGAAAAGAGAAGATGTATATTCTAATACACTAGAAAGGAGAAGACCCTATAAGGAGACAATATGATGACAGCTAACGGTGGTCACTGATGCCATAAACTGATGCTTCAACTCTCTGATCTTGAGTTGGCTCATCTGTAAAATGGAGCTGTGGCCTCTGCCTCACAAGGAAAATCCAATGGCTCATGAGGGCCTACCTGGTTGTCCTCTCAGCAGGGCAGTCTCATCTCCTCCTGGCCTTTCTCTTGCTCATGCCACCTGGTCACCTGGCCTCCTGGCTCTTCTCTATTCTGGCTTTATGGGCTTTGCTGGGCTTTGTCCTCAGCGTGGAACCTGGTTCCTTCAGTTTGCTTGGCAAACCCCCTCCCCCCACTTCAAGTCCTCCTCACAGGCCAACTTTGACAAACCTTTTTAAGACAGTGACCTGCTCTACCTGTCATGTCTCACTCTAGATCTTCCATATCACATTTGACTTTTTTTCTTAGCACTCATTGCTAAGAAATACCTCTTTGTTAACTTATTATGTTTATTGTTTATTATGTCTCCCAACTGAAATATCCTTTAAAAGGGGTAGAGACTTTTGTATCAATTTTTTTCATTGATGTTGCACCTAAAAGAGTGACTGGCACAGAAAAAGACACTAAATACATTTTTTTTTAATGAATAAATGCAAGCTAAGTCTCCAAGCAACCAAAGAGTCCATACAACACAACACATGATTTATTCTGAGGGCGGCCCTAGAGTCCCTTGCATAGAGCCCTGTTGGCCCTTAGTTTTGATATCATCTCGACAAACAAGCTCTCTGGTTTCCCAGCTTACAACATTTTAGAAAAGGGAAGATCCTAAAAGGTGGCAATGTGAGACCAGCTAGCAGTGATCACTGACCCCTTGATACCAAGAGAGGAGATGGAAAACTTAAAAATAAGCTGGAAAAATTAGATCACATGTCTGAGACCATTTTATGAAGGCAAATAGCCCCAGAGGTCTTCACTCACATGAAATGTTATGCATTTATTGCATTGAGAATAATGATTGGAGTTGTAAAGATAAGGCTGACTCATATTCATCAAACACTACTTAAGAAGATAAGAATATGTATCATACACTGCAGTTCAGTAGGACGTTTAGTGAACGCCTAGTAGGTGCTGGGCACTGTGCTTAGTGCTAGAGATTTAAAGGAAGATATGTGCTTGTAGTCTGGAGTGTGAAACGGATAATGTAAACAATTTTAATTTTGTTCAGAGATATTGAAGTTTTAGCATTTAAGAAGGCATAATTAATTATACTGGAAAATTTACTTAAATGAAAGAGCTCATTCCCTGGATATGCTGCTATGAATTATTGTGAATCCCAAAGTTGGTAGAGTATTAGTCAGCCAATCAGGCTTACACCAAAGGGATACATTTACTGCCCTAATTAATGTACAGTATTTGATCCAAGCTCTTAACTTCTCTCCACTTCCCAAAGATACCATGTTGAAAAGTAAGGTCAAATCTGGCAACTAAAAGAAAGCTGACATTATTGGTACCATATTTTTAACACTCAATTTAACACTCTATTATGCAGTTTCAGTATTCTATAATTTTTCATATAAATAGTTTTTTCACCAACAAGGTTGCAGATTCCTTCACATTAGAAACAAGGTCAAAAATGTGATCAGGTCAGTGTTGTGTATGTTCAAATTTAGATCTAGCTAATATTTATTCTTTGTCTCTTATATGTAAGCTCTGTGCAAAGCATTTTTCACGCTATCTCACCCCTTATATTGTTTCATAAAGAATCTTGTGATGTAGATATTCTTATCACAATTTCTAGAGTGAGGAACCTGAAGCTAGTTGGGTTATTTATGACCCTACCTCTTGTAAGTGGATTTGAATTCAGGTCCTAGCCTGAAGTCTAGGACCAGTGGTGTTGAATAACGAGCTTTGGTTATGCCCATACTTAGTCTTTCACTGAAGTTTAATGTCATCTCAGAATATTTTTTAGGTCTTGGATTATTTATTTTCTTTCTGTTGTTTGGACCCTACTTGTAGATCAAGTTTCACATCTGTGCTGCAGTTTAGCACCCAAAAAAGAAATTTTATATATGATAGAGCCAGAGTGTATTTTTCTTTATCCTTTGGTTATTTTTCCTTTCCTACTCACATAGCTTGTGGTTAAATTATTTTCTTAGACTTTCATACTAAAATAATTTGCCTTTGGGTAGAGGCCAAGCACAGACCATTTTCAATTCTCTACAAGATTGTTTTTCTAAGCAATTCAAATGAAAGAATTCCCATGTCTTACAATGGGCATTTGTAAGTTGGTTATTTTGGGCAATCAGTGCTAGAATGTAGTCTCATTTCAAAACCTTGCATCTTCTCACTACACCTATCCTTAGGAAACGACCCAATAGGTACATAGAAAACAAGAGCAATGATCCAAAAGCCCACACCAGTTACTGTTTCCAGATTCACATAACAGTTTGTCTCCTTCGTGTTGAGTTTGAAATTTTAATGAGGCTATTTAATTTCCCACTTTTTACATAGCTATGCATAAAAATTCCTTCTTACCTTAAAGGGAACTAAGAATTGGAATGAAGAACCCTCGAACTAATCAAAATAATCCTATGGCTTACATTTATCAAGCACTTACCTCGTACCTGGAATAATGCTAAATGCTTTATCTACTGTAGCTAAGACCTACGACCCCCTGTGGTAGATAATTTTCTTCATATAAAGTAGATGTACTAACACTCAAAGAAATAATTTTTCAAGGTCACTCAGCTGGCACAAATGCCAGATCCAGGACTCAAAACCAAATCAGGCTGTCTCCAAAACCCTTGTCTTCATCTCTCTAAAAAACAAAACAAAACAAAACCCCAGACTGTTATTTTGAAATATTTTAGATATACAAAAAAGTTACAAAGAAAATACAGAGAGTTCATGTATACCCCTCACCCAGTTTTCCCCAGGCTGGCATGTACATTTCCAAGATCATTTGTTAAAAATGAGAAACGGATGTTGGTACATCGCTATTAACTAAACTCCAGATTGTATTCGGATTTCATCAGTTTTTCCACTAAGGCCCTTTTTTTATTCCAGGATCCAATCCCAGGGAACCACGTTGCATTGGGTTGCCATGTCCCCCTAATCTGCCTGGTCTGGATAGTTTCTCAGTCTTTGTTTTTACGACCTTGGCAGTCCTGAGAAATACTAGCCAGGTATCCTGTAGAATACCCACCCCCCCCCAAACTGGGTTTGTTTAATGTTTTCTCATGATTAGACTGGGGTTATCAGTTTTTTGAAAGAATATCGCAGAGGTAGAATCCTGTTTTTAAGCGTTTCCTGATCCTGTATCACTTTCAGTCATGCCTATGTTATAGATGAGCAGAATATTTCTGTTTGCCATTCTACCTGAGAATCAACTACAACCGTAGCATGGTTTGGAAAAACACAAAAAGGCAGAGGTTCATTTAAGTTTGTAACATAATGAGAAATCACATGATGACTTACTTATTTCCATATTGACAGTTGACAGCTTGATAATTAATGTCAGTGTGGAGAAATTCCTAATGAACTCCTAATGTTCAGGTGAAGAGAAGTTCCAATATTTTCATGTTGGAAATCCTTCCAAGAGAAGTATGCCTAAATATGGCAAACATTTTATTTAAAAAAAAAGAAGTTTCTTTAGTGCTACTTACGATAATAAAATGTTTAAAAAATAACATAAATGAGGGCGCCTGGGTAGCTTAGTCGTTAAGTGTCTGCCTTCGGCTCAGGTCATGATCCCAAGGTCCTGGGATCGAGCCCCACATCAGGCTCCCTGCTCAGCGGGAAGCCTGGTTCTCTCTCTCCCACTCCCTCTGCTTGTGTCCCTCTCTTGCTGTGTTTCTTTCTCTGTCCAGTAAATAAATAAAATCTTAAAATAAATTCCTGACAACAGGAATATTTATGTAAATTGTAGCATATCCCCACATTGGTATAACATACATTTTATACATATATATATTTTAAAATGATGTTTCCAGAAGGTAAATATTACTATAGACAGAATATAGCGGAAAAAGCTAGACACAATATTGTATATTTATCACTGTCACAGCTAATGATGTACGCATTGTCCAAAAATGACTGCAGGAAGATAGACCAAAATGTCAACAGTGGTTGTTGGGTGGTAGGATTATGAGTAAGTTTTACTTCCTTCTACTTTTCCATACATTCCATGCAATTAGGATGTTTACATTTTCCTTTGTTAAAATATTTATTTATTTATTTATTTATTTATTTATTTATTTATTTATTCATTCATTCATTCATTCAAAGGAAGAATCCTTGAGAACCAGATGCATGAGTTAGTCCTCGTTCTGTCTCTAACCCCCGAGCCACCGAACGCCCAAGGTCGGAATGCTAACATTCTCTGAGGGTGGGGAGTTGGGAAGAAGCAGGAGGTGCTCTGCCCCCACCCACCTCACACCACTGTCAGCACCCTATACACACACTCCTATATCTTGACAGCCCTCCAGAGGCAAAGTGCATCCCTGTAGTCACCTGAAATTAGACTGAGACAGAGGTGAACACTTACGAGCTCTGTGATCTTGAGTCAAGAGATAAAGGAGTGGTCAAGGGGAGTCCCACAGCTTAGATTTGAACCTTGGCAGATGAATTTAATCTCTGTACCTCTGTTTCATCATCTATAAAATGGGAATAATAACAGTATCTATCTACCTTATGAGATTTGGGAGAGGACAAAATAAGTTATACCTATAAAGTGCTTAGAATAGTGCAGAGCATGGGGCGTCTGACTGGCTCAGGGCGAAGAACGTGCGACTCTTGATCTTGGGGTCATGAGTTAAGCCCCACATTGGGTGTAGAGATTACTTTAAAATTTTTTATTAAATTAAAAAAAGGGACACCTGGGTGGCTCAGTCGGTTGAGCATCTGCCTTCGGCTCAGGTCATGATCCCAGGGTCCTGCGATCGAGTCCCACATCAGGCTCCCTGCTCAGTGGGGAGCCTGCTTCTCCCTCTGCCTGCCGCTCCCTCTGCTTGTACTCGCTCGCTCTCTGACAAATAAATAAATAAAATCTTTCTTAAAAAATTAAAAAGAAAATGAAGAACAGTGCATGGCACATAGTGGGTACCCAATGAATGGTCTTTAATATAATGGCTTGTGATTGAACTGTTAATTTTTATTCACCAGGAATCTGAGAATGCTCTACTAAATGGTTTCTTGGGCAACCTCCAACTCTAAAACGTGGTGATTCTGATTATCCAGAGGCTATAGCTTCTGAAACTGTGACTCTGAAAATTATGTGTGGGGTCTAAAGGTGGCCAGAAGCTCACTAATGTCTATTCGTGTGGGAGAAGAGTATATAAATTCCAGCTTAGATTTATGAAGGTCAGAAACACATGTCCCAAAAGGACCTCCAGCTGAAGGCTATAGCTCTTGGTTTTTCAAGCAGGATCACATAAAAAAAAAGAATGTGCTTCTGCCAGAGTGGATGTATTCTTACAGCCAAAAATCCTAAAAGTTCTCTTGTGGCCACATGTGACATGATTTAAGATTTTGGACATTATATGAAGAAGTAGCTCATTAGTTTATTTGAAGTGGTGAATGCTACAGAATTGGGAACACCAAACACTTAGTATTTAATACAATATTAAGGATAATGCCAGTATAAAAGAAGCAGCTTGAACTGTTCCTAGATTAGGGGATACAGAGAAGCTATTGAAAAGCTTAATTTCCAGAGCACTTAATGCAGGGTTGGCAAGTGAAGTGAATGTTTGGGTTTGAGGACCTAGCTTTTAGAGACTACAAAATAAATACTTAGGCACCTCATTGGTGACCATTGCCAAGAAGCTGTGAAGACAAAGAATTGAGGTCCAGTGTAAGAGCACCACCTTGGGGATTGGGAGACCTGGGTTCCCCAGGGAAGGTTGTTCTCGCTTTGGGGACCCCTTCATGTCCAGCCTGGCTCACTGAGTGTCCAGACAGAAAGGAACACAGGTCTCTAGTCTGCTCGTGTGGAGCAAAAAGGGTCTTAGACTCACAGCAAGGATGTAATCCAGCCTGTGTGTTTTGGATCTAAATTAATCCCCAATCAGGCCAGTTTAAGAGAGGATGTTTTAACTTGATTGAAATGAGTTTGCAACTTCTACACGGGTAGTAGAAACAACATTTTCAAAGCACTTTGCAGCCTCTAGTGCTCTAAGTCTTCAGAGCCAGGCAGATCTGAGTTTGAATCCCAGATCCACAATTTTTGAGCTATAAGACTGGGGCAAATTACTGTTTGCCAGTTCCCCAGTTCCTTCTCAGAGGTGCTGAGAAGTTTAGATGAGATTCTGTATCAAAGTCCCAAGCACAGAGCTAGGTACATAGTGAACACCCAGCGGCCACCACAACCATCACCTAAAGGGTCGTCTTTGCTCCTCACAATGACCCTTTAGGTGATGATTGTGTGGCCCCTGTTTTGCAGAGGAGAAAACTGAGGTTAGGAGAAGCTGAGTACTTGTCTGAGATCAGACACGTAGAAGCAGAGGAAGAGCCAACATTCACGGCTCCATCTTCAGACTTAACTTCTAGCTTCCCATTGCATGACAAGGCAATGCCTTCCTTTTAATGCAGCACCAACCAGATACTCATTTCTATCAGTCAAACAAGTGTTTTTGGAGCAGCTACTTCTCTTTGTGCACTTGGGAAACCAGCTTTTGTCCCCAGAGACTCTGGCAAAGTGGCCTAAGGCTGTAAGTTATGCTGTCCCAGATTTTCTGATCCAGAACCCAAGCAGTTGAACAGCCAGTGAGAATAGGTAAGCAAGGGGGAGTCCCCATAGGTACAGGAGGTAGAGGGATGGGTGGAGGCAGGGGTAGGGGTGGGGGTGGGGAGTGAAGAGTCTGCGGCCCAAGTTCAGGACAGTGTCATCTGGCCTGGGGCGATACTGGACTTGGGGGCTGTCTGGACCTAGAGCCACAGCTGCCTTAAAACTGGACTGCCTGAAGTCTTCCATTGTGCCCTGGCCTTTCTGCCCAACGGTAGGTTCAGTTATGGTCAGCGAAGCACTTAGGCCCTGTTGTCACTGTCTGGGTTTTGAGTTGCAGTTGAGTCCCCATCACCTCTTCCCAAAGTCAAAAGCAGACACTCGGTCAGTAGTTATTCATGCCCGTCAACACAGACTTCCGCATCCCAGCCCCCACGTCAGGCTCCATGCTCAGTGTGGAGTCTGCTTAAGACTCTCTCTCCGTCTCCCTCTGCCCCTCCCCCCTTCTCTCTCTCTCAAATAAATAAATAAATCTTAAAATATATATGAATAAATAAATGCTTATTTCTCTGTGCAAAATCAGGAACAATGTTTCTTTACCTTGAGCCTATTTAATATTTAGGTATTTCGTTTCTGCTTATTGGTCATTTTTTTATTATGAAATATTTTAGACATAGTAAAAGTATAAATATAAAGAATATGTGGCAGTCATTACATGAAACATTATAAATACATTTGATGTCCTCTCTAATTCCCTCCTGGATCATGGCCCTCTCCCTGTCGCCACCCCTAAGGTAATCACCATCATAATTTTGGTATTTAATGATTCCCATGCATGTTTTAATACTTTTAATACATATGGATGTATTCTTTTTTTTTTTAAAGATTTTATTTATTTATTTGATAGAGATAGAGAGAGGGAGAGCACAAGCAGGTGGAGTGCCAAGCAGAGGGAGAGGGAGAAGCAGGCTCCCCGCTGAGGAAGGAGCCTGAGTGGGGCTCGATCCCAGGACCCTGGGATCATGACCTGAGCTGAAGGCAGCCCCTTAACCGACTGAGCCACCCAGGCGCCCCTGGATGTATTCTTAAATTATAGTCTTTTGCATATCTTTAAACATCTTCGCAATTATGTTGAAGTAGGTATCTTTCAACTTCCTCATTTCTAAGATGGGTTTGGTGATAATATCTACCTTTCAAAAGTTTGTTGTGAGGATGAAATGAGTTAATACATGCAAAGCCCATAAAGTTCTACCTGGCACTTAAGTGTTAAATAAATGTTAGCTATTATTATCATTATATTTTCTACTTATTGTGCTTCAAGAGTTATCCATGTAATACAGTTTCAGACCATTTATTTTAATCACTAAGTATAACATTCCATTATATCAGTAAACTGAAATGTACTTCTCCAGGCCTCTGTTGAGAACTATTTAGTTGTTCCCAATTTTTTCTATTAGAAACAATTTTGCAGTCAACATTCTGGTACATGTCTCCTTGTACGTGGGCAAGTTTTTCTGGCTACATGTAAAACAAAGAATGTGAAATTGCTGGTATATAACTTTAACATATTTTAACTTACTTCTACTAATAATTATACTGGGCTGTGTGTGTGTGTGTGTGTGCAGATCTTGAACATTGCTAGCAGATAGTAAGCTCTTAGAAGACAGCCAGTGTCATTCAATCATTCTTCGATTCATGCACCCAATATAAGGAGCATACCGGTCTAGGTGACAGGATATAAAAATCAAATTGCATGGACTGCCTCCCAGGGGTCTCTGTGTTCTGGAAGGACACACTCAGGACACAGGTAGTCAGATTGGCAGTCATTTTAAAGGCGAAGGTTTTCACTGAAAATCCAGGATGGACCAGGCATCATATGTACACTCTCAAACATACCTCTCGGGCGCCTGGGTGGCTCAGTTGGTTAAGCAACTGCCTTCGGCTCCCACATCGGGCTCCCTGCTCAGCAGGGGGTCTGCTTCTCCCTCTGCCCTCTTCCCTCTCGTGCTGTCTCTCATTCTCTCTCTCTCAAATAAATAAATAATCTTAAAAAAAAAAACATACCTCTCATTAATGGCACCACTTGCTTGTTGGGTGTTCAGAACTAGTCATTCATCTTGCAGAGTCCAGTTTCCTCTGATGAGAAAACACTGTTTTATTGTGTTTAAAAGCACAGATCAGAGTTTGAGTCCTAACATCACATATGAACTGCATGCACTTGTAGAAAGGATTGAACTCCTGTAAGTCCCTGCTTCCTGATCTGTAAATGGTGCTCATATAGTATGTATCTAAAAGGGGGCTTGCGAAGATTACATGAGAAAATGTGAGTAAAGTTTTTAGCATGGTGCCTAGCACATAAAAAGTGCTCAACAACTGGTAGCTATAATGATGATCATGTTGATTATGGCATCCATTCCCCAGAAGATGCATGCCTTTTTAGAAGTTAGCACAGCTAGGAGGCATCAAGAACTTTTACTTTCTTCATTGCACCGTCAATCATCAGCCTATTACCTGATTTGAAATTTTA
The DNA here is from genome assembly GCF_002201575.2 of Neomonachus schauinslandi. NCBI lineage: Eukaryota > Metazoa > Chordata > Mammalia > Carnivora > Phocidae > Neomonachus > Neomonachus schauinslandi. The sequence goes on along the minus strand of NC_058413.1, from coordinate 66,022,301 downwards.
GGATATTACCAGTTACTACCTCTTCTATGTGAATGTATATTCACGACATATTTGATCCCAGCCTTGCTTTATTTGGAGAATGGTGATGTTTTGTTTTGTTCTCTAATTTATTTTTTTCAGCCAACAGATTTGGCTCTAATTAACAGAAAAAAACGGTAACTTCTTGTAAGTCTCTTGATTCCTCTCTGCACACTGGGGCAGGCTTCCAGGCCCAGGAGCTCTGCTGGCGGCTGCACGCTTGAACCTCTAGAGGGAGCTTGCAGGGTGTTTGAATCCATTGCTTTGCCTCTGGGCAAAACTGCATTTAAACTATACTTGAAAACATCGTTATCGTGAGTAGATTCTTAGAGAAAAATTCCAGGATCATTTTCCAAAACAGATTCAGAGAGTCCCCAGTCTGCTTCCATCACATGCATACTTAATTTTACTGGAATTAGGTTTCCTTTCAGAGTGGTCTCCAGCTCCCCACAGTGGCCCCTCCTAGGAATTTTCCTAAATTAAGCAAGTGTGCATGCGTGAACTCCGAGAGATGTGCGGGCCTTATCTTTTGGCTGCCTCTTTGTCTCTTTTCTAGAAGCAGGCATAGAATTTCACAAATAAGGAGCTGCCGCTAAACTTAATCTGCTAGATTTATCACAGAATGTATGGAGCTTTTCCTGTCTCTAAGAAATACCTCCTGTTATTTTTGTTTTCTATTTTCTTCATTTGTAACCTTATATTTAAGGGAGTGTACCGCTATGCTTAAATTAATCAACTCTGGGATAAAATGTATTTCTGTTCCCCCAAACAACAGCCTGGTGACAAGCACTTGGAAAATAACATAATGGGTACATTTGGCTTATGGGGCGGTCAAGGCATGATTTTCTTGCAAGCATGCCTGAAAGAATGATTCCGGAACCCCAGTCTTTTTCTGAAGGAGAGAGAGCAGAGGAGTGCCCTCCTCAAGTATCCGAAGGGCCATCAAGCAGACTGGGGAGTACACTTATTCTGCATCTCCAGAAGGCAGACCAAGGGCATACAAGTAGTGTTGAGTATGAGGTCAACTTTCGCTCAATGTAAAGAAAAACTTTCTAAAAACCACTGACTGCTCCATCTCTGGAAGTACTTGATTGGAAGCTGAAAAAACATCTATCAAGGATACTGCCCAAGGGGGTGGGGAGGGCCCTTAGATCCCTTCCAACTCTGAGATTCTGTGACTCTCTTATGGGAAGGACCTACTTTCCTATTTGCCTCTTGATGGTGGTATTAACTTGACTCTTGGCATATTTTTCCCCTGTAGTGAAAAAACTGTGTCTATTAAGTCATTGGTGTTATACAGTCACTGGCATTATATATATTAGTGGCATTGGTGTTATGGAATTGGAGAGGACAGAATGGCAATGTGTGTGGTGGGAAAGGGAGAGAGGACAGGTGAGGGAAGGGCTCACAGACCTGAGGTCACTGAAGGATGAGAGGAATTAGGGAAGGCTAGGGGTCTCCAAGGCAAAATTATGAGAAGATGAGAGATCTTGGTTTATTCAAGGCATGAGGTATTTTCTGGAATGGCTTGACTTAATGCCATCAGGGTAAGGGGAGAAGTAAAGGTTAATAAGGAGGTATGATACTCAAAATATTTAATGACCTGTATGGTTTGGATCTAAACCAGTCAAAACAGTGGCCAGCTATGTCTTAATGCTGTAAGAATACCAGATAAATATCAGCCCAATCAATAAGTCTGCAAAGTAATTTTTGACCAGAATATCCCAAACAAGGAGTAGCACAATCACATTTGCAATTTAGAAAGATCACTCTGAGAGGAGAATGGATTGCTCAAATTCTTAATGGCTGTGAGTGTAAATTGAATAGAGTTTATTCAGCAAGCTTCAAGAAGCTACATTAAGCCATAAATCCAGCTATGGAAAATAAGCCTATTCCTCAGCCCACAACAACAACGATAACGATAACAACAAAACCCGCAATGTGCCAAAATGAAAATCAAGCTGTTGGTTTACAAGAAATGTAACCCTATCTCCTTCAGTTGTTCTCCGTGCCAGACTGGTTTTCAGGCGAAGCCTGGTTTGGCATGGATTCCTGGCAAATTTGCTGAAAACCACAACCTCACATGTTTACACTTCTTTCTCTGGGGGACACATGGATTAGAAAAAGAAATAGGGGTGATTAAGACAGGAAGGGTAAGCATCAGATAATCCAAAGCCAGACAAGTGACCAACAAATCAAAACCAGTCAACCAACCAAAGTCTCCACACCGCTCCACTGAAATTCCTCCTCTCCCCCGTATGGGGAAGAGTAATCAGCACTGTGAACTATCAGTCAGTTCCCAGTGGGTAATGGTGTATTTTTTTCCGTCATCCCCGTGTAAGAACACGAGGCCTGAGCAGCATCTGGTGAACATCGGTCACTGAGGGTGTCAGGGGTATTCTAAGGTACTGTCAAGCTCAGGGGGCACAGGAGGAAGCCTGTGTAACAGAATCTGAGAACCCTGATGGGGACCCGAAAACAGCTTCACCAAAGGTGGACCACCGATTGATTCTTTAGGGTCAAGGCCAGGTTTCCATTTGAGTGGCACTTGTGTGTGTAGTTCAAAGTGGCCTGAGATACCCCTTTCTCTTCGCTGACCACAAGGAGAAACTTAGGAAGGCGTGTCCCTGAGAGCTATCCCCAAACTCTAGTTCAACATGGTGTGTCAAAGGCTCAGGGGGGAAGCAATGTACTTGGAGCCAAGTATGTGGTCGTGGGCAGGGGAACTCCTGAGCCTCAGTCTCCTCATCCATAAAATCAATCCTCACTTGACTTATGGGATTGCTGGGATCAATTGCTCATTGTTATGTAAGTGTCATATGATATTGTTGTTATTGCTCTTCTCAGATGAGCTCAGACAGCTGTGGGAGTGGGGGAATGGGGAGGTGGAGTCTTTTCTTGGTGGCAACGTGCAGCGGACTCCCAGATCCTTCTCTGGGAGGGACACACAATAGGCTCTGGAAGCTCTTAGAAAGCTGGAGTGGAGAAATAGTCCATTGTTTCTGGGCCAATAAGTTGGGGCGTGGAGACAGACTCAGGGAGGAGAAAATCATTGAAATTGTCCTGGAGGAAGATACTTGAAGGGAAAAACTTTGAGCTTTGGAGTCGGACTGTCTGGGTTTGAAGCCTAGCCACCTCCCCCATCTCTGGCTGTATGACCCAGGGAGGCTGCCTGTTACAAAGATTCCAAATAACGTAGTTGAGGGGCATCTGTTGGCACAGGTGGCTGAGTGTCCAACTCTTGATTTTGGCTCAGGTCATGATCTCAGGGTCATGAGATCAAGCCCTATGTCAGGCTCCGTGCTCAGGGGGTAGTCTGCTTGAGATTCTCTCCCTCTCCTTCTGTCCCTACCCCCCCCCCGCACTCTCTCTCTCTAAAATAAATAAATAAATCTTTTAAAAAAATAAAGTAGTTGAATAGAGCCTGAAATAGTAAATATCAATGAATAATGACTATTGTTAAGTACCACTGATTTCAATGTACAGCTAGCCCTTGAAGGAACAAGGTGGTGGTTAGGGGCACCGACCCCCAAGCAGTTAAAAATCCTTGTATACTTTTCACTTCCCAGAAACTTGACTACCAAAATAGCCTACTGTTGACTGGAAGCCTTACCGATAATAGGAACAGTTGATTAACACATATTTTGTATGCTATATATATTTACTGTGTTATTACAATAAACTAGAGAAAAAAAGGTTATTAAGAAAATCATAAGGGGGGGCACCTGGGTGGCTCAGTCGTTAAGTGTCTGCCTTCGGCACAGGTCATGACCCCAGGGTTCTGGGATCGAGCCCTACATTGGGCTCTCTGCTCGGCGGGAAGCCTGCTTCTCCCTCTCCCACTCCCCCTGCTTGTGTTCCCTCTCTCGCTGTGTCTCTCTCTGTCGAATAAATAAAATCTTTAAAAAAAAAAAAAAGAAAAGAAAATCATAAGGAAGAGAAAACACATTTACAGTATTGTATTTTTTTTTTTAATTCACATAGAAGTGGACTTGCGCAGTTCAAACCTGTGCTGTTCAAGAAGGGTCAGCTGTAATTCAACAAAAAATACTTATTCATACAAATGCTACATGTGGCAAACTTACATGTGGAATCTTAAAATAAAAAGAAGGTGAACACACAGAAACAAAGTAGAATGGTGGTTGCCTAGGAGTGGGGGAAATAGGGAAAAGTCAGTAAAAGGGTACGAACTTTCAGTTATAAGGATCTGATCTAATGCATAACATGGTGACTGTACTGTGTAACTGAAATTGCTAAGAGAGTAGAACTGAAGTATTCTCACACACACAAAAAGGATAAATATGTGAGATGGTTACATTAATTACCTCGACACAGGGTGTACATGTGTGGAATCATCATGCTGTATACTTTAAATATATTACCATTTTGTCAATTATACCTCAGTAAAGCTAAAAATAAGTACTTGTTCATAGAGGAAATGCCAAGTCCTAGACTGAAAGGGACTCTGAGCTCCCCTGAATCACAGATGAGAAAGCTGAGGACCAGGGAGGCTGGCCCAAGGTCACACGGCTACTGGGGGCAGAGTTGCGCCGTCCACACTAGTCTTCAGAAGCAGAGTGATCTCCTCTCCATCACGCCTCTGAGATGGAGGCCTTCGCAGGACCCACGCCTGCTTACGGTTGTCAGATCCCATGACTCAGAAGCACATCCAGCCTTCTGAGTGCTGGTGGAACAGCATGTACAGGTGTTCTGAGGAGTCACGGAGGGTGGTGCAGACCGGAAACCCAGGTTGGCACAGCCCGGCCTGGGGCCCTGGGCGTCAGAGTCAGAGGAGAGGTTGAAGAGTCACATCACCAAGTCTCTCTTTGAAGAGAGGGAGCCACTGTAGGGCTTTAGAGGACAGAGTAACACAGTCAGACTTGTGTTTTAGAAAACACTCCAGGAATGCTGTGAGGAGGACACCATCTGACCTGGTTTGCCCAGGACGACATCAGTACAGTGGATGAAGTTTACGAAGCGCTTTTGTGTGTGTGCATGTGTGTGTTGGGGTGAACAGGGGGATCCCAAAGAGCTCTCGAATTCCTTGGTGCAGATTCTCACTTATCTGATCCTCACAGCCCTAGGAGGGAGTCAAAGCAATTACTACCAGCCCTGTGCTACAGATGGGGAAAACCAAGACGCAGAAGTAAAGCACCTTGTCTGGGCTCGACAGGCCATGAAGCTGACTCTCATTCCAGCACTTTACACCACACTGGATTGTGTATGCTGTAGCCATGTCCATAGTAAAAGTCTTTTGCTCCAAAGTAAATTAAAATACATTGAGGACAAGAGACATAGACATAGCAGATGCTTAGTAAATACTTGTTAATTTTTTCTACTACAAACTACAAAGTTTAATAACAAATTTCAATAACAAATATTTCCATAGCAAATATCTATAGTGTCCAGGGTATAACAGTATTTATAAATATTAAAGCAAACTTTTTAATATCCTAGGAAGTCTCTTTGAGTAAGAGACTTAGAAACTCAGCTTTAATATAATAAAATAACCTACAGAATGGGAGAAAATGTTTGCAAGTATATAAAGAACTCTTATAACAACAACAACAACAAAAGACAAAGAAACTTTAAAATGAGTAAAGTTACTTGAATAGACATTTCTTCAAAGAAGATATACAAATAGCCAGTGGCCCAGGAAAAGATACTCCACGTCATTTATCATTAGAGAAACGCATATCAAAATCACAATGAGATGCCACTTCACATCCACCAAGATGGCAGTACTAAAAACAAAAAAACAAAAAAACAAAAAAACCACACCGGGAATAACAAGAGTTGGTTAAGATATGGAGAAATTGGAACCTTTGTACATTGCTAGTGAGAATGTAAAATGATTCAACCACTGTGGAATTTGCTGTGATTCAGCCACTGTGGAATTCATTGTGGGGGTTCCTGTAAAAGTTAAACATAGAATCACTGTATGACCCAGTAAGTCCTCTCCTAGGTAGATACCCGAAAGAGTGGAAAAGAGACACTCCAACAAATGCATGTGTAAGAGTATCCCTAGCAGCACTCTTCACAGCAGCGAAAAGGTGAAGGAGCACAGATGTCCACCAATAGATGAAAGGATGAACAGATAGTAGTGTATATTTACAATGGTGATGAGTCAGCCATTCCAGGGAATGAAGCATTGATACATGCTACAAGATGAACCTCAGAAACACGCTAATGTGAAAGAAGGCAGACCCAAAAGGTCACCGATTATACGATTCCATTTAGATGAAGTATCTAGAATAAATATATCAAAATAGTGAGATCTATAGAGACAGAAAGTAGCTGAGTGGTTGCTTAGGTCTGGGGGATGGAGGACTGGGAATATGGAGAGCAGCTGCTTAATGGCAAGGATGTTTCTTTTTGGTGTGATAAAAATATTTTAAAACTACATACATAAAAGTGTTGGTTGCACAACTTGTGAATGTACTAAATGCATTTTTAAAAATTAATTTATTTTTAAAGATTTTATTTATTTATTTGAGAGAGAGAGCATGAGCAGGGGAGGGGCAGAGGGAGAAGCAGACTCCCCGCTGAGCAGGAAGCCTGTTGTGGGACTTGATCCCAGGACCCTGAGATCATCACTTGAGCCAAAAGCAGACACTTAACAGACTGAACCACCCAGGTGCCCCCTAAATGCATTTTTAAATGGTTAATTTTAATTTTAAAAATATGTAAAATACAGGGTCACCTGGGTGGCTTAGTCAGGTAAGTGTCCAACTCTTGATTTCAGCTCAGGTCTTGATCTTAGGGTCATGGGTTCAAGCCCCACACTGGGCTCTGTGCTGAGCGTGAACCTACATTAAAAAAAAAATGTGACCTGACCTTGTAATCATGTTCCTTGAGACTGTATTTAAACATTTAATATGTTTAAATTATGGTAATAGGTATATTAATATTCAATAGTAATTTTTCTTAAATTACTAAATTAAATAGTTTCTTAACTATCTATTAAAATGTCATTTCTAATGTAGTGGTTTTTCTTTATCTTTTTTTTTAAGAGTTCAGCTTTTTATTGAACAGGTTACAGAAGAGGTTTAGTTGGAAAGACCAAAGCCCATGTCATCATCAGCCTCCTCTGATTCTTCTTTGCTTCCACCTCCTTCTCCTCGACTGGGGCAGCTGTGCTGTGGGGGAAGGGGAGGGGACCAGGTCCAGCTGTTGGGGCAGGTCCACCAGCCCCTACATTGCAGATGGGGCTCCCGATGTTGACATTGGCCGGGGCCTTTGCAAACAAGCCCGGCCTGAAAGGTTCAACACTTACCCCGGCTCCAAAGTAAATTAAAGTAAAGTAATGAGGGCGTTGCTCTTATCCTCCGTGTGACCATCACCTCATCCTGGAGCAGGATGAGGGCTGAGTAGATGCAGGCGAGCTCCGAGAAGGGCGTGCGAGTGTTGGGCTGGTGCTGCTGGGCACAGTGTAGTTGCCGGATGAAGTGAGGGCCTCACCCCAGCGTGGCCTTAGCTTCCTCTTAACATATTGGATTTTCTACTCCAGGGTTAACTGTCTCCCAGGTTACTTACAGAAACTGTGCCACAGTTTCCTCATCTGTAAAATGAGCATCATAATTGCACCTGCCTCAGTTAGTTGTTGAGAGGACGAAATGAGTTAGGCAATGTAAATCTATACCTATGTAAATCTGCTTACATCCACATTAATCTATTTACATTATGTAATTTTGATATATTTATATATGTTTACATTTATATCCTATAGAAATTCCCTACTTTCATCCAGTTTTCAGGTGTTTCTCAACAAAACAAGAAGTTATAATGTGCAGAGAGCGTTGGTTTTATGAGGGGACAATTCTTTGCTCTTTTTTTCTTCTAGGAGACAGCCCCTTTGCAGCAAGGTATACCCTTGTGCTCCAAGGCATTTCCCAGGTAGACATTAAGTCCTCATGTCAGAAGGTCATGCTGTGTCCAGTACTTCACAGAATTGGATGAGGGGACAAGGAGCCACAACAAGCCTGTTCTCAGTAGGTGTCTAGTGGGCCTCCCCCCAGCAGCAACAAGATGTGTGGCTTCCATGATCTTCACTTGCCCTCACAGGCTAAAAACAGTCCATGGTCCCCGTCCAGCTGCAAGGGAGGCTAGATTTGTGGAGGTACATGGCCTCTTTGTTCAACTACTAACTGTCTCTGCCACACTGGTTTGGAAGAATTTAAGGAACTCTGGCCAGCAGTTCACTGCTGGTTCTGACCTGACCTTGTAAACATGTTCCTTGAGACTGTATTCCAGTTTCTGGTTCCAGGTCCCAGTACCAGGACCCCTGTGGTCACATCCCTTGGTACCGCACCTCAGGTCTTATGAATGCAAGTCCTTATCACTGAAAGGCCATTCCTGAGTCTGGGTCCCTGCTCCCTGCTGCTCATCTAATCTGCTTATGCATTTCTGTGTGTTATCTGATGTCGAATTCCCAGCTCTCCACACACCACCTATCTACCTGAGCCTCTACCTTATGCTGAACCTGTCAGCCAAACTTTTTCTGGCTGCCTCTGCCAGAACCTTTCCTCGGTTTCCTGTTGCACCTCGTTGTGGCTGTTCTTCACAACCCGACCCACTGTAGTTTGACTCACCTCCTCATCATCCAAGACCTGGTTCTCACAGGGGAAATGGAAAGCAGTAACAAAAAAAGGAGAGAAAGTACAGGAAAGGAAAGCAGAAGAGAGAGGCAAGGTGACATAATGAATGAACATTAAATGTAGAACGTGGTTCAAGTCTACACTCTGCCACTTACCATGCTCGTGACCTTAGCCACGTCCAGAACCTTTCTAAAACTGGTTTCCTCTGTTACAGCTTGAGAGAGGTAGACCAGATGATTGTTAGGGTCCCTTCTGGCCAGTATTTTCTGATTCTACATGTAGGTAAGAAGCCTTGTGAGAGTCTCTTGGACTCTTCTGAGAGCAAGGAAGGAGGCCAGAGCATACGCACTGACTGGGGGTGTTACGGGCTGAATTCTGAGTGGGAACTACTTAGGAGTATCCAGTCCTTCTGGTTAAACATTTTCCTGGATTTGACTGAGGAAAACCCGAAACCTGTGCCTTCAAAAATGGAGGAGGGGGAGAGTTGGCTTTAAATATATTTCATCTGACTATGATGAAAGTATTAAAATTGCACAAGTAGGAAATTTACAGGGCACTTTACATTCTGCTCATTTTTGCACTAGTCACAAAAGCTGAAATTCAGTATGTTCTCAAATTAGCTGAAGAAACCCCTTGTCAAAGACCCCTCCATCCATCTGGTTATCATTATTAAAGCATTATGGGGTGTGTGTGTTTCCATAGGAAAAAATTGAATAATCCCTTCAAATATGTAATTTTATAGGTTTTGAAATATGAAGGCAACCATGAAGGGAGCTATCAAAGCAGTCTGAGGTACAGGGAGAGTTGTCAGGGGAAAAATATAAGAGAATTTTCAATAACTGAAGGTTCAACTGATTTTAATGCCAAGGCCAAGGATTGTTACAGCACTTCTTGGAATTCCTAGAGACTATTGTTCATTGCATGGAGGAATCTGAACCAAAAAGATATATTCTGAATCACCTGGACCGTATTAACGTGACAAGGGCTTGAAGGGGTAGAGAGGGGCCCCCCAGGTGCGCCTGGGAGCACAACTGCACCCCCCCGCACCTCCCCCCCCCCGCCCCCGCAAAGCACAGCATAGCTGCGAGCCTCTGTTCTTCTAACTCTGGCATTTTGTTCCAAGAGCACTGTGCCCTGGTCCAGCGTTGCCTCTTAGACATCAACCCAAACAAGACAACATTTTCCTTTAAGCAAGACATAGTAGAAAGAATGAGAGCCTGGATTCAGACAGATCTTGAGCCAGATCCAGACTCCCAGCCCTCCCACCCATGAGCTTTGTGATCCTGGGCCAACACAATGCCTCGTTCATAGAGGATACTCAGTAAATCCCTCCTGACCTAAACTGTGTTTCTTCATCTATCAAATGAAGATGGTAGGATCTATATCATAAGCAGGTTATAATGATTATATGGGTCAACAGTGCTCAAAGCAGCGCCCGATACATTATAACCACTATTATGTATGTATTGTAAAAAGAGTATTCTGAAAGTTTCTAACACATGATAAAACACTCCCCAAGTATTATATATATTATATATAATATTGTCATTTTCCTTATTTTTTATTTTGTTTTATTCACTTTTTAAAATATATTTCCATACATATAAGACCCTCTCGAAGTCTTCAACATCCTCCAAAGGTCTCCCTTCTAATATTCAGTGCTTTATAGCCTACCAAGTGCTTTAGTGAAAGAACTGATTTGACTCTGACCTCAGTCTTGCGCTGCAGAGATCCCACCTGGCTCGTCCTGCCTGGTCCCCCAAGGAGATCGGGCATTTGGCTGGAGAAACTTGCTGTTAACTCAGCTCCCAGACACGTCAAACCCTAACAAGACACAGATTTGTCATCATCATTCCCTACTACCATCAAGGGCTCCCTTGCAAAATATAGGGGGTGATTTCACTGTTGTCATCCCTGATTTGGGGCTAGGATTGTTTTCTCACTAGATGAAAAAAAAATAACGCTGCAACTTGCCATTTGGATGGGAATCTAAACGTCTCTTTATCTACTTGTATTTTATGAGTTGGTAAATGCGCGGAGGTAGAGAGGAAAGGGGGAAGTCCTTAAAGAATGCAACACTGCCATTAACTGTAATGAAATTGTCAAAAAAAATTTAAACCATAATCCTCAGTGCTAGTGAAAATGCAGTAGGACGGCTACTTATGTACTGATTTGGCAATATACCTAAAGAGACTTAAAATTTAGAATGTAAGTTTCATGAAGGCAGGGATATTTTGTCTGTTTTGAAAATTTTTTTAGAATGTTGTCTAGCACCTAGCAGGTACTCATTAAATATTTGTTGAATGCATGAATGAGAGTTATCAGTCTCTAAAGGCCCATAGTAGTTTAATCTAAAAAACAGAAAATAAATAAAATAAATAAGAAGAAAAAAACAGAAACGCAAACCAAGTGTGTGCTCATCAAAGCATAATTTATAATAGGGAAAGTTGGGAAACAATTCGACAAAATAGGAATTATTAGATAATCAGTTGGAGCTCTTTTTCAGTTGTATAGTAATGTTTTAAGTTGAGGTTTTAGTATATGGGAAAATGCTTATATAATTTTAAGTGAAAAAAGAATTGGAAATTTTATGTATAGTACGATCTCAACTTTGTTTAAACAAGTTTTTTTCTTAAGCACAGAAAAGATATTAGAAGAAAACAGGCCAAATGACTCGGTATTTATCTCTGAGTGATGAGACTAGGTGTAATTTTTATTTAATTTTCTTAAGTTTTCAGTGTATAATAAGCATATATTACTTTTAAATTTAGGGAAAGATATATGTTACTCAAAATCCCTATTGAACTCAAGAGTCCATTGGAGCTGAGGCTTGTGACCCCTCTTCGCAACTTGCCGGGTGTGTGTTGATGTTCCAGAGACTTTGTGTAGCTCATGTGAGGTCTGTGAAACTTGTATGTTTCACAAAATATTAAGCATAAAACCAAAGCATGTGCCGATTGCTGTTGATACTATTCTTACTCCTGGGGTAGCAAAGTGGCACCTTTTGAGAAAGCTGTCCAGAGCATTGGGAGGTCCTTTTGTGATGAAGGGTGGAATTCCTGACAGTTTGGGAGTGACCTTGTCAGTTCCTGGAGTGGGACCCTGTCTGTTCTATGTAGCACAGGGCCGGCATATAGCTGGTCTACTGCGTTTATTTGTCAGGGTTCCAGTGAACCGCAACGTGGGTGCACAGAGGGGAGTCATTTTCCCCGCAGTGAGCCTAATCCACAGACTCCATCTCCATGCCCCTTCTCTGTTATCTTCTCATTCATGGTCACACTGAATCCTCATCATAACCCTGTGCTGAGAGCTGGGTTGTTGTCAGCTTTGTGAACCATTTGAGGGACTCTAGAGAAAAGCACCAGGCCACTGCTGTTAACAACCCAGTGCCATTCTCATTCCAGTGATGGAATTCTTTGGACTTACCTGCCTGTCTGTTGTCATGATGCTGTGACTACAATAACAAAAGTGGCCAGTGGAGAAGCTGGACTGGCTGGAGAAGTAACAGGAGGGAACACGGCCCCAATTCCCAGCCCTTGCTTATTCTGATTTCAGGCAGGCTTGGGCTCTGGGTGAGATTTTGTATACAGGAAGTGTATTACTGTGCTGGGGCTCCCATAACAAAATACCACAGACCATGTGGCTTAAACAAAAGAACTTAATTTTCTTACAATTCTGAAGGCTAGAAGTCCAAGATCAAGGTGTTAGCAGGTTGGGATTCTTCCGAGGCCTCTTTCCTTGGTCGCACACGGCTGTGTTCTCCCTGTGTCTTCATGTGGTCTTCCCTCTGTCTGTGTTGTCTGTGTCCTAATCTCTTCTTCTTTAAGTACACCAGTCATAGTGGATTAGGATCCACCGGAACAACCCAATTTTAACTTAATTACCTCTTCTAAAAAAGCCTTAGCTCCAAATACGGTCATGTTCTGCGGAACTAGGGGTTAGGACTGCAGCACATGAATTTGGCTGGGAGGGGGGGGAGCGTTGTCGGAGAAGGGAGACAATTCAACCCATAACAAGAGATCTGTAGAGACTTGGAATCAGAATAGAACAGTCATTTGCCACATTCCAAACCATGAAGGCTGATGTCAGGCAACTCCTCCAATGCTGGCGTGGCTAATCAGACCCCAGGAAAGGAAAAGTGTCAGGGAGACTGTGAGGACTCCAGCAGCAGATACCTAAGCAGTGCTGAGAAATAGAAATGGGGGCTGGCCTCAGTCTCCCTGGCTTGAGACATCCAAGGCCTGCACGGTTTCTACCTTCCCCCAAATAGCTCAGTACACAAGGAGGCAGCATATCTTGCTTTCCCTCCCTCTGAAATGTACCTTGAAGCTAACCCTTTCCTTCCACTCTGTTTGCTCTGCCCTGGTATAAAGCATCTTCCTCCTTCACCTGGACAGTGGCAGGAGCCTATCACTGCCTTGTGGCCTCCAGGCTCCTCCCCTCCCTGGTCCTCCAGTCGGCTGCCAGAGGGCTCTTTAATGTGAAGATTGGATCCGTACCTGCACCTGCGTGCTTGATTGCCCTCCCCGTTGCCTACAGGACAGTTAACATTCCTTAGCATGGCACATGGAGACTATGCTTTGAAACCTTTTAGGAGTACCCTGCTGCCTCCAGAGTACTATAATTAGCAAAGCTTGCAGGCTAAGACCTGCATTTCAATCTGGTCAGACCTGTTCCCACCCCCCAAATCCTGCTGCCTGTCATACCACTGCCCCTCAGCCCTGCCGGCCCCCAGTATCATCCCCCTCCCCAGATCTCTTCCTATTCCCTCAGAAAGCCTGCCCTGCTTTCCCTCTTCTGCCTCTAGGCTTGAAGAAATGAACAAAGCCAAGGTCTAATTCAAATGTCGCTTCTCTGTGAAGCCTTTCCCACTGCTCGCCCCAGCCCTCAAGACGAATCATTCTCTCCCTACCCTCTACCCCAGAGCGCTTGATACATTTCTCTGTGTGCTTAACATCTTGAATTGTTTCCTATTCTTAACTTTGTCTCCATCCCTGGGATGTGAGGTCCTTAACGAAGGGACTTTCTCTACTTCATCTCTATATCCCCACTGCCCCACACAGCCCCGTGCATAGGAGGTGCTTAATAGACAGGCTCTAGGTGGGTAAAGAGTTGAAGTCACAAGAGTCTCTCCATCGCGTTGTTGATGGTCTGTGCTGGGAGGTTGCCAGGTTGTCGGATGATGTACTTTTCAAACTTGAACAACAAGCTCTTCTTTGATAGTGTCCATGACCCTTCTGCCCGCAGTAACACTGAGGTCCTGTGTGGGCTGAGCCCCCTCCCGGTTTGGGGCCATGTGCAAGAGTGCCGTAGCCCCTCACCCTGTCACCGTGCTGGGGGGCAGCACACCCGAAGCAAGACAGACCCCTATTCCCATGACACTCCCTGCTTCACACCTCTGTGGAAACTCTGAGGACCCAGCAGAGTCCTTCAAGTCCACATTGGCATCTCCTAATCCTGTTGTCCAGCCCTAAAGACCAATATTTGTTCATTCATTCATTTATATTCATTCGTTCTCCCTCTCCCCCCACCCCCCAAACATTTATTAAGCTCCTACTACAACACAAGCACTAAGGTAAAAATAAGTAAGACACAGTACCTGCCATAAGGAAACCTAAGAGTCTAAATGGGGAGTCAGACTTTTGTAAACAAACACTTGCAGTAAACCTGACAGATATTTTTAGAGCTCTAGGGCTGTGCGGGTGACAGAGAGGTCAGCACCAAGAGAGAAGAGAGCAACTGATTCTCTAGCCAGTGTCCAAAATAAGGATGCTGCTAATCTCAGGCCAGCAAGATTTATTCCCTACCATCTGCTGCTAAAGGAATAAAAGAAGGAGCTTTCGTGTTCGGACCTCCCGGCTCAGGTGGTCTCCCCAGCGGTGCAGGTGCCAAGGACACAGAGCAGGTCCTGGGAGGTGACAAAGGGCAGGGGAGGACATCTCTCTCCAGCGGCTCAGGACACATAGCCACCACCCCACAGAGAGCAGGGACAGCACCTGGGCCTGATTCTTTTGTCCTAGGGCACTAGGGAGTTAAGAAAGCCTTTGTGCCCAGAGGTCTTTAATTTCCATTGTCACTCATGAGGGAACTTGAGGGAAACCCAGGCTTTCTTTCACCAGAAATGGATTGAGCACATTAGTCAAGGGCCCTCCCCCACCCTTCATATTCCAGTGAATGGACGGGCCGTGGAGAGGGCAGTTGCAGTGTTCCCAGGCCCCACTGGAGGCTGCCATTTTTGCCCCCTCACGGCCCAGGGCCTGGAACAATGCCTTACCCCGTCGGTTAGTGTTTGCCCTTTCTTCTCTAGTGAGCCACAGGTTTTTGGAGGTTGAGGTATGTGACTTGATGTGGTCATTTTCTACTGAGTCTCCTTTGACTCAGGAGCCTGGAGAGAACATGAATTTAGTCATCTTGCAGTGGTCTCTTCAGTGCCCCATCTGTGTTTGTGAGGGCCTGACATGGCACCTGTTTACAGCGAGAGCCCTGACCACTTCGGAAATAAGGAACTCGCATGGACTTGCAAACAGGACGTGTTACCTCCCTCTGTGTGAAGTTAAGAAAGTGAGAGAACTAACTTAGTGTGTATTGGGAATGCATCTGAACCAGACGCCAAGCTTGGTGCCTGGCTCCCTAGATTATTACACAGGCAATTACTGTGATATTATTTCTGTAATATCTCTCCCTCTGATCTGCAGGCTCCAGGAAGGCAAGGTTTCTGCCTGTCTTGTGCACCGCCATAGCCCGGCCCCTAGCAGAGTGCCTGACACACAGTAAGGCACGCAATAAATATGTTGAATGAATACACAAATGATTTAAACGACCTTCTGATGACCTTGTGGAATTGGTATTATTAGCCCATTTACAGATTAATAAATTGAGGCTCTGAGAAGTTGAGTAACTTGCCTATGGCTACATGGCCAGTCATTAACTACAACAGTATTAACCCACAGCTTTCCAGCTGAACCCTTGCTTATACTTGAACCCGAAAGTTAAAAAGAAAAGAGAAGGAATCCTTTTTTCCAATGTTCTAGGAACAACTATTGTTCTGCCTTCTTTTTAGATGAGCCACAGTTTACTTTCTCATAATTACAATTTTATGTCCTACCAGGTCTCTGGTAGTGGAGGAGGGTACTTCCGAACACAAAGGCTGAAGGATGGCCTTTTCCACTGTCTTTCTTTTGGGGTGTGATTCTGACTTTAAGAATGGAAAACATTTTGGGAAATGGAGGAAGGGGTGGACAAGAGTAGCTAAAGGGCTTTATCCCAGGGCTAAGACTTGAGTTAGGCTTAGGATGAGTAAGATTTACCAGAGGATTGAGGCTGGACACTCCAGGACAGTGGGAGCCAAAGCATGGAAGGGGCAGTGAGGAATTCAGAGGTAGAAGTTAGTGATTCATCAGTCTTCTATAACACCCAGTGCTCATTACATCACGTGCCCTCCTTAATGTCCATCACCCAGTTTCCCCATCCCCCCACCTCCTCCCCTCCAGCAACCCTCAGTTTGTTTCCTGAGATTAAGAGTCTGTTACGGTTTGCCTCCCTCTCTGGTTTTGTCTTGTTTTATTTTTTCCTCTCTTCCCCTATGATCCTCTGTTTTGTTTCTTAAATTCCACATGTGAGTGAGATCATATGATAATTTTCTTTCTCTGATTGACTTATTTTGCTTAGCATAATACCCTATATTTCCATCCACGTCACTGCAAATGGCAAGATTTCATTTTTTTAATGGCTGAGTAGTATTCCACTATGTACATACCACATCTTCTTTTCCATTCATCTGTCGATGGACATCTAGGCTCTTTCCATAGTTTGGCTATTGTGGACATTGCTGCTATAAACATTGGGGTGCACGTACCCCTTTGGATCATTGCATTTGTATCTTTGGGGTAAATACCCTGTAGTGCATTGCTGGGTCTTAAGGTAGCTCTATTTTCAACTTTTTGAGGAACCTCCATACTGCTTTCCAGAGTGGCTGCACCAGCTTGCATTCCCACCAATAGTGTAAGAGGGTTCCCCTTTCTCCACATCCTTGCCAACATCTGTCATTTCCTGACTTGTTAATTTTAGCCATTCTGACTGGTGTGAGGTGGTATCTCATTGTGGTTTTGATTTGGATTTCCCTGATGCCAAGTGATGTTGAGCACTTTTTCATGTGTCTGTTGGCCATTTGTATATCTTCTTTGCAGAAATGTCTGTTCATGTCTTCTGCCCATTTCTTGATCGGTTTTTTTGTTCCTTAGGTGTTGAGTTTGATAAGTTCTTTATAGATTTTGGATACTAGCCCTTTATCTGATATGTCATTTGCAAATATCTTCTCCCATTCTGTCGGTTGTCTTTTGGTTTTGTTGACTGTTTTCTTTGCTATGCAAAAGCTTTTTATCTTGATGAAGTCCCAATAGTTCATTTTTGCCTTTGTTTCCCTTTCCTTTGGAGACCTGTCTAGCAAGAAGTTGCTGCGGCCAAGGTTGCTACCTGTGTTCTCCTATAGGATTTTGATGGATTCCTGTCTCACATTTAGGTCTTTCAACCATTTTGAGTCTATTTTTGTGTATGGTATAAGGAAATGGTCCAGTTTCATTGTTCTATGTGTGGCTGTCCAATTTTCCCAACACCATTTGTTGAAGAGACTGTCTTTTTTCCATTGGACATTCTTTCCTGCTTTCGAAGATTAGTTGACCATAGAGTTGAGGGTCCATTTCTGGGCTCTCTATTCTGTTCCATTGATCTCTGTGTCTGTTTTTGTGCCAGTACCATACTGTCTTGATGATGACACCTTTGTCATACAGCTTGAAGCCCAGGATTGTGATGCCACCAGCTTTGGTTTTCTTTTTCAACATTCCCCTGGCTATTCAGGATCTTTTCTGGTTCCATACAAATTTTAGGATTATTTGTTCCAGTTCTATGAATAAAGTTGATGATATTTTGATAGGGATTGCATTGAATGTATAGACTGCTCTAAGCAGCATAAACATTTTAACAGTATTTGTTTAACAATATTTGTTCTTCCGTGAGCATGGGATGTTTTTCCATTTCTTTGTGTCTTCCTCAATTTTTTTCATGAGTGTTCTATAGTTTTCTGAGTATAGATTCTTTGCCTCCTTGGTTAGATTTATTCCTAGGTATCTTACGGTTTTTGGTGCAATTGTAAATGGGATTGATTCCTTGATTTCTCTTTCTTCTGCCTTGTTGTTAGTGTATAGAAATGCAAATGACTTCTGTGCATTGATTTTATATCCTGCCACTTTGATGAATTCCTGTATGAGTTCTAGCAGTTTTGGGGTGGAGTCTTTTGAGTTCTCCACATAGAGTATCATGTCATCTGCAAAGAGTGAGAGTTTGACATCATCTTTGCTGATTTTGATGCCTTTGATTTCTTTTTGTTGTCTGATTGCTGAGGCTAGGACTTCTAGTACTATGTTGAACAACAGTGGTGAGAGTGGACATGCCTGATGTGTTCCTGACTTTAGGGGGAAAGCTCTCAGTTTTTCCCCATTGAGCATGATATTTGCGGTGGGTTTTTCATAGATGGTTTTTAGGATATTGAGGTATGTACCTTCTATCCCTACACTGTGAAGAGTTTTGATGAAGAAAGGGTGCTGTACTTTGTGAAATGCTTTTTCTGCATCTATTGAGAGGATCATATGGCTCTTGTCCTTTCTTTTATTAATGTGATGTATCACATTGACTGATTGGTGGATATGGAACCACCTCTTGCAGCCCAGGAATAAATCCCACTTGGTCATGGTGAATAATCCTTTTAATGTATGGTTGGATCCTACTGGCCAGTATCTTGGTGAGAATTTTGGCATCCATGTTCATCCGAAATAGTGGTCTGTAACTCTCCTTTTTGTTGGGGTCTTTGTCTGGTTTGGGGATCAAGGTAATGCTGGCCTCATAGAAAGAGTCTGGAAGTTTTCCTTCCCCTTCTATTTTTTGAAAGAGCTTCAGACGAATAGGTATTAATTCTTCTTTAAATGTTTGGTAGAATTCCTCTAGGAAGCCATCGGCCCTGGACTCTTGTTTGTTGGAAGATTTTTGATTATGGCTTCAATTTCTTTGCTGGCTATGAGTCTCTTCAGGTGTTCTGTTTCTTCCTGGTTCAGTTTTGGTAGTTTATACATCTCTAGGAATGCATCCATTTCTTCCAGATTGCCTAATCTTAGCTTAGATTTAACTGCCTTTGCAGTCACCATATTTGTGACCCCTTTTGTTTTTGTTTTCCCCTTCTTCACACCCCCAACTCCTGCTCTGTTTGCGTCTATTTCTCCATCAGACTTCATGTCTATATATCCTTGCCCCTGGCCCAGCCTTCCATTCCCTGCCTCATACACTTCCACTTGGGTTACAGGAAAAACAACCTCCCTTATATCTTCAGTCCCTTCCAGAACATTCTCTCCAACTCCATCTATTAACATCTATAACCCTCACCCTGAGTTGACTTCTTGTTAACCATTCTCACACCTCTTGTCACACTCCCCAGCCCTCTAAGTCAGGATATAGGTAAGCATCCTTTCATTTCCTTTTATTTTAGAACTGCCTTCTCCCATCCTCCTATTTAAACAAACAAATAACTTCCACAGTCTGCTTCCCTTCTCTAAGAGATGTGCTATTTAGAGATACTGACCTTTTCTCCTTTTCATCACCGTCACTTACCACCTTTCATTCCTTGAGGATTTTGGCACCAGCTTACAGACTTTCTCCACCCAGTCCTGCCATCATCTTGGACGATTTCAGCATCAGCACGGCTGGCTCCTCCAACACCCCGGCCTCTCCCAACCAGGAAACGTTTCCTCTGCATTCCCCCCGCAGCTGCTCCCAGAGTCACACCCTGGACCTTGGCATTGAGTGAAATTCCTCCATGTGAATCACAGAAAATCTGGAATCATAGAAATCGGTGATTCTAATGACACTCTCCGACCAGAGACACTGTGTGGTTGGCCAACCCTCTGCGCTCCCCACAGTTTCCCATCTCCTGCACAGTCTGCCTTACCCACCCACCTACCTGTCCCAGTCATCGCTCCTGGCCACCTACCTAATCCAGTCCAGGTTGGAGTCCATGGTCCACCATTCCCACTCCTCCTGGCAGTACCCCAGATTTTGTGTGCCTTTATCTTTCACTGTACTCTTGAGAAAAATCACAACCCTGGATAAACCCAGTGCTCGCTTTCTCCATGCCTGTGGCAGGCAGTCAAGCCATGCCAGAGGAAAATGTGCAACAGAAGAAAGTGAACAACTATACATTTAAGCATCAACAGAGGCCTTCTTGGGGCTCAGAACTCTCACGGTTCTCTGATCACCTTGTTCTCACACTCTCCACAACCTCTCTTTCAAAACTTCTCCACTCTGACATCACCAACCCTCCCCTCCTGCAGATGATTTCTGCATGGAGTATGGAAGCACACAGCACCTCCATGTGTCCGTGCTTCCTTCCGTCCTGTTATAGCCACTAAGGGGACCTCCTCAAACCTCTCCACCCAGACTCTGGCTCTCATTCTCTCCCTCCTTGAGGAATTCCCCCCATCAGCCTTTCAACATGCTCAAGCCTCTGCGCCTGATACCACTCACCTTTAGTTTTGGAGAGTTGTGTGCATTTGCTGTTTGTTTCCTCACCTCCTGCTCTCTTTTCCAGCACTCCAGTCTTCCTGGAGCCCACCTTCACTGGCTTACAGGGGATCTGCTCTTTGCTGAATCCAGTGGATGGTTTTCAGTCCTCATGTTACTTGACCTTTCAGAGAAATTCAGCAGTGTTAACCACTCCTTCCTTCCTTCCTGAAATGCTCCTCCTTGGCCATCTTGTGACAACCCAACTTCTGGTTCCCCTTCTGCCTCTCAGCTGTCCCTTCTCAGCTTCTTCCAGCAGCCTATCCTCCTTTATCCAGCCTTCAAATGCTGGATTTTTCTCCAGGCTCAGACCTAGGCTCTTTCCCCACTCTAAATTCTCTCCGTGGAGTCTCAGTTACCACCTGTTTGCTAACAGTTTTCAGATTCATTCTCTAGTCCTCTCTCTACAGCCCAGATGTATAGATGTCCAGCTGCCTACTTGACATCTTCAGGTGGCTGTCTCACAGGCTGTCAGACTCAATGTGTATCAAGTACAGTTTGAGATGTGCTCCCCTCCTTCCACCCCCTTCCCCAAATATCCTGGTCCTCATTGTTTGGTGTCCCCACAGTCATCTGCCTGGTTATATTGGCAGTGATCCTTGACCTTCCCCTCCCACTCAACCCCAAACATCGTCCATCACCAGCTCCTGTGCATCTTATCTCCTCTGTACATCTCTTATCCTTCTAGTTCTCTCCATCTGCACCCACCGTTCTAGTCCAAACTGCTGTTACCTTTTACTGGGACTATTGCAGGAATCTCCCAAGTTATTAACACATTCTTAGTCCCTCCAAAAATTCTCACTGTAGCTAAAGCAATCATTTGCAAAAATAAACAAACAAAAAACTGTGAAGTTAATTATATCTTTTCTGTTTCAAACCTTTCTGTGTTTTCCCATTGCCCAGAGGCTGAAAACCCAAGTCCTTAGCAAAGTCACCCACGTGCTGCACCATCTTGGTCCTACCTGTGTTCCTTTCCCCTTCCCAAGCCTTTGAACATGCTGTTCCTTCTCCACTTAAGAGTGTTTCTCTGCTCAACTCTGCCATGGCACTTGGCCTAATTAACTCTTTGTTTAGCTTTCATATCTCATCTCCAGTGTTGCTTCCTTAGGAAAGGCTTTCCTAATCACCTTCCCCCCAAGGGAAGCTACATCAGGGCTCCCAGTTCCTCCCATGCTTTAATAGCATCCTCTGCATCTGCTCTGTAGTGTTTCTTATCATAAAAGGATTCCTTGGGTAATCATTTATTTAATAAGTGTCTTCCTTGCTGGCATTGGAACTTCTCTTTTTCACAGCTGTATCCCCAGCCTAGCACACTGCCTTGCACAGATTAAGTGCTCAAGAAATTTTTGTCAAATGAATGTCATCACCTTGTTTTATAACTTTGTTTGAATAACAAATCACTTTGTCTTTTATCTTCTATGTTAATTTCCCCTACTGGAACATGAGATTTGCGCTTTTTCCTCTCTCTTTAAACCTGTATCTAGAATTGTGCATGTCACACAAAATGTGCCAGTTGAATGAATGAATGAATGAATGATGAGTAGGTTAAGAAGAATGGGCAGATAGTGGACATCTCCACAGAGACAGCAGTGAGAAAAGCATTCTTGATAAAGATGTTTTAGGTTAGGAAGTGAAATTGTCTAATTTGTTTTTGGAAAATGTCTGGCAGAAGTTCTAGAAGGTGCATTCCAAGAGCAGGACAATGAGAGCTTGGGTGACTGTAGCTGAGCCCAGAGCCCAGCTATTGAAGAACCATTCATTTATTAGAGACCAGGGATGATACTGAAGAGAATAGGAGGATGAGCATGAGCAAGCTGGACAAGAGAGGAAGAACTGGAACCATTCAGGAAATAAAACTCCACCTGGACTTAGCAATGACTGCCTATATGGGTTGAGTTGTGAGGAACACAGGATGCCTCTGAAGTTTCGCCTGGGCTCATGAGTGGTTCTAATGTTGAGGAGAGAATGCATGATGGAGGTCTGGCAAGGGAGATGAGTTTGATTTGGTGCATGTGGTATTTGATGGGCTTATGAGACATGTAGGTGGGGATGCCCAGGGAGCAGATGGATATATGCATCTGGAATTTAAATGATTCTGGGACATGATGCAAAGCATTGCCCTTGCCTGCCACCAACTGATCACCCAAACTGCTGTATTTAATATAATAATCGCTGGCATTTAGTTAGTGAGTCCTTACTAAGTGTCAGACACCCTGCTGCACATGACGCATGTTATGAAATAGGTACTGTTACCATCCGTTTTACAGAGGAGGAACCTGAAACCTGAAAAGTTAGGTAAGGTACCTAGGCCATACCCCTCGGAAGGGTCAGAGCTGGGATTCAAACCGGCAATCTGATAATCACTCTCCTGTGCTACAGTGTTTCTCAAATGTTAAAGCTACACTTGCAGTTAAAAGTACACTTTACATCACAGGCCAGCACCCACAGATGCACATTACACATGTGCCCACACACTCACACAGGCAACTATGTAAACAGTGGGCAAAACAGTGCCTACCCTTACTACTACTACTAATGCAACCTGATATTTTCTATTCAAGTCTTTATCATCTTTTTTTTTAAGTAGGCTTCACGCCCAATGTGGAGCCCAGCATGGGGCTTGAACTCACGACCCTGAGATCATGACCTGAGCTGAGATCAAGAATTGGACGCTTAACCAACTGAGCCACCCAGGCGCCCCTATCATCTTTTAAAATGGTGGTTACTCCCTACTAAATTGATTTCACAGCCAGAGTTTGGCTGAGTTTGACAAACATTGCTCTATTTCGTTCTTCTGGGGAGCAGAATTCATTTCTGTTCCCAGGCCTTGTCATTCCCCCCACCTTTGGGGAGAATATATTGAGTGTTGCTACATGTGTCCCACTTTTCTCTCTCAAGAAGGCATTAAAGGTAAAAGGGATGAGGCCAGCCAGGAAACACTCACTTCACTAGACAGATCAAACCTCGCCTTTAATGGGGCTGATGAAGGTTAGTGCAGAACGTGCAAAACCACAGCACAGAACACGGTGCAAAGCAGTGTGAGCAAAATAGCAATCGCTAGTGTGAACTTCAGTGGCACCCAGGCCTGGGTGTCTAGTCCAGCTCTACAGCTTATTAACTGCATGACGTTGGGCACATGTGTTACTTCATATGGTACTGTGGAAGGAGAAAAAAATGAAATGGTGCGTTGGTTCATTCAACACCTACCACGAGCCTGTCCCTTAGTAGGCACCAAGAAATAGTACTACTATCTTTATTCATTTAAGTTATAACATATAGACTAACTTACAAATTGAATATTCCAGACTATTCCATAATGACCCAGTCAGTCATTCAATGATGTATGGAGTCAGCCAGCTATTAGTAGGTCATTTAAAGAAGACTTTAAATATTGATTTCACTTAGCACAGGATGTAGGTCTTAGAAGAGGCCAGTAGCTCAATGTCAGTAAATATGGCCTTAGGCACAGAGTTGTTTATTTCGAGCCATCTGCAGGTCTTCCTTCAGAGTAGACCGGGTTGCTCTAGACCAGCCATGCCACCTGTGCAGGAATCCCCCCCCACCCCGTCCAGAAGCCGTCGGTGGGAAAGAGCTATTTGATTGCGTACATGTTGTCCCTAAACATGCAGATCCCAGAGCTAATAATGTTTATGAAGCGAGAACTTTTTAAAAAGACTTTCAAGTTCATTAAGTGCAAAAAATGAGATTCTATCTCACGGGGGAATAAAGCACCAGTTCAGTGCTGATTATAGAAACGAAGTGCTGTGAAACAAACAGAAACAAGCCATGTGAGCTTGAGGTTCTACACTTCCTTTACCTTTCTTTTAATATAAATCTGATTTTAAAATGGAAATACAGTTCAGATAGCATTCCTGGTACTGGAACTTTTAACTTTCAATCCAGTCCCTTTTGAGCTTCTCTCATTAATTTTAGATTTGCATCAAGTCCTCATTACTAATTAAAATTTATCGGGCACTTTCTCTTAAATTCCAGGATTTACCCTGAAATTTGGGGGCCCTAACTGTGAGCACCGAGGAAGATGAATATAGTGGATTGAGGATAGAGATTAGAGAGGGAAGAATAAACAGGAGGGGAAATTCTAAGGACACTCTAGGCTGCTGTGCCTCTCAGGAGCATGCCGTTCACGCATCCTTGCTTTCTTTGCCACACTCGGCATCTAGTAAGGACTCAGTCACAGCTCTGTTGACTGAGTGCCTCAGATGTGCCGGCCATTAGCTGGGCACACTATGCAGGGGGTTTCAATTGGTTCTAACGGCAATCTTGTGAAATTATATTATCTTCATTCCACAAATGAGGAAACTAAGGATCAGAGAGGTTAAGATAGTTGTCCAGGATCACACAGCTGGTGGGGGCAGAGCCACAGTTTGAATCCAGGGCCAGTGACTTCAAAGCCTCATCTCCCTCCTCCTTTGTGGCCTCTCATGGGCCAATCTGTACTTGAACTCCAGCAAAAATACCACTAGTGCTATTTTGCTGAGAACCCCAGCCTGCCAGGCACTAAACTAGTCTGCATAATTCCAAATTAATTCCCAAATACAAAGGGGTATAAAGGACACTGGTTTGAATGCAAAGATCACTAGGCTGAAATTCCATGGAAGTGGAGGTCATATATATTTGGTCTCTCACTGTATATTAGGTGCCTATTATGTGGCTAATCCTCAAAACAAACTTATTAAATGAAAAGTTACTGAAAAAATTAATGAACCAACAATTTGAAATGGAATTCAAAGTTCAAGTCCCATTTCCACAACTTGCTAGGGCCTTGATTTTAGGCAAATCATTTAATTCCCTTAGCTTCAGTGTTACCATCTGCAAAACGGGCATAACACTTCCATAGCCTGCCTTATAGGGCAGTGGTTCCCAAACTTTACTGTACCTTGGAGCAACCCATGGACCTTTAGAAACTCCTCATCTAAGCTTCTGTCCCCAGAATTCTGACTTGATGGGGTGGGATGTGATCTGGGCGTTTAACAGCTCCCTAGGTGGTTCTAATGGGTAGCAACGTTTGGAACCACTGTCATACGCATATTCTTTTCCTTTTGGGGGCTTGTCAAACATAGCAAAGGAAATAAACCTGCTCTGTAAAACCTAAAGAGGCAGTTAAATAAAAACAGTTGTTATAAAGTCAGTCCAGAATGACTCCGGGCCTTGAACTCCTGCTTCCCGATGTCATGACAGAGAAGGAGGCTGGTTACACTGGTCTCCTGTGTGTCCCTGGGACAAAATGCCCTCCTTCCTGATCAGGTGATCAGGTGGCAAAGTTGAGGCAGAGGAGGAGGATTTGGTTGAAATCAGGGCTGGAACAGGTTAACAGTGATCTGCTGGACCATTGTCCTGTTGGATGAACTTGTCCTTGGGCAGTCTCACGTGCTGTTCTGGTACCCCCACCCACTCACCCGCACGCACCAGGCATACATGTACAATGCCTATTCAGAGACCCTCCCAAATGGGTCTGTTTGTTTGATTCTTCCTGGTCATAGTTCACTTTTTGACCCAGGCCTCTCAGGCTGGGCCTGTGTTGTGGGAGGAAGGAAGTGGTCCTCCCTTGCCCTCAGTAGCTCCCCTGTCTGTCACCTTCCTCTGCTGTTACCCTATGGGGGGTCAGCTGAGTAAGAGGGCCACCAAGGTGCCAAGAACAATATTATTTAAATTTTAAATAATAGTCTCTTGGGAAGAAAGGGTCATGAGGCTTTCAAACCGCCACAGGGAGTTTGCCAAGAGAATGATTCATAAGCCTTCCAACTATCTACCTCTCTCCCCTCATTCGCTTAGGACAAAATCCTAAAGTCGCCAATTATTTCAGGAGTGGGTTCTTCCATTTCTCTTGCATGTTGGTCCTTATCCAACAATTGTGCATTCACCAGTCTTCCGATGGCCAAACAATTGAAATAGCCACTATTCTCACATGCTTTTGAACAGTGTATATTAGCCACATGCCCTTAGCGTGTCATTGACCCATCTGAGCCACAATCAATTTCCTCTTCCATAAATGGGCATAATAACACCTGCCCTGTCTAGGACCAAATGACATGAACCCTCTGAGACCATTTCAGAGATAATAAAGCAATAAAAATATGCAAGTCATGCTAGGCAGAAGGGGCACCCGGCTCATATAGTCATAATCCCTGTCCTCAAGGAAGTTACTGTCTTGAAGGGAAAAAAGACAAGAAAGGGAATAAATATCATCAAGGGCAATTGCTAAATTGCTTAGATTCCTGAACCCATAGGGATTTGAAACTGCAATAGTCACAGCATTTTTTTTTTTTAGCCTTTCTGCCACTTTTTTTGAATTTAGGAAATCTCAACATCCACATTCTCATCTGGCTCACACACCACCCAGTGAAGGCAGCCGACTGAGAGAGGTGCGGTAACCTCCCCAGGATCACACAGCCTGAAAATGGAGGAACCGAATGTAGAACTTTTGCCTACAGTTCCCTTCCCATTCCCCCATACTGACTGTGTACTCACAGCACCTCCATGTCCCAGTTCTTATCCCATGGAAGGAAAATCGGATTGTATTTCCCACCAGAACAAGAATTTCTCCGTACATCACAGATGGAAAGGTCACAGGCAGCCTCTGTGCATTTGCAGCCCACAGAACCAAAGCCCAGGCTTTGAGCCCCAAACTGGGTTAGGGTTAGTTCTGGGCACTAATGAGCTGTGTATCCTCCACTTTCGGGAATTTACATTTTTCACCTGATCACAGAAGTATGTCTGTGGGGGTGGGGGGGGGCGCGGGGGGAGGCCATTTTCGGGTCTGCGTCTGCTAAGACTTCCCAGTGCATGATTTTCTAAGACCCCCAAATAGTCATCCCAGGAGTGTGCTCAGGGGCCCTCATAAACCTGGGGGGGAGGTTCAATGAGAGAACAGCAACCTCCTCCGTAACCCTGCTTCCTACCTCCAGGAGTCCATGTCCCCGTAACTCCTCAAAATCCAAACGGATGGAGTCATGAAGTACTATGCAAAAGGCGGAGGAAGTGCTTTTGGTCCTGCAGTAGCTCATCAGCCTTCACTGCACAGCTGGGGGGCTGGTGGCGCACAGATGTCGCAGCTGTAGCTCCTCTCAGCTGACTGATGGAGGAAGTGGGTTATGGCAGAAGCAGTCCCCTCCAAGCCTGATGTAATGGTGGTGGAACAGAGCGCCTTTACAGTTACACACGTGTCTGCTCCCCTTCCTTCCATCGTAATGTGGGTCAGAGGGAACCTGGCTGTATGTGTGTCATGTGATCTCCAAGGCACACGCACACCTGTTTGCCAATGGGCTGACTGGCCCAGGGTTGAGACGGAGGATCACTCGGCAGTAGCTGCACTGTTAAGATCACTGACTCTACTTGGAGAAGCAGAATACCTTCATCCCTACTCAAATAAAAGCCAATTTGATCAAAAACCTGTTTAATCTGTGAACTCTCAGGAGCAGTTGGTCAGCTCAGAGGAAAGAGTGTGAACCTTGGGAACATATGGACCTGGGTTCTGCTCCTGGTTCTTCCATCAACTCGCTGTGTGACCTTGGGCAATTACCCCTCTGGCCTCAGTTTCTGAGTCCACACGTGGGGATAATAATCACTGGATTCTTAACCCAGGGTTGCTGTGAGGATTAGAGATGCCAAGTGTAAGGTGCCTATCTCGGTGCCTGACCCAGCCCAGTGGGTTCTCAATAGAGGTAATGGTTGCTGTTGTTATTGATGATGATATTATTGTGCTGCAGGCCTGTTGTGAGCTGCTTTGAAGCATCTGCTTCTTAGCACCTCCTCAGGGCTTATCTCCAGCATCTGCGAATGAACTCTCTAATGCCACCCCGCCCCGTGAACAAAATAGTCATGGTTATCAGGAGAACACCTAGCACTCATCATTGAGCACTTCCTCTGTGCCAAGGTCTGCGCTGAGCATTTCACGTGCATTGTTTCATTGAATCCCATTACATATGAAAGAGATCAGAGATGTGGCTTGCCGAAGGCAGATGCCCAGAATCTCCATTATGTGTTAATCCACGTGACACCTCTGATAGACTTACAAGGGCAGTGAGCAGCTGCCATTTCCTTTGGGACTCCCCAGTGTCTAACATGGTCATCTTGGCACAAAGTAGGAACTCATCGATGCTTGTGGAATGAATGAGAAGAGATTGTCCTGTATACAGCAAGGCTCTGGATCCAGAGGCACTAGGCAGATCACCAAGTGGGGCGGGGAGGCCTCCCCTCAGAAAAGCTAAGTCGTAAGGAACCAGGCCCTGGGCAGCTTGGATCTCTGAACAGCAGGAGGCTGGGTCAGGGGCACAGCCTCATGTGGCTTGCTGCCTCTGAGCCCTGCCATTGGATGGTAGGGTCTGTTCAAAAATCTCTCTGATGTCAGAAAGTTTTGTCCGGGGAACTTGGGCAATGCTGAGCCCATGGGCAGAGTTCAGCAGCTGGGCCAGAGATGATCATTCAGAGAAGATGATAAACTAGGGAAAGTCAGGGGTGACAGTTAAAAGATTCACACTGGTACAGCCTAGGCACTGACCAATCAAAACAGTCCCAGGCCCTTAGTTATAGAATAGGGTCTGGAGACCATCCACTCTGCCCAACTCTAACCCCTTGGCCATTGGATCTTGGGGAGGTCCAAAGGTTCCCTGAGAGAAGCCAGAGCTGGTTGGGAGGTACACTTGGCTGAGGGAGTGATCAGAGCAGTGGCTCTGTAACAATTGAAACATTTCAATTGTTTCAACATAACAGCTGTAGGTGCCTACTGGTATGTGCTGAATACCATAAGGTTGACCTATGACTAAAAGAGTTGGCCATTTTTCAAAAGCCACTTGTTCTATTTTGAGAGCTTTGTTAAAACTAAATAATATAGGGGCGCCTGGGTGGCTCAGTCGTTAAGCATCTGCTTTCAGCTCAGGTCATGGTCCCAGGGTCCTGGGATAGGGCCCCGCATTGGGCTCCCTGCTCGGCGGGAAGCCTGCTTCTCCCTCTCCCACTTCCCCTGCTTGTGTTCCCTCTCTCGCTGTGTCTCTCTATCAAATAAATAAATAAAATCTTAAAAAAAAAAAAACCCTAGATAATATAATGCGTGACTTTTCTTTAACCAGGCACACAGAAACTGTAATTTCTCAATGTGATAAGAATGAATAAGGGCCCCACTGCCAGCTCCTCCGTGTTGTACAAGCCCGACGTCTATGTTAGGGTTCCTGGTATACCTTATGGGAATTATGTGACTTTTTGACATGTAGACCAAGAGTCTTGAGTATCAATTAAGAAAGCGTATTTCTTTTGTAGAGAAATATGAATTCTAATACGTCTCTCCCACAGGCTAGTGAATCATCTTGTGCCAATCCTATTTTGGAGGCCATGGTACCTGCAAAGTGCATTTCTGCTTTACAAACTTGTAAATCTGAAGTTGCCTTAACATTAGCTTCAGGATGAAAAGAAGCTTCTAGAAGTATTTCTTTTTAAGATCCATGAAATTACCAGTTGCTAAACAGTCATAATTTTTTCCTCAAATACAAAAGAAGTTGGTGGCAGTCAGCCAAAAGAAACACTTAGCCTGTAGAGAGAAGCGGGCTGTTATTAAACGCCACAGCAGTCATTACAGAAGATGATGTCATCATTCAGGGCCTGGGCCTCCCTGGGACCCCCAGGGCCAAGAAGAGACGATTCACAGTCTTTACCAAGCCAGCGAACAGTCACCTGCCTAATGGTGTTTGGTGAAAGTGCTCACTCTCCAGGGCCGGTAATTTCCTACAAAATGATCAAGGACCTCAGTGCTGCACCAGCTTGCAAAGCTGGTGGCCAGCACCAGGGTTTTATGACCTGGTGACTTTGGGCTTTGATGAAGAAAAGGTTTGGAATTCTTTGTGTGAAGAGTACGTAGAGAATTCTCTGTGAGTCATACTTTCAAAGTGGAGCCTATCTTCAGGTAGATCTTTCTTTCAGTTCCAGGACTTCTTCTTTTTTTTTTTTTTTTTATTCTTATGTTAATCCCCATACATTACATCATTAGTTTTAGATGAAGTGTTCCATGATTCATTGTTTGTGCATAACACCCAGTGCTCCATGCAGAATGTGCCCTCCTCAATACCCACCACCAGGCTAACCCATCCTCCCACCCCCCTCCCCTCTAGAACCTTCAGTTTGTTTTTCAGAGTCCATCGTCTCTCATGGTTCGTCTACCCCTCCGATTTCCCCCGCTTCATTCTTCCCCTCTCGCTACCTTCTTCTTTTTTTTTCCTTAACATATATTGCATTATTTGTTTCAGAGGTACAGATCTGAGATTCAACAGTCTTGCACAATTCACAGCGCTTACCAGAGCACATACCCTCCCCAGTGTCTATCACCCAGTCACCCCATCCCTCCCACCCCACCCCCCACTCCAGCAACCCTCAGTTTGTTTCCTGCAATTAAGAATTCCTCATATCAGTGAGATCATATGATACATGTCTTTCTCTGTTTGACTTATTTCACTCAACATAATACCCTCCAGTTCCATCCACGTCGTTGCAAATGGCAAGATCTCATTCCTTTTGGCAAGATCTCATTCCTTTTGATGGCTGCATAATATTCCATTGTATATATATACCACCTCTTCTTTATCCAGTCATCTGTTGATGGACATCTTGGCTCTTTCCACAGTTTGGCTATTGTGGACATTGCTGCTATAAACATCGGGGTGCACGTACCCCTTCGGATCCCTACTTTTGTATCTTTCGGGTAAATACCCAGTAGTGCAATTGCTGGATCATATGGTAGCTCTATTTTCAACTTTTTGAGGAACCTCCATACAGTTTTCCGGAGTGGCTGCACCAGCTTGCATTCCCACCAACAGTGTAGGAGGGTTCCCCTTTCTCCGCATCCCCACCAACATCTGTCGTTTCCTGACTTGTTAATTTTAGCCATTCTGACTGGTGTGAGGTGGTATCTCATTGAGGTTTTGATTTGGATTTCCCTGATGCCGAGCGATATTGAGCACTTTTTCATGTGTCTGTTGGCCATTTGGATGTCTTCTTTGGAAAAATGTCTGTTCATGTCTTCTGCCCATTTCTTGATTGGATTCTTTGTTCTTTGGGTGTTGAGTTTGATGAGTTCTTTATAGATTTTGGATACTAGCCCTTTATCTGATATGTCATTTGCAAATATCTTCTCCCATTCTGTCGGTTGTCTTTTGGTTTTGTTGACTGTTTCCTTTGCTTTGCAAAAGCTTTTTATCTTGATGAAGTCCCAATAGTTCATTTTTGCCCTTGCTTCCCTTGCCTTTGGCGATGTTTCTAGGAAGAAGTTGCTTCGGCTGAGGTCAAAGAGGTTGCTGCCTGTGTTCTCCTTTAGGATTTTGATGGACTCCTGTCTCACATTGAGGTCTTTCAACCATTTGGAGTCTATTTTTGTGTGTGGTGTAAGGAAATGGTCCAGTTTCATTCTTCTGCATGTGGCTATCCAATTTTCCCAACATCCAGGACTTCTTCTGAGAGGAGGGACAGCTTTTTAGGATTTTCATTAAGCTGAGGTGTCATTATTGCTTTTTAAAAACACTAGAGGAGCCCAGTATTCATAGTTCCAGAGATTCCTAAGTTACAAAGCAAAACAAAACAACAACAAACAGAAAATTAGGAATAACTAAGGAGTCTAAACTTTAATTTGCTTCTTTTCTTTATTTTTCTCCCTTTCTATTCCTCCCTCACCACCCCCACCCCAACTCACATTTTCTGAGATCTATGTCACCAAGTTCCTGGCAGGGAAACACTGTAGCGGCAAGAATGCAGCCTGTGATCAAATCTTGGTTCTGTCACTTGCCTCTAGTCAAAGAAATCATCACAGGAAAATGATCCCACTAAATGGACTTACTGATTATAAGAGGCACCCTGGTTAAGAAGCAATAAAATATGGGGAATAGCTATGCAACTTCCAAAGCATGACAGAACCTCTTTTGCTTATTAGCCTTCTCATCTAGAAAGTGGAGGTTGTAAAACCTCCTCACAGCGTGGTTGTAAGGATACGGAAAGATTGGGTATTTATTAGAGTCCCTTTCTTGGAGCAGACGATCACAACAACCCTAAGGTGTGGATGATCAACATACGGGTTTACGTCTCCCTGTCATTATTGAAGTCTCTATAGGAAAGCTTATAGTAATTATAGTAGATGAGGTCTTTTTCAGCTGGCAGAGCAATGTGGGGAGCTCTGATGCTCCTTACCTTTTCAAGCTTTCCCTCCTCAAGGGGTCTGGGGGAAGCTAGACTGCCCTTCGAACAATCTAGGTCTGGATTATCACCCACACAGCCTTCTGCACTTCAAGGAGGAACCTAGTGTTACCTGGGGCTCGTTATGAATAGAGGGCTTAACCAGAGTTGCCCCAGGTATCTTCAGCCTTGGATACAATGAGGGTCGTCTTAACCATATTCATTAATTATTCCTTCCTTGTTGATGTCCTCCACCCGTGGCAGCCCCTCAGGGGCTCCCTACTGTCATCACTGCCAGGACCCTTCATGAGAAAGCCGGGGGCTGAGGAAGCCAGGATCTTCGAGGTTGTGCTGCCTCAGTTCTACATAGAAAAGGTCTCCGTTACACCATGGGTGGCACCTTATCCTGTTGGGATAAAGGTGGAACAGCTGTGGTCCCCATGCCTCCCAGTGTCCCTTGGAGAACAGTCCCTGAATTCCTGCCAGCAGACACTGTCTCCATAGGGCTTAACGGGGCCAGGGAGCAGATTCCATGACGCCCCACTGATTCCCGGTCTCCCTGCCAGTGCCCGAACCAGGAGAGGCTTGTTTGTGAAAGATTCTGGTGAGAGAATGAAAAGACAAGCCACATACTCAGAGAAATATTTACAGAATACATGTGCAATGTAAGACTTGTATCCATAACATGCAAAGAATTCTTGTAAGACAGATTATGGAGTTATAATTCACCCATTTAAAGTGTACAACTCAATGGTTTGGGGATATATTATTAATTTTTTAAAGTTGTGGGAAAGTAGAACAAAATGTGCCATCTTAACCATTTTTGAGTGTACAATTACGTACAATCAAGTGAGACGTGTACTCACAGTGTTGTGCAACTATTGCCATCATCATTCCAATACATCATCATCCCAAACAGAAACTCTGTATCCATTAAGCAATAACTCACGATGCCCCTCTTGGCCCTTAGTGATCTCTAATCTACTTTCTATGGGTACCTGGCTGGCTCCGATGGTGGATCATGCGAGTCACAGTCTTGGGGTTGTGAGTTTAAACCCCACACTGGGTATAGAGATTACTAAAAAAAAATAAAAATAAAAATCTCTACTTTCTGTCTTTATGAATTTGCCTATTTTAGGTATTTCATGTAAGTGGAATCATGTATTTGTCCTTTCATATCTGGCTTATTTCACTTAGCATGATGTTTTCAAGGTTCATCCATGAAGTAGCATGTATCGGAACTTCATTCCTTTTTATGTTTGAAGAAATCTTCACTATACACGTATGCATCTTGTTGATCTGTTCATATGTTGGGTTGATTCCATCTTGAAGCTATTGTGAATAATGCTGCATTGGATGTTGATGTACAAGTGTCTGTTCAGGTCCTTGCTTTCAATTCCTTTGGGGATATACTTGGGTGTGGAATTGCTGGGGTCATATGGTAGTTCTAGGTTTAGCTTTTTGAGGGACTGCTAAACTATTTTTCCATAGAGGCTGCAAAACTTTCTGTTTCTACCAGCAGTGTATTTACTTTTTCCACATCCTCATCAACGCTTGTTATTTACTGTTGCTTTTATTCCAGCCATCCTAGTTGGTGTGAAATGGTACCTCACTGTAGTTTTGATTTGCATTTTCCTGCTGATTAATGGTGCTGACATTTTTTTTTCATGTGTTATCGGCTATTTATAAATCTTCTTTGGAGAAATGTACTTTCAAGTTATTTATTTGCCCATTTTTCAGTTGGGTTCCTTTTTGTTGATTGTTCTGCTGTAGCAATTGTTTATAGATTCTAGGTATTAGATGCCTTATGCTATTTCCAAATATTTCTCCCATTCTGTAGGTTGTCTGTTCACTTTCTTTTTTTTTTTAACTTATTTTTAAAGATATTTATTTATTTATTTACTTGTCAGAGAGAGAGCACAAGCAGGGGGAGTGGCAGGCAGAGGAAGAAGCAGGCTCCCCTCTGAGCAGGGAATCCGATGCGGGACTCGATCCCAGGACCCTGGGATCATGACCTGAGCCAAAGGCAGATGCTTAACCGACTGAGCCACCCAGGCACCCTGTTCACTTTCTTAATAGTCCCCTTTTTGCACGAAAATTTTTAAGTGAAGTCAATTTACCTAATTTTTCCTTTGTTACTAGTGCTTTTGGTATCACTCTAAGAATTCATTGCTAAATCCAAGGTCATGAAGACTTACCCCTGTGTTTTCTTCCAAGAGTTTTATGATTTTAGCTCTTATATTTTAGGTTACTGATCCATTTTTAGTTAATTTTTGTATTGGGTGTGAGGTAGGGGTCCAACTTTATTCTTTTGCATGTGGAAATGCAGTTGTCCCAGCACCAACTCTTTAAGAGACTGTTCTTTTCCCCATTGAATAGACTTGGTGTCCTTGTCAAAAATCAATTTGCCATAGATGTATGAGTTTACTTCTGAACTCTTGATTCTATTCTGTCAATCTATTTATCTGTCCTTATGCCAGTACCACACTATTTTGATTACTGTAGCTTTGTGTTATATTTCAGAATCTTCTTTTTAAAAATGGTTTTGGGGGTGCCTGGGTGGCTCAGTTGTTAAGCGGCTGCCTTCGGCTCAGGTCTTGATCCCAGGGTCCTGGGATCGAGCCCCACATTGGGCTCCCTGCTCAGCAGGAAGCCTGCTTCTCCCTCTCCCACTCCCCCTGCTTGTGTTCCCTCTCTCACTGTCTCTCTCTCTGCCAAATAAATAAATAAAATCTTTTTAAAAAATTTTTAAAAATAATAAAAATGGTTTTGGTTGTTCAGGGCCCCTTGCTATTACATATGAATTTGAGGACCGACTTTTCTACTTCTACAGAAGAGACCATTTGAATTCTGATGCAGGTTGCATTGAAACTGTTGATCAAAGAATTCTTAAAACTCAACGATAAGAAAACAAAACAAAAAATGGGCAAAAAATTTGAACAGATACCTTACCAAAAGATATACAGATGGAAAATAAGCATATGAAAAAATCCTCAACATCAATATGCCAGTAGGGAATTGCAAATTAAAACAATAATAGTATGACAGTGCCTAAAATTTAAAAAACTGACACTACCCAATGCTAGAGACGGTGTGGGGCAAGAGAAACTCAGTCGCTGCTGGTGAGAGTGCAAAACAGTGCAGACACTTTAGAAAACCATTTGGCAGTTTCTTTAAAAAGCTAAACATAGTTCTACCATATGATCTAGCAATTATACTCCTACGTATTTACTCAACTGATTTGAAAACTCATGTCCACACAAAAACCTGTGCATGAATATTTATAGCAACTTTATTTATAGTCACCAAAAACTGGAAGCAACCAAGATGAATAGATAAATGGAGAAACAAACTACAGTACAGACTGTGGAATGTCACCCCGTGATAAAAAGAAACGAGTTATCAGGGCATCCGGGTGGCTCAGTCAGGGAGTCTGCTTCTCCCTCTCCCTCTGCTCTTCCCCCCACACTGCTCATGTTCTCTCTCTCAAATAAATAAATAAAATCTATAAAAAAACAAAAAATGAGTTATATAGCCACAAAAATGGATGGATGAACCTTACATGCTTATGGTTAGAAGCTAGTCTGAAAAGGCTACATACTGTGTGATTCCAATTGTTTGACATTCTGGAAAAGGCAAAACTGTCCAGATAGTGAAAAAAAAAAAAATCAGTAGTTGCCAGAGGTCCTGGGGAAGGAAGGGAGGGATTAATAGGTAAAGCACATGGGATATTTGGAGCAGTGAAACTATTTTGTATGATGCTGTAATGATGGATTCATGATATTATGCATTTGTCAAAACTCATAGAACTTTACAGTACAAGAATGGATCTTAATGTATCCAGATTTTCTCAAGTCATTTAATAGGCTGATCCCTGATCCTTCCTGATCCCAGGCAGGAAGGCATATTGTGACAGGAGAATGTAACTGTTTTATAAATGTACGATACAACCTCAGTGAAGGGGGTGGGAGGGAAAGTGCTGACCTAAGTAACTCAGGAAATAAGTGGAGTTTGTAAGACTGAAGGCAAGAGGAACAGCTCATAAGCAGTATACTCCAATGTACTAAGTTGTTTCCCATTGTGGCGTAAATTAACGATTCTGATACATGTATACTGGAATCCAGTAACTAAGTACATGGATGACAGTGGCGGGAGCTAAGTCTCTCACGGGTGGAGTGAGAATTTACAGATTATTTTTTATTTTTTTTAAGATTTTATTTATTTGACAGAGAGAGACACAGCGAGAGAGGGGAACACAAGCAGGGGGAGTGGGAGAGGGAGAAGCAGGCTTCCCGCTGAGCAGGGAGCCCGATGCGGGGCTCGATCCCAGGACCCTGGAATCATGACCTGAGCCGAAGGCAGACGCTTAACGACTGAGCCACCCAGGCGCCCCGAGAATTTACAGATTAGTGAAGTGATGAGGCTAGAATGATCCATGTGGTAATGGATTAGAGACATTAGTAGGAAGTTATGTTTACCTTAGTATAGATTCATTTCCTTGCTCTTTCAGCTGAGAGGGACTGGAAACAATAAAACCCCAGTAGTAAGTAGCACATGTATTAAGTAGGGCCCAGATCTTGGGTTCTCATACCATGCTTCAGAGAAGGAATCAGGCCTCATCGGGAAAAATGGCTGATTCTAGGACTGGGGCAGGCAATATACAAAGTGAGCCTGGAGCATCCTGTCCCAGAAAGTAAGAAGTAGATGGAAAGAAAGAAAGAAAGAAGAGGGGCGCCTGGGTGGCTCAGTTGGTTGAGCGACTGCCTTCGGCTCGGGTCATGATCCTGGAGTCCCGCATCGGGCTCCCTGCTCAGCGAGGAGCCTGCTTCTCCCTCTGACCCTCCCCCATCTCATGTACTCTCTCTCTCTCTCTCATTCTCGCTCTCTCAAATAAATAAATAAGTCAAAAAAAAAGACTTCTCTCCAACCTTTAAAAAAAAAAAGAAAGAAAGAAAGAGAAAGAAGGAAGGAAGGAAAGAAAGGAAGAAAGAAAGAAAGAAAGAAAGAAAGAAAGAAAGAAAGAAAGAAAG
>NC_058413.1:65890702-65984880 GCF_002201575.2 Neomonachus schauinslandi | reverse complement strand
AAGAAAGAAAGAAAGAAAGAAAGAAAGAAAGAAAGAAAGAAAGAAAGAAAAAGAAAGAAAGAAAGAGGGGAGGGAGGAAGGAAGAAAGGAAGAAAGAAAGAAAAGGAAGGAAGAGGAATGAAGGAAGGGAGAGAGAGAAAGAAAAAAGAAAGAGAGAGGGAGGGAGAGAGAGAAGGAAGGGAGGGAGGTGGAGGGGAGGGAGGTAGAAGGAGGGAAGTGGAGAGGCGGAGGGAGGAAGGAATTAAGGGAATATGTTAAAGGGATACAGGAGCCAACTGAAAGAGCTCCCAGTGGCCAAAGCTGAGTAACAAACAATTTGAGTAACAAAATAAAGAAAGGAGTATTGGCTTATAAACCAAAGTATAAAATAAATACCCATGAGTCCATTCTAATATAAATAAGTGATTGAATAAAAAATACATGGGGGAGAAGAGACAAATCTCCCATGCGGAAGAGTTCCAAAAAAAGAAGTCACTTTACAGCAGAGATTCCTGACAAGCATGACCCAGCCCGGTATTCAAGGTCATGATCAAGATTGGTATCAACAGTGATAAATCATGTTGAGAGTATGGATCTTGATCTGATGTGATCAAAATGGCACTTCACCTCTGTGGTCTTCCTTCTAAAAACCCATAACCCCAGTAGAGTCATGAGAAAAAGGAGACCAATGCCAATAGAAGGGTACTGTATGAAATACATGAATGGTACTCCTCAAGACTGTCAGGGTCATCAAAAACAAGGAAAGTCTGAGAAACTGTCGGACAGAGGAGCCTAAGGAGACATGGTGACTAAATGTAATGTGGGATCGTGCAAAAACAACAACAAAAAGGGCCTTAGGGAAAAACTAAGGAAGTCTGAATAAACCCTGGCGTTTACTTAATAATAATGTGTCACTTTAGGTTCATTAGCTCTCACGAATGTACTGAACCAATATAAGATATTAATAATAGGGGAAATTAGATGAGGGGATATAGGGGAACTCTCTGTACTATCTTCCCATTTTTGCTATAAATCAAAAATTGTTCTAAAAAATAAAACACATCTTAAAAAAACAAAAACTAACCCCCAAAAGCTGACAATGCAGATATTTTCCCCACTTTTTTCCACGAAGAAGCTGAAGATCAGGAGAGTCAAAGTAGCTGGCACAAGATTGCTCAGCTGTTTAATTGGCGGAGGTGGGATTTGAATGCAGAGCCCACTGTTGAATCAGTGACTTTTGCCTGTCTGCTGACCGGACCTCTCTGTTCCTCAGTTTCACGCATATCCCTTCATGTGCGTGTGTTTCTTTCTTGTTCTCTCAGGGGATGGCCTTCACACTGGAAGAAAGGCTGCAGCTTGGAATCCACGGCCTGATCCCCCCCTGCTTCCTGAGCCAGGACGTCCAGGTTCTGCGGATCATGAGATACTACGAGCGGCAGCAGAGCGACCTGGACAAGTCAGTGCCTAGAGTCTGCTCTCTCCCCCCAAGCCCCGGGCTCAGGTGTTTCCTGTGGCACACGGGTTTTCTGGTACTCTCCAGTAGGAAAGGCTGAGAGCCCTGAGAGATCCCAGCCCCGGCCCCACCTTCCACAGGGTGGTGGTCTCCCTGAGCCATGGGGCTTGTTATGACAGAGGCACAGTCAGAACTGGGAAGGGAGACTGGCTTCCAACAGGTGCAATCTGGTTGGGCCTCTGGGAGATGGTATCCGTGTCAGCCCGAGAAGCACTGATAAGGCTTCAGCAAACAGTGGTGGGGTTCATGGAAGGCATTTCGCTCAGCAGGAAGAAGGGGAGCGAGTGGGACAAGTGTGTCGAGGAAGTGGTCCATGGCCCAGGTCCCTGGTATGAAGGGAATGCGGGGGGAGCAAAGCGGAAATGCACCCCAACACCTTGGAAAGGACCTAGGATGTCATATGTTAGAGGTTTATGGGAACCGTTAATAACCCTGCCGCCCCTCTGGATTCTCCCAGGGGGGGATATTCCATGAAGAGCCAACTGAGGGATCACAGGGTCAGCTTTGTCAGTTTCACTAAAGAAGGTAGTGAGCTCCCAGATCACATGGCTATGAATTGGTACAGCCAGGATTTGAACACAGTTCGCTCCAGAGTCTGCTTTTAACTGCTCTGCTCTGCCATAGCTGGAGGCATTGGAGCTTAATGGCTACAAAACTAGACTCTAGTGTCAGACTAAGTTCAAATCCTCATTCTACCACTTAATAGCAAAAATTACTTAGCCTCTCTAGGTCATTCCTCATTTGTACCATGAGTTTATCAGTGGCATCTAACTCATAGGGTTATGATTAGGCTTAAATGCATTAGTATTTTAACATGCTCAGAACACTTACATAGTAACTGTAACTTATAACAGGAGGCACTATGCAAAAGCTTGTAAAATAAATATGGCACCTTGCTATGGGCTCCAGCAGAAATTTAGGGGGAGGATATGGGTTTCCCTGCATATCTATAGAGCTTAATGGCCAAGACTTGGGGTCGTTGAAGGTGTGGCTGCCCCCCTAGGGGTAGAGCTCAGCAGCATGTTAGGGTGATCCTGCACCCACCTTCCTGTGCTCCCCCCACAGTAGCCATTGCTTCTAAATGGTAGGGGATAAGGAAACCTCTGCCTATTCGCCCCGCCCTCTATTCCTGAAGGGCTGAACACTATGGATATCACTCCCATTAACTCCAAGGCCATACTGCAGCCCAGGTCAAATGCTCTTTCCCTCTTGTTTATTCCACTCATACTAGGTCTAGTACCCTGAAGAGCAAACCAGAAAGTACACAATGAATTCAACCGACAACATTACACATGCTCTAACTTTGAACAACCTGAACTTTCCTCTTTTGTTAAATTTACAAAGAATTAAAGTCTAATGTGAAATCCCCTTTCCTCAAAATTAGAAGTCCCAAATCCTTACCTCTCCAGTTTTTTTTTTCAGCTAGGTAGACCTTACTTATATGCCAGGGAAGATGTGGCAGGCCCAGGGAGCAGGGGGGTCATGCCTGATTCTGGGAGCTCCAGAGAGCTAGCTCCCGATGCTCTGCTGACTACTCTAACCCACTCATTCCTAGAATCCCTTGTTTCAGCAGGTGCTCAGGGAAATGCTAAGGAGGCTCCCCAGCTTCTTTTGGATAAAGGGTCATGGTACGCTGGTAAATGTTTACTAACTCGTTCTGGGACACCAAGGGAGCACTGATTTGTAGCATTTGCCCGTATACTCCCAACCATGACCGATTTCAGGTTACCATTCGACATCACTGAATGCAGAATTGGGAAGAGATGTGTACAAATGGCTACTGAGTAAGAGAATGCTCATGCTAGTAATGAGCTGAGATGCTGTCTGTTCTAAGCAGAAACCCTCCCTTCCTTCTGAACACTATTTTTAGTTCTGGACCAGTGCCTTTGGGGAGGAAGAAGAGACTGAGGCCCCAAGAAGTCATGTGACTTCCCCAAAGTGACAAAACTAGGAAACAACAGAGCTGGGATTCAAATCCAGGACCCTGGTACCACACCCAGGGATCATTCCCCTACGGGAACAACTCTCCCACCCCATTCCATGCCAGGGCTCAAGTACCTCCATGCTCTCCTAAACTGTTATCCAGAAAGGGTGTCATATCAGTAGTCATCTACACCCTATCATGAATTTCAGACCCTGGGTTTTTTTTTCTCCCAGGGTTTTTGCATTTTCAGGACTGTGAATGAAAGGCTCTTTTCCTGGCTTAGTGATATTAGGCTTCAGGGAATAATAGGTGAGAAAGAGATTTTTTTGGAGCATGCCAAGCAGTACTCAGCCACTTGTGAGCTGTGGTTGTGACAGGAACCGGCCCCTTGGGGTGGGAAAGCCCAGTTCATATACCACTGGTGTGTTCGGTATCTTCCTGGACCCTACTCCACCCCAGCATGTTATGATTCTGTTGTCATTCATCAATGTCCACATAGTAATAACATAACTAGCCATCTGGCACCATGGTTCAGATTCTAGAGTCAGATTGCTTAGGTTCAAATCCTTACTCTGCTATGAGAGCTGGGTGAGTGATTTCATCTCTCTGTGCCTTAGTCTGCTTATCTCTAAAATAGCCAGCATTTTAGCACCTATCTCACAAGTCTCTGGGAGTTTTATTTTATTTTATTTTATTTTTAAGATTTTATTTATTTATTTGAGAGAGAGAATGAGAGACAGAGAGCACGAGAGGGAAGAGGGTCAGAGGGAGCAGCAGACCCCCCGCTGAGCAGGGAGCCTGATGTGGGACTCGATCCCGGGACTCCAGGATCATGACCTGAGCCGAAGGCAGTCGCTTAACCAACTGAGCCACCCAGGCGCCCGTCTCTGGGAGTTTTAAATGAGTTAATGTAAAATATTTAGAATTGTGCCTATGCCATGAGTAAGAGTAAGTACTAGAAGGCAGATGATATTCTCGTTTCATAGAAAATGAGACCCATGCTGAGGAGAGATGGTGATTTGCCTATGAATGTGCCATTGTGAGCAGCTGAGTGGGAGCCCTGGGTCTGGGCATCAAGGGCCCTTAATGTTGCCACCTGTGGGGCTCCTGTGACCAGCTTGGTTCTTGTCTCCCTTCCCAAGGTACATCATTCTCATGACACTCCAGGACCGGAATGAGAAGCTGTTCTACCGAGTGCTGACGTCAGACGTGGAGAAATTCATGCCCATCGTGTACACTCCCACCGTGGGGCTAGCCTGTCAGCACTACGGCCTGACCTTCCGCAGGCCCCGGTGAGCCGTCCAGGGGCATGGGCTCAGGGAGGGGCTGTCTCATAAAGGGGAACCAATTCTTTCCTCTGGCCTTGCTTAATGGGACTCTGGAGGCTATGCCTGACTGAG
This sequence comes from Neomonachus schauinslandi, assembly GCF_002201575.2. Lineage (NCBI taxonomy): Eukaryota > Metazoa > Chordata > Mammalia > Carnivora > Phocidae > Neomonachus > Neomonachus schauinslandi. Next base: position 65,980,064 of record NC_058413.1, on the reverse strand, counting down.
CCAAAGGCTCGACAAGACATTTGATTTTAAGCACTTGCTCAGGAAATTACCCCATGCACAGAGAAATGAGCTGAAAGAGTATCTAGCAAGGGGAGAGCGGAGCTCCTCCACCTCCGGATGATAAATGCCCAACATGTTGTTCAAAGTTGGCCTGAGAGGTATTTCAGATTGTTTTTCTCTCATTATCCACCTACCTCCCACCTCCTGCTTTTCTGGGCATCTCCACAGTGCCGACAGCTCTTTTGCCAATTCAGGCCAATGAATAATGGAGTGTTGGATACCAAAGACTGAATTCTTTTGCTGACTCAAAGAACCAGTATTCATTCCTTCATTGGGGCTTGACTCAGATTCCACTTAAAATGTCATTTTATTAGGCAAAAATTTGGCACTACATTTTCTTTCAGAGCCAAAGAATTCGGGGTCAGTTTTCTAAAAAGATTGCTTGTTTTTTTTTCCATGATGAGTTCAGAAGATATATTTTTAAATATATATAAAAAAGGAAAAATGGGAGTATTTTCCAAAAATCCTCAGTGCAAGGTGCCTGGTAATTATCAATACGTATTTCTAATGCTGACGATAAAAAAAAAGTTGCTTGTGTTTATTATATGTTATGGGACATTGTTTTAGTCTGTGTTAGAACATGTAAAGATACAGTATACTGTGCAGAGATGTGTCATTTATGTTTCCATAGAATTTATAAATCTCCGTGTATAAATCATTTGCTATATGATGAACATGGAATCATGGATCTCGAACATCTTTTGTTAATTTGGAAAAACAGTCTTCCAGTGCTGAAGCCAGCATTTGGGCTGAGCCTTGCAGGCTGAGCCCAGAGACTGATGCCGGTTCCCCTCCTTCCTTTTCTGGCCGCACATCACCCTTGGCAGAGGGCGGTGTGTCAGATCTCATCTTCTGGGGGCGGGGGATGTGCAGCTGTGGACACTGACACGGCCTCATCACTCAGAATAGCCATGCTCCTGCAGTCCTGTGGGGGGCGCTGCACCGGGGCCCGGGAGCAGTTCTGGTCTTCAACCTAGCTCTTTCAACAGGAAAGAGACTCCTTTTCTCTTACTCTCATTTGGAAACCAGTCCTGGCAGAGACCTTGGGAGCTGACAGTACCTTTCTGAAGGATGCAGGACCCTATTTACCTCCCAGTTCCTACTCAGAAATGATCCTCCCAGACCCTCCCTCCTGCCCAGTGCAGGTCAGCTCATTTCCCTCCTCTGAGGCTGTCCGCAGCCTCCAAGGCTTAAAGAAACAAGTCCAGTATTTTGACAAAAGCAAGCCTGTCACAGCCCAGCTCCTACTCAGAAATCCCATGCCCTAGCTAATGCTGATCTGTTCCCCATGCCCAAGGACTCCTGGCACTCTGGCCCTCCACCCCTTCATACATGTGGTCCTCTCTGCCTCCCACATCTGTGTGCTCTCCTCTCGTTATTCTCTGTCCATCAGAGTGGTGGCTAGCCATAAAGTCACCCAAGACTAGGCTTCTCTGCCGTCCCTGATCCCCCTAGGCTGAACTGCTCACACCCCCCTCAGGCTCCCTTGCAATTCATCACATACTTCTAGTCCATAGTTATATTTTTTGTGCTTCATGTTTTTAATTATGTGTATACCAGCCTCCTCTACCAGAACGCAGATCTCTTGAGGGGCTGGAAACACGTCAGATCCATTTGTGTGGACTAGGCCAGTCCTTGGCAAGCACCTGACGCTCTGATGAGAAAGTAGCATTGCATACTGACTAGGAAGAACTAGATCTTTGCTGTCGGCCCTGAGTTTTAGTCTCCTTGACCTTGGGCATGCTCCTTATCTTCTCTCAGCCTTAATTTCCACATTTATGAAATGCAGGGAATAGTACTACCTACTTCAAATATCATTGCGGGGATAAAATGTGAGGCGTGGATAAGGGACCTGGCATAAATGTGAGTGTCGAATTGCCTTCAGTGACCATTACAGGAGGAAGGAAGAATTGCTAAATGTAGGGTCATATTATACATAGACGCTATTAAATTTTTAAAAAGAAAATTGAGTCACTGAACACTTAATGAACTCACACGTTCAACTATAGACACGATTTGGCTTTTCCAGAACCCGCTGTTTCCCGAAGTCCTTTAGCCATAGCTCACCGCCTCTACCGGCTTGCAGCTGAGATCCAGTGGGAATGCAAGGCCATCCCACTCCCAGGCTGTGTGGGAGCCCTTCTCCATAGACTCAATGGACTAGATTATAGATTCAGTTGTGGTTTCCACATGAACCAGTAATAGGGTCAGGATCCTGTATATACAGCAGGATTTGCCTCCAGAACCTACTCTAGAATCCAGGGAGCACACAAAACAGAACTTGAGTTCATGAACATCTATGGAGGAGCTACTACGTGCTGGGCATCATGAAATTCCTCCCAAAGAACGAAATATGGTTCTTGACCTCAAGCAAATCCCCAGCACAGTGAGGAGCCAGGCAATAATGATAAAAGTTAAAAAAAATAAGAGATTTAATAGAGACAAAGAATTACAGGAGTACATGGAAGAGAGAAATTTATTTTCCCTCGGGGCAGTAGGAATGCTTCACAGAAGAGATGATATTTGAGCTGGTCCTGGAAGATTGACTAGAAATTCCATGGGTAAAGAAGGAGGAATGGCCATTCCAGGAAAGGGCTTGGTTTTGTAGGCTTTGTAGACACCTGTGTGGTGAGCTCACTTGGGTATCTCCCCATCTCCTGTGCCTGGGAAGGAGTGTGAGGGGAGGGGAGGTAGGTTTTTACATCCATTGGCTTATAATGGATCCTCCCAGTGTCCTGTCAGGTTCATTTGGTAGCAGTATCTCCATTTCACAGATGGGGAAACTCCAGCCAGAGGAAAGGAACTTGTCCAAGAGCATAGTTGAGCAACTGTGATGTTAGAATTCTGACCACGAGAATCAGGGAAAGCCACACCAAAGACGTGACATTTGAGCTGGGCCATAAAAGACGAAAGTGAAGAATGGAGGCAAAAGTATTTGTTGATCCAGGCACACCCACCTTTCCCCTTGCTAGAATATAAGGCCTCTGGGACCTCGTCGTGGGTGAAATGGGAGAATAGAGAGACAGGAGAATTGGCCAGTGGCTCTGCCCAAAAAGAGGAAAGTGCTTGGTATCCTTCCCACCAGCCCAGGGGGTTGGAATCATGGGGAGCCGTGTCATTTGGGTTCAGGCCCCATTGGCAGTTCTTCGATGGGTCAGCAAAGGAGAGGGACGTGGTGGCCGAGTGGGGGGTTCATATAGGTGGAAACAGGGCCCTGCCACCAACTTAAGCCCAGAGAACCAGGTCAGCCCTGAGTGGGTACAGTCAGAGTAGTATAGAAGCTGGACACATAGTATGGAAAACAAGCATGCCATCATCCCAGCAGGAGACCTGCAGTTGACCCAGAGCAGGAGAAAAGGGTAATAATCACGATGCATAACTGTTTGCTGAAGGCCAGGTACAATCCTAAGATCTTTATATGTATGAGCTCATTTAATTATCACAATCCCCCTAAGAGGTGGGTACTACTATCATCCCATTTGTAGATGGGGAAAACTGAGGCACAGAGAAATGACTTGCCCAAAGTCACACAGCTCACCCCCAGCAAAGCCAGCACTCAAACCCATGCAGCATGAACCAGAATGTGGACAGGTACCACTGCACTCCACTGCCTGCTGTGGTCTGGGACTGGTCACATTTGGTGGGCATTTCAGGCTGGGTGCCCTTGCGGCTCCAGGAATGCTTGCTTGCCCAGAGCTCTTAAGGTGGGGATCACTAGATCCTGTTTCCTGAGCCTCTCTTGGGAGAGAATGATCCAGCCAGGTCCTGGGCCCCGGGCTGTGTGGGGCTGAGGCAGGCATAGGCAGACTGAACTGTATTCTTGGATTCTTCCCTCACACTCCTGGTACAGACTTCCCGCAGGTTTTGCACAAACCCTCCTTCAGATGATTACCCAATTAAACTATTTGACATGTGACATTCTGAGCTGTTGCTCCAGGTTTCCATTTGGCTGCTTTCCAGGTGTTGATTCCACACCTGCCTTGCTCTTGAATGAATTGAGAGTTTGGGCTCCACCTCAGCCCTGAGCTTCCTCTGAGGCCTGGCTTGGAGTGGCTTTATGGATTAGCATCTGAAAGGAGGACAGCCCCAAGGCCAAGAGGGAGAATGCTAGCTCCTCTGGGTTTCTGAAATGATAAACACTCCTGCCAGGTTCCCAGGAACAATGGAGTCCTCTGTGAAAGGGCCTGCCCCCCTCCAAACTAACTAATTAGGTCCAGCTGATGCTAAAATTAAACTCCCAGCGTGCCTGGGGCTCTGCATCACCTCACAACCTTGAGGGAGATGCTAGACTATCTCAGGGGCACCTGAATATCCCCGGGCAGACAAACACAGCAGAAGGTTCTGGGCTCTGTGGAGCCTCCCCTGCCCCTTCCTGCCTCTCCCTTGGCACACCCTCTGCATGTGCCTCCATGGGCCATCAACCCTGCATAGCCTGGCTTGAAGCAGTGGCCTTGAATGTTGTTAACATGTGACTCAGAAGAGGAGCAAGCCCCGAGTAAGGCCAGGCAGGAGTCCAAAATACAACTCAGCTAAGGAGGGGCTGCAGGGGTGTAGACTGCTGTCCAGTGAGAGGGAATACCCTCCCTTCCCCCAGGCACCTCCATCTTGACCAACCTGGTCAACCCTGGATCACAGGAACTGTCCACCTTGTGGGCATGTCGTAAAGGTCAAGTGAGCTAAATGTGTGTGAACGTGCTTTCTCCATTGTCCATTTCCTCCCAAGCTTAAACCTTGTCTTCACTTTCATCCTCTTGGGCTCTGAGAGATGTGCACATCCCTGGAAACCTAACATTTCCCAGCCTCTGTGTGGGGGTCCCACCTGTATGGGTGATGAGGGCTACGTTGTGGGTAGTAGGAGCACGGACTTTGAAGCCAGGCAGACTTGGCCTTGAATCCCAGTTTCCAATGACTTTTGATGATTTAGCACCCCCTCGGTCTCCTCATGTGTGAAATGGGAGTGATGCCCATTCATGTGGCTGCTTGTGAGGATTCAGGGAGATTCCATGTGTAAAGGACCCAGCCCTCCTGAGAGATCTGCAGCTGTGACCTTCCCAAGCCACCAGCCCCAGGCTCTGTCATCTGACTCTGAGTCACCCTCCCCAAGAGTCTAAACTGTGACCTGGCGGAAGGCAGCTCTGTCCTCTAAAGTGCCACCATACTCTCTTGTTGGACGCAGACCTGAAATGATCTGTACTTGTGCCCACCGGGCAAACCTGTTGGCAGAGACAGGGGCAGACCTAGAGGCTGTGGTGAGTGGGAGAATCGAGGGTAGGAAGTGGGCCTTGGCCTCACTGGGCGGAGACTCTGTGGAACACACCTGAAGTCAGGTTTGGATTTGGACAAAGCAGCCCTGGGCCCTGAACCAGGCTGTTGTGTTCCTTACCTGCAAACTCAGTGATATGTTTACGGGACAGTAATGGCTACCATCTATGGAATGCTTATGATGCTCGTGGCGGGCCCTCAGCTAGGTACTTCAGGTCCTTTATCCCTGAGCCCAGAGCAAAACTAAGGCTAACTTGTCTAAGACGTCACAGCTGACCAAGCACCCGTTTCCTGTGCTTCTCCTGCATTCACAGTTGAGCTGTTTGTAGCCCTGGTCAAGGTGACACCTCAGAGATAAACATTTGCATGGCTGCCTTCATGTAAGTTCCCTTGCATGACTGGACTGCATACATGACGGACACACACACACTCTATCCCATGGTGGACAGAGCACTGGGGCTGGAGTCCAGAGGGAATGGGTCAGCTCCCCCATTAACCACATGGCCTTGGAGCTTGGCTACTCTCCCTCCCCAAGCCCAGATCACAGGGACTGTCCACCTCATGGGCATGTCGTAAAGGTCAGATGAGCTAAATGTATGTGAATGTGCTTTCTCCATTGCCCAGTTCCTCCCAAGCTTCAAGGGATGTGACTTTTTCATTGCTTCTTCTCCTTCATCCCAACTGCCAAAAAGGGAGTGGTTAAGGCTCATACTCACCTCCTTGGGCTTCCTGCTTCCCCGTCACTATGTCTGTTAAGCCATTGCCTCATTTTGTTTTTGCCCCGAGGGTTGTGGGTTATTGTTAAGCTGCTTTTGTTTTTGAATCCCTACATGCTTTTTATTTACTCTTTTATCCGTTTTGTTTTTACATTGGAACCTTTTTATCTTCAACCCTCTCTACCCACTTCCATCACCTCTCCCCACGTACAAACATCCCCACATGCCTCTGCTTCCCAAATGCTTACTGAAGCCATTTCGAACCCTACATGGGACCAGTGGGCACCAACATCTTGACTTAAAGCCCCTCTGGAAAACAAACACAACCTTACATCAGCAAACGTCAGAAGAGCCCCGACACCCAGGGACAGCCTTTGAGCCCATCATCATGTGGACTCCAGCCCAGCGGTCAGCTGATTGGGACCAGATGCACACACTCCCAGCGTAATTGGGAGGCAGACAGAAAGCAAGGCTTAGTGTCATCAGACCGGTTGCCTCCTCCCCATCCTCAGGGCACCAAAGTGCTGATTCCTTGGGCCAAGCCTGCGCCCCATCCAGTTACACCAGGTTTCTCTGCCAACCTGTTTCAGCTGTGCCGCTGGAAAGGCTCCCTGGAGCAGAGCAAGGCCACGGTCTGCAGCTGGGTCTGTTTAGCGTCTCATCTGGCAGCCCTGGCGTGGTGCGTGGAGCACTGGGTGAGGAGTCGGGAGACGTAGTTTGGAGCCCTCACCCCCCGCTTCCTGGTTGACTCTGTAGGCAAGTCACTTAGCTCCTTAGTCTCAAGTCAAAGTGTGGGGTTGGACTGAATGGCTTCTGTGATCTCTTCCAGCTCCAACCACTTAGGATCTATTAACCCAAACTCTATAACCAAGTTAGAAAGGAGATCTTTAAATGAACCACAGTCACATTATGTAGCTGAGCCTATTTCCCCACCTGTAAAACGAAGAGGGTCAAGTTAGAGCTGTAGCTCTCAGTGACTGCCATGCATTAAAAGCATGGGGGAGCTTTAAGGCAGAATCCCCACGGTGGGTCCCAGGCAGCTTTCCTTTTCAAAAGCTTGCCAGGGATTCTCATGGGCAGCCCGAGCCACAAACCACTGAGCTGGGTGATCCCTACAGTTTTTCCAGCTTGGAATTTCTGTGACTTTTGGGGTGGATAACCTGCCGTCCCTATTTTCCAGGCCACCTCAGCCTGGCAGTATATCGAAGATTAAGGTCATAATATAACAGAACCTCCATCTCCAGCTCACCCCTCAGCAAGCCTAACTGTTGAAGCTGCTGCCAGGTTCCTTCGTGTCTCATTCACAGGATTAGTGGAGGGGAAGGTGGGAAGGAGTCCCCCGGGTGCTTCCTTCCTCCTCCCCCAGTTTCCTCCCGAAGCCTCGGTCACTGCACCGAAGTCCTCCCTCTCCCAAACTGCACACGCCTCCCATGTCAGCAGTTGATTAGACAGGAAAATGCATCAGACCGAAGATGACCGAGCATTTGAGTGAGCACGTGACCAGCGTGGCCTGGCTCAATGTTGGAGTCCTTGTCAGGAATGTGATGGAAAAATGGGAGAAGTTCCATAGGGAGAATTTTGCAATTAGGAAGAGAAATTAAGGCAAAAAGGATGCTGTGGTTTCGACTTTAGAGTCGGGTCGTGGTAGACCAAAAGCAGATGCCAGCTATGAAGGAAGAGAAGAAAAGGAAGTAAATAAACAGATCTGTGGAGAGAGAACAGGGTAGGTGGGAGCAAGAGGAAGATGTAGATGGAGGGAGTGCCGGTCCCTAGCTTTCCACTCCAGCTCCTGTTCACAAACTTACCATAAACTCTTTCCCCAGAGGTAACTTAAGTGAACTTCCACCTTAGGTCCCTCGAAGAGCCAAGCTGAAAAGGGGCTGTGAAATTAGATGGATCTGATTAGTGCCCTGATCCCCTTGTGAATTGGGTGGGTGGGGCGAACAGGTTAAACGTAGGGCATCACAGATTAGCCTGCTTTAGAATACCCAGAGTCTCAGTAAGACGCAGATTTGAGGTGACCCAGATGTTGCTGGGGCAGGAACCACACTTTGAAAGCCACTGGATGAAAAGCTGGCGACAAGTTGCCCCCTGAAAATTTAATGGAGACCATCTGAAGGAAGCAGAAGGAGCAGATACTTCCAGGCCCCGCTGGGCGTTGGTAGCAAAAGCTAGGAGTCATGAGACGTAAGCTTTGATCCCAGTTTTAGAGTTTTAGCAGTGTGACTGTCAGTACATCACTCCCCATCTCTGGGCCTCCATGTGCTCATCTATAAAACGAGAGAATTTTATGAGGGGATCTCGGGGGCTCCTTGCAGTTCCAACCCTTATAGTCTGTAAGTGTCGAGCAGACTAGAGCACTATGGCTATACATTTGTCTCTGAGTGTCTGGCATTGAAGGCAGGAAGATGTAAATTAGATGAAAACACATACTTTTCATTTTCTGACAAGAAAAAGCTTGCAGGCTTATCTGCAGAAGTGTCATTTTGCTGAGAGCTCTGACTTACATACAGGCCCTTCTCAGGCAGACCAGCTGGGCCATCCAGGGTCTGTCATGGGTTCTTCCGTGCTTGGGAATTGATGCTGGAAGAGAGCTAAGGAAGTGCCACGAGGAGTCCTTCCAAAGCATGAGGTGGTTCAGCACTTACTTGACACGAATGTCACATGAAGCAAGTTAAATGTGTCTGGATCCCACATCAGTGAAACACTCTGGAACAGAGAGATACAGAAGAGAGAAGGATCATTTACTCTTGTGTCTGAATTACACTGCTTTCCTTGCCTGAGGGAATTGGCTTTCTCTTTTGTAGAGGAAGTTTGAAGATTTACATTTAAAAAAAAGTGAGTTTGTACTTAACTGCCTGTGATCTGCCTGGGACCTTAGCATCCAGAAGGAGCATCCTGCTGTTTAGGGAGGACCATTCAGAGGAACCCCTCAGCCATCCATGAGTTTGGGTGTAGGAGCTGCAAGTGAAGGTGGGAAAGGTTGAGCTGCCCCGCAAAGATGCAGAGATTCTATTTTTCTGCTCAAGCTGGAAGAAAATGAGCTTTATTAACTAGAACAGGATGTTCTGGGTTTGACTTCCTTTAGCCAAAAGCAGATTTCCCTGGCAATTTAAACAAACTGATTTTTGTTTCTTTTTTATCTGACTCTGTCCTTTTCCTCCTTTGTCCCTGGCAATCCCAGCCATGGTGATCAAAAGAATAGACGTGGGAGAATTTCCTTACTGAGAAGGAAATACGTACATACAGGCAGGAGTTGAGTAGACCTTTCCTCAAATAACCTTGATCTCTCATTAACCTGTAAAATGCATGACAGATACTTCCTTGGGTTTGCTTATGCTAAGTTTAGTCCAAAGGGAATGGCTTCTGAAGAGATGCTGCCAACAGTGCAAATATTTTGAAAGGCTCCGGACTAGACGAAGAATAAAGGATCATTGGCATAGAATTTCTTGAAGAAGAGTGAATTTCTGCCTTGCCAGAAAAGAACTCCATCACCAGCTGGTAGATTCCTAAAATCCACTATTATAGTCAGATCCTTGGATTGGTTCATTGCACCTACAGGAGTCCCCTCAAATTTTCCATGTGCCCTGGAGGGGTAACATTGAAAACTTTATCAATGAACTGGTTTCTTAGAGACTAATATTAAACCAGAATTTCCTAAAACCATAGAGATTGTGGGCACCTGGGTGGCTCAAAGGGTTAAGCATCTGACTCTTGATTTTGGCTCAGGTCATGATCTCAGGGTCCTGGGATAGAGCCCTGAATCTGGCTCTGAGCTCAGCAGAGAGTCTGCTTGAGGATTTCTCTCCCTCTCCCTCCTCTGCCCATCCCCCCACCCCGCTCTCTCTCTCAAATAAATAAATAAATAAATCTTAAACAAAAAAAGAGAGACTGGGAGGAAGGATAGGTTTTGTGTGAATGGGAGAGGGATGGGAAGGAATAGGTCAAGAAGATTCCGTCTGGGATGCTGCAGATGGAAACAAGGCTCCGGCATGGTGCCCCCGTGTTATCTCAACATTGTCCAGAGGTTACTGGAGGGGAACAAGTGAAAAAGCCAAAAGAACAAAAAATAATGTGGGTGGTGCAAGACAGACTTCTCCAGCTTGACAGCACTTATCAGATGAGCTCCTCTCCTAAACCCCAAGCTTCAGGAGGGAAATGAACTGTGGTTTGTTCTTCTCTGTGTCTCCCAAGGTGCTAAGCATAGTACCTGCAGGCACTTAGCCAGAGAGAACACTTAAAGACTGTCTTCTGATTAGGTTTAACAAGCATTGATTAAGCACCATCTTTATGGTTGGCCACCATCAAGTACATGGAAGATCCAAATGGAATAAGATAGTTTATTCAAGGTCTCTGACCCTGAGGAGTTCACAAGACAGCTGAGAAGAGCATCTCCAAAGTAATATAAGCCAGTTAGTAAAGTGTGGTGGGGATTGTCTAGTTTACTCTGAAAGTATGCTGGTAATTCATTGTGGTGAGAATTCTCCCCACTGAATTGTTGGTTCTTGATCTTAACCTTAAAAAACGGATTTTGATTCCCCTTGGGAAGGTGGCCCAGTACAGTCCCTGGCATGCAAAGATTTAGTGGATGAGCTCCAAGCAGGAAGAACTGCATAAGTAAGACACGTGTCTGGAACAAGCCAGGAATCACAGACCCTCAGGACCGGGAATGCAGAAGACACCCCAGGTTGCCCCTTCCTCCTTCACAAAACCCTGGTCATGTTTTGTTTTGTCAGTGATCTTTCTTTCCCCAAATGGCCATGTGCTTTGAGGAAGTCTTGGTCTTTCCCAGCACCAAGCAGTGGGTCCTAAATAATCCTGGCCAATCATAGTTAAGTCCTTTGGCCAGTGACAGTTCTGGACAAAGAGAGGGGATGGTAGTCTGCCCGAGGACTTCTGGGAAGGTGTTTCTTGTCCCAAGAGAGCTCCTTCTTCCCGGGACATTTTCATGTCTGTGTGGGACGCATGGAACTGTGATGATCATCCTATAGTCGTGAAGAAAACAGCCCAGGGACCAGGCCAGACTCAAATGGTAATGCAGGCAACCTGTGTCCTTGGTGACATTGTTGAGCCACTAAATAAACAAATCCTGGAGCTGCCTTCCCCTGGACTTCTTGTTATATGAAATGAAGTTCCTCTTTCCAGTCAGTTGAGTCAGTTTTGTGTTGCCTGCCGCTGAAAGCAGTGTCTCTTCCTGAGGGGATGCTTGAGTCACCTCTGTCACATAGCAGCAGCTCACGTTGGTTTATTCAGAACTTCCGATGCACCAGGCACTCTTCTAGGTGCTTCACCCATTTAGGCCCCACGGCATCTCTCTGTGGTAAGTAATACTATTAGGCCCATTTTCATGAAAAGGGAAACTGAGGCACTGCACGTTGAAGTAACTACAAAAGGTTACACGTCTAGTACACGGGAGAGCCGCTCAGGCTCCAGAGCATATACCCTCACTGCTGCCTGCGCGTCCTTCACGAGCCTCTTCCCTCTGGTGACTGAGTATGTCTGGCCGGAGGGCTTACCAGGCCCGGCCCGCAGCCCGTGCAGGGGGTGTGAGGAGCTCACGCCGCCGTCGGGCTGGGGGAGGTAGGGCTGCTGTGAGGCGGAGGGCGGGGTTGGGATTCCATTAGTCTGAGATCATGGTGCACTTCTGAGTGGGGGACTGTAACAAAAATGTTTTCCTAAAAGGATAATTCTTGAGGACTCAAGAGGAGAGGCCACAGGGCACTGTTGTCTTTATGGAAGCACCAGGAGAGCAGAGGCAGAGAGGCTCCTAGATGTGGAGATGAAGGTGAGGAAGAGGACCCTGCAGCTCTCGGATGCTGGTGGATGGGGCGGTGAAGGGAGAACTGTCGGATCCGAGGGTGTCGGGGCATAATGGCGTCGTGGAAAGTTGAGATGGGCTCCAGAAATGGACGCTCAAGCTGGGTGACGACCACCACCTCCGCTGCCTTTCACTGAGTGGCCAGTACGGTGACGATCATGGTACCTTTATTGTCTCTGACTCTCACAAGTCCTGAGAGGTCAGAAGCCATGATTGTCCCCATGTCACACAGGTTCGGAGGTCATGGGGGACTTGCCTAGAGCCATCGGGCTAGTGAGTGGCAGGGTTCAAACCCAAGTCCGTCCTATTCCAACGCCTCCCCCTCCTTCCTCATTGGAACTCCTTCTCATCCTGCATTGCTGAAACTTGGCATTTCTGAATCACGGGTCCACAAATAATTCACACCCCCCGCCCCCAAACAACAGGGGCAAAGCCAACACGTTCCGTAGACTGAGTGGCGTCCGAGGCAGGTGTCTGCAGGAGCCCCACGTGCGTCAGCTCGGCCTGAGTCCGCTGGGCGGTACCGTCTCACGGTGCCCTGTTAGAGCACAGCAGGGAGAGAGCCAGAGCTTGCACCTCGGCAGGTCCTGCACACCTGCACGGACAGAGCCTTTTAGGCAGGCAGCAAGGACACGCCAAACGCTTCACGGCTCCTGCCCCCATGACCCTCCTTGAGCTGGTGTCGGGATAGTAGATGACTCCAATTTTAGAAGCACAGATGTTATCTGTGTGCCACCGGCAGCCCATTCCCCAAAAATCCCAGCCAGCACTCCACTCTGGGTTCCAAGACAGGCGGAGGCACTGGCCTCTTAAGAGGACTTTGAAAAGAGTTGCCATCTCTTCAGGAAGCCGCAGCTGGAGCCCTGTCTGTGAGGAGGCGAAACTGATTAGCTCTGAAGCCAGCCTGGGCTCTGTCTGCGATGCTGTAGGTTCACCTCCCTGTGCAGCTATACACAGTGAGAGGGTCCTGCAGCTGGACATCAACCAGCTCAAACAAAGGCCCAGGGGTACAAGTCAGGGGAAATGGTAGGACTAGAACTCAGGTCTAGAGATAGATGTCCCCCCATCATTTGAATCAAGCTTAATTCATAATTATTACTTATATGTATAAAGTAGTTTGAAGTTTTAGAATGAATTAACATACAGTCCCACCAGCTGCTCTGTGAAACAGGGCAGCCCCTTTCACTTGAGGAAATGGGGGATTCCTAAGGTTGACTTCCCTAGGCTGTACAAATAGTAAGAGGTAGAACTGAACTGTTTCTATTTGCCATCCAGGACTCTTCCCACTTCTGGACGGTAAGCTTGTGATGGGCAGGAGCCATGTGTGTTTAGCTTACCATTAGACACCCAGCACCCAGCACAGAGCCTGGCATATGGCCTTGTTGGATGGAAGGAAGGTGTATGGAGGATCAACAGAATAGGAGCAGTGATAGAAGAAACTTGCAGTCTCATTTTCCTGATGACTTCTAATAGAATCCTAGATGAGGGGCGCCTGACTGAGGGGCTCAGTCAGCTAAGCATCTGACTCTTGGTTTTGGCTCAGGTCATGATCTCAGGGTTGTGGGATCGAACCCCCAATCATGGGTCTCCCCACTCAGCAGGGGGTCTGCTTGTCCCTCTCCCTCTGCCCCTCCCCCTATGCTCTTTCTCTCTAAAATAAATAAATCTTCACGAAAAAAGAATCCTAGATGAGTGAGATTCTATTGCTAATGACTCCTTAAAAACAAAGATCTTTAACTCTATTAATTTTGTTTAAAATGCTTAGTGTCTTAAAATTTAACATTAATGTAAAAGATTATTTGATTCCTTTAAGAATCTTCAGCAGGTAGGCCTTCCAGGACCTGGGACAGAGTAGCGCTCAATAAGTGCCAGGCTAAGTGTTTCTGGAATTTAACAGAATGTAAAAGCTAAGCTGGGGAGATAAAAGTAATTGCAGAGTTTCTATGTTACTGGGATGATTAAAGAATAGAATTTATCCCCTTCTTTGCAAAATAACTTTATCCACCAATCTAGGCCTATCAGTTGGGAAGAAATCAAAAGCTAGAGTGGAATGTGGGGCGCCTGGGTGCCTCAGTTGGCTAAATGTCTGCCTTTGGCTCAGGTCATGATCCGAGGGTCCCAGGATGGAGCCCTGTGTCTGGCTCCCTGCTCAGGGGGCAGCCTGCTTCTCCTTCTGCCCCTCCCCCCTTTTCGTGCTTGCACACTCTAGCACACTCTCTGTCTAGCATGCTCTCTCTCAAATAAATAAATAAAATCTTAAAAAAAAAAAAAAAAGAATGGAATGCAATTATGACCTACATTTCCAGAATCTTGGGTTCCAGAGGATTAATAACCATGTCCAGTCCTCATCACAAATGCGATACAGTAGGTTTCACTTTCTGGCCAATGCGGGCTCCCCTGCAGGAGCCAGTCAGCACTTCCTGTGTGCCGCCTGGGCAGGGATGGAGATGTCAGGTTGTCATGGTAACGTTTCTACTGACCCAAAGAACAGATGCAGCTGGAGTGAACCTCCTTTAATCAAATGGGGGTGGGAGGAACAGAGTGGTGAGGAACAGAGAAACTTTTTTCTTTCTAGACAAAGATGGTGCAGGAAATTTGAATTTGAGTAATAGTAGAACACACTTAGGTAAGGTGCTGGCTAGAATAATTAAGATAAATACGCAATTAAGTTATTCTGATTATCAGACTGGGAGGTAAAACCTCTACGGAGGCCGGTGGTTTAAGACTTCTATAAAAGTCCACTTACTACAAATTACAGCCTCCAACTTTCTTTCCCAAGATTCTGATTCACTCTGTCAGGAGTGGGGCCCAAGGATCTCCATTGTGAAATTTCCCACAGCTCATTGTCCCCCCCAGGAAGTTTATTATGAAGTACACTGGCATCTTATGGACCCTATTTTCATAAACTCTGCTCTGGGTAAACACAGAGCATCAGAGATCAAGTTGGAGCAGACTCAGCTGTTCTCACCTGATGGGAAAACTTAGGGAAAATAAAGGCTCTTTCCTACTTAGTCCTAATTTAAAAACAAAACAATAATAAGCTACTTTAGTTAATATAGTGCACTTTCTTTTAACCTTACATTTTGCCAAATGCTTCATTAATTGACAGAAACCAGGAGTTTTCCCTTTGTCTGATGCCCTCACCCCGGGCCTGACTCCCACCTACCCTTTAAAACCCAGCCCTGATATCTTCATCTCTTGCCACCTCCTTTGTCACTCTCCTCCCTCCCTCACGGCAGAATGTTTTGCTCCTCCATCTGTGCACAGTGGCTTCTGCTAATACTCTGTTAATGAACTTATTACATTATTATTCAGTGGTTATTTACAGATCTGCTTTACCAGGCAGGAAGGTTATCAGACCATGTGTCTTAACTCATCTCTGTGTCTTTGTCCTTTCCCTTTCTGTCACTCCTGGCATGGCAGTTCCCTATATTGAATGAATGACTACATATGAGCCCCATAAAGGCAGGAATTTTTGCCTGTTTTGTTAATTGAAATAAATATCCCAAGTGCCTAGAACAGTGCTTGTTACATAGGGGGGTCTAATAAGTAATTGTTGAAATAGTTCATGAATGAGTGCTTCACCTCACACAAGCCAATAGAAAAGAAAGACTGGGGGACGCCTGGATGGCTCAGTTGTTAAGCATCTGCCTTCGGTTCAGGTCGTGATCCCAGGATCCTGGGATCAAGCCCCGCATCGGGCTCCCTGCTCAGCGGGAAGCCTGCTTCTCCCTCTGCCTGCCACTCTCCCTGCTTGTGCACTCTCTTTCTCTCCCTCTCTGACAAATAAAATCTGAAGGAAGGAAGGAAGGAAAAGAAAGAAAGGAAGGAAGGAAGAAAGACAGACAGACTGGACCTGCTATGTTTTTCAGCATAACAGTAAAAATTATTCATAGTGTCATCAATATTATCACAGTCTCCTGAACAGATGAAGATCCCCATTAAATATTTCTGTCATCTAATAGTTTGGGGTTTTATTGCAAGCATATAGCTCATACCTACATAAATCAGATCAAGTCAGCTTTTCTTAGCCTTACTCATTACATTCTTCTACTAATAGTAAGCCTGGGATGCAAAGGATTCCCTAGGCTAGTTTACATGGAATAATAGGAAAAATAGCTTCCATGTATTGAGCACTGACCAAATGTGCCAGGCATTGTACTTTTTCTGTATAGTTTTTCTTTTAATTGTCATATATAACTTTATTAGAAACGTTTCATTATCCCTATTTTACAGATGAGGAAACTGAGGCTCAAAGGTAGTCATTTGTCAAGGTCACTGAGCTACTAACCAGAAGACTTGAGACTGGAGTCTATGTCTGTCTGAGCCTCTGCTCTTGAGCTTCACTGTTACCCTGGTGTTTTGAGTTGAGTGGATCCAGTTGGGACTTACTTCTAACCAGAGAAGTATGCATCTTTCCCCAGTCATTTCAAAGTAAATACTTTCTTGTCCTTGAACATTCATGATCTTGATTTTTCTGAGACTTCTTCCTTTAAAGACATTTATGGTTGGGAGGCTACACTTGGTCAGTAGGACAAGTCAAGTCAGATGTCTCCCCACCCCCCATCCCATTACTCCTGATGAGTGGCCCTTTCAGACATTTGGTTCCAGGCACTTAAACTGTCTCTTACATGTGCTTCCAGGGATCAGGGTCCCTGAGGTTTGTACAAATGTTTTCCCAGTGAACTTTTGTCCTCTTGAAAACTGCATTCTGTTCTCCTTTATTAAATTCCAGCTTTCATGACTAATATGCGCTGATAGCTCTAGAAACGTTTATATAATAAATGAAAGTGGGCAGAGTCTTCCGCTTACAAATTGCTTCAAGATAGGATGCAGATGCCTGCTCATAGAATTGTCTCGTAAATGCTAGCATAAAATGGATGCGAGCTTTTGCAATTTCAGCTCATCCTTGGCCTAGGGGCTGATGTGTTTCAGTGGATCTTGATGGGGTTCTGAGCTCCTAGGCCATTTCTCAAAGGCCACAGAAATGTTTGACTCAGTGGGAAAAACTTTGTGTGACTACTTCTCAAACCTGCTTTGGAAAAACAAACACATAGGATGTTTTTTGCCTCCCTATCTTGCACATACCTGTAAACAAGCAGCCCACTGGCAGGGCCTCTGAGTCAGAGGAATAGCAATTTCAGACTCTCAGGTTTGATGATTATTTGCTTGGATAAATCAGAAGTTCATGTTAGAACAGAGTCATGTTCCTAAACACATACTGCCCAGAGACCCAGATTAACTAGCGTGCTTCTAGACGGCAGGAAGATGTTTGTTTGTTTTGTAAAGTGGAGGCATGTGTGGGTCTGTGCCATGTTCACGACCATAAAAGAAAGTGAAGAGTGTTAAGTGTGACTTCTCAGGAAAAAGGGGCCCTGAAGCCTCTGTGATTATTATTTTTGGAGGAGTAAATATTTCAGTAGAAAAAGAAACTCCTTTGTACCAACTCTGAGTTTTCTTGGCACATTTTAGTATTTTCAAGTAACAGCTGAAACCACATTAACCTTCCCTGTTCTAATTGGAAGCATCTGTGAATTGTAAAATTAGAATTTTTCGATTCTGCACTGATTTGCTATTTGGACAGGGGTGTCCGTTTCAGCTGAAATTTCCATCTATGGGATGGTTTTATTTTTCCCTCCTGATTATAAATTGTCTAGTCAGCCAATGATGTGATGGAGATATGAGGCACTCTTCATCAGCTTTTCCATGTATGCGTGCTTTTTAAATGAAAACCACACTTTCTTCTTCAGCTATTTGTACATCTTATCAGGATCCTTTTGGTTCAAAGAGAACAGATGGAGAAGTTCCCCCAATCCTTGGAATGTGACTCGAACAATTTTCTCCTGCCAAAAAATTCATAATCAATGACACCCGAGCAATATCTGAGATTTGCAAATTCCGGGAAGAAAATATAGAAAAATAATTAGAAAGTTACTCCTGTTTTTTTCTGCTAATAGAAGCCTGTATCCTAAGGGGCTTTGTGTTTTACAAATATCTCCTCAAACCAACGAGAGACCTGAGGGCACAGTGCCTTCTCGCCCACTTGCCTGTACTACTTAGGCTACTTGGCTCCGGGGTCCTACCTCGTCTCACCCAGCCTCAGTATTCTCATGTGTGAATGGGAACCACACCTGCCTCCCAGATCTGCGGCGATGAGTAAAGGCTGTAGCATCTGTAAAATGTGCCCAGTGGGAGTGTCTGAGTCCGTTCAGTCAGCTATCACAAAATACCACAGACTGGGTGGCTGTAAACCACAGAAACTTCTTTCTCATGGTGCTGGAGGCTGGAAGCGTGAGATCAGAGTGCTGGCCTAGCTGGGTGAGGGCTCTCCTGGGTGGCAGATTTCTCCTTATCCTCACATGGCAAAAGGAGCCCGGGAGGCTTCTCCAGGACCTCTTCTAAGACACTAATCCCTTTTCTGAGGGCTCCCTCCCTATGACCTCATCACCTCCCAGAGGCCCCACCTCCTAATACCATACAATGGGCACTAGGATTTCAACATATAAATGTAGGGGAGGGGGGACACATTCCGAGCATAGCAGCAGCTAAATAAATTTTGGCTTTCTTTCTTTCCTACTTTCAACACACGGTGACGGAGGTAAAAATGATGAGTTACCTGAGGCCAAGGATCAGACTTGCCAGGAGGCAAGACCAGCCTGAGGTTGGTGGGCCTACCACTGTTAAAGCTTCATCCTTTGTCTGGGTTCAACACCATCTCTGCAGCCTGTGGCACAGAGGATGCTGTCGACCTTTCCTGAAGGTTGAGAGAGCAAAAGACTGGGTGATTATAGCCACTTCACAGGTGCTCTGTGTCTTTCACCAGGTTAAAATTAATGACATCACAGAGAAAGGATTCAAAATGAAGGCACCAGAGAGATAAGCTTGACTTTGCATAGTAGACACCCCACAAGTGTCTTTGAGTATTGAATTTAATAGACTGGACCTGCAGATCAGTACGTTTTTGAAAGTGAAAAGGAAAACAAATAATAATTGTGCCAAGACACAGGCAAACGAGAATATGTAGTCAACCTGTCTGTGAACCATGGTTCAAAATTCAGCGTCTCTTGGAGGGGAGTTGATATTCATTCCTTTGGTAAATATTTGTTAGGTTCCAACTTAAGATTTACTTGAGAGACTACTTTGCCAGCAACATTGTATTATTTTATTTAATGTGCACACAAACTCAGTAAGATGATTTAATTATTAAATTAATGATTAATTAGAGTTCCGTTTAAATAATAAGCAATTAATACTGAGGTTAAGTAATTTGCCAAAGTTGCCCAGCAAGTAAGGGTTGGTTAGAGCTGGGATTTGAACTGGGGTCTGTCTAGCTCCAAATCTGTGCTCTTGCTGCTATTCCATGGATTTCTTTCTTCCTCCTCCTCCTCCTCCTTCTTCTTCTTCTCCTTTCTTATGCTATAAAAATTTATGAAAACTCCATCTTGGTTTTATCATGTGTTTTTATTACTCAGTTTCTCCTTTTGTACCTACTTGTTATGAACTACAGAATTGGTGTCACCAATTCATTGTCTTTTCTCATGTCTTTGCGTCCTTGCAGATAACAACTTGGAAAGTGCAGAGCTTGCTAGATTATGTTGTGGAATTCTAGATTTTTAGAGGTTATCTCATCTACCTTCTACATTTTTCAGAGGGGGAAACAGACTCAGAGAGGTATGGTAATTTCCTCGAATTCACAAAGCTAGATAGAGTAGTGGAAACACTAGCACCCTTGTCCTGGCCGCTCCAGTCCCACCTTCAGGGAAGGAGAGAAAGGAAGAGATCATCTTTTTGGAAATCCCTTTCTGAAGGGGATAAAGTGTCCATAGGGCTGTATTAGGGGACCCGTGGAAATCAGTGGAAATGGTGGATTTGGTCTCTGCCCTTCTGAGGCTTCAAGTCTGCTTGGGGAAAATCATCCCACAGCAGCAAGAGGGAGGAAAATGGGTCAGTGGAGCCAAAGGGCCCTAGACTGGGGGCTCCAGGCCCAGCCCTGCAGCTCTGTCTCAGCTCTCTCTCTCAGCCGTCCTAGGCCTGCTTGTTCTGTGGTTCTTCCCATCTTCTAGCAATGTCTCAGTTATACCCCAGTGTACTTTTTTTTCCTGGTCTGCCTCCATCAGAAAACCCCACTGGATCAGAGGTAAGGTCTCATCCATCCTTGTTTCCCATGTGCCCAGCACAATGCGTGGTGCAAAGCAGAATGCATGGAGCCCGTGAAGGGGCAAGGCAGTTTTTAACCTCCAGCACAAGAGATCCAGGAAGCCCAGCCCACTCCGAGGTCCCCCTGAAGGAGTCACAGGGACAGGTGTCTCGGTCCTCACCTTTATGCCTAACTCCAAGGACAGGAACACTCCACATCACTTGTCATCTGGGAGGATCAGGAGGAAAGGGGGCCTCCACGGGGCTTTGTAACATCCCACCTAGAGGGAGACAGAATGCAAAAAGGATGTGCTGTTCAAGGTATAGGAAATTAGCTAGGGTTGGTCAGTGGGTTAAAATAATCAAAATGTTCCTCAAGATAGAAAATAAAAACAAAGAAGGATCGTGAGCGGCCTACCACGAACTGATCCGTTACTTCAGCCACACTCCCTGAGGACAGTTGACAGAAGCAGGGAAGAATATGATTTTTGAGTTCCTCCCAGGCAGGGCTGGCTTCCTCACCTTGGCCTCAGGCTGGGCTGCTGCTGGGCTGCAGAGGCCTCAGGACTTCTCAGACCTACCTCTGCTGCTGTGCTGCTGGACCCTACCTGTAGCTTCTTGCTCTATTTCAGAGGATGGCTCTCCTACCTGCCCAAAACGTGTCTTTCCTGGCAAAAACGTGTGCGCTGGTGGTTTCGTGGCAACAGGGAGCCTTTGTTCCAGAGGTGAACGTGTCCGCCCCTCCTCATGAGCCCGGCCTTGGTGGTTTGCCTAATGTCACGAGCCCTTTTTAATTAAGTCCTCCTTTTGTGGTGAACTGGGTGCCAAGAAACCTAAATGAATGTTGTCTATTGGAGTGGATTTTGCTAGGCCCCCCCACCCCATTCTATTTTAGGAAACTTCTGAGGGTCACTCCTCTGCAGGCAGAGATAAGGGTTAAGAGTCTTTTTCTCAAGAAATAACATTCTCCTAAGTGAACGTTATCTTGGCTTTTCTTTCTCTTCTGTCTCACTGAATTCTAACATTCCAGAGGATTTTTCTGGCTCCTGATGGAAACTGGAGATAGTGATGTAATTGACAGGCCTTTGTAGGATGGAGGAAACTTACCTGCACTTGCCCTTGCGGCATGCCAACAGACTGGAGCTCTCAGGGCTGTACAGGGAAGGAGTCTTGGTCGCCACCGCTTGTGGCTCCTGCGCGGAAGCTGGCGTGTGGGTACATTCGCTTCCTAAAGCTGCTGTAATAACATAGCACCAACGGGGGCCTTAGAACAACAGGAATTTCTTGTCTCACAGTTCTGGAGGCCAGAAGTGTGAAATAAAGGTGTCGACAGAGCTGTGCATGCTCTGAAATCTGTAGGGGAGGCTCTTCCAACTCTCCTTGTTTACCAGCGACCCTTGACATCCCTCGGCTCATAGATGCATCAGTGCGGTCTCCCCTTGATCACCCTGGTCATTTTCTCCTTGGGTGTCCCACCTCTTGTTATGAGGACACTAGTCACGTTGGATCGGGGTCCTCCTGTGACCTCAACTTAATGATGGCTGCCAGCACCCTATTTCCAAATAAGGTCACAAGTACCGTGGCTTAGGATTTCCATATATCTTGTGGGGGAAACACAAGTCAACCTATAACTATTGGCTTGGAGTTTTTCTCACCTGGAAAATACCTGGCTATATTCTCAGCTTTTAGCCTAAGTCATCAATATCAGCTGCCACTGACAGAGTACTTCTCACAGGCCAAGCACTCTGCAGTGCACCTTTACAAATTACTTCATTTAATCCTCACAGAAGGACTTTGAGGCAGGTATTACTATCTGCCCTGTTTATAACTGAGAAAATAAAGGCCGAGAGCTGCCTCATTTCGGCATCCACATTCTGAGCCACTCAGCATACCCAACTGTCTTGCTTTTGGGGTACCTATTGGGTGCCTGGTGCTGTGCTAGGCCTGGGGCGGGGGGGGGTGGGGGACAGCAGTGAGTGAGACAGCTGTTGTCCTGACCACAGAGAACATTCAGTCCAGTGAAAGGAGATACACATTAAAGACATGATTTCCTAAATGACAGGTACTAACTCGCCCTGCCATAGCGCTGTTTCCAGACAGGAATTCTTTTTCTCTGCTGTCACTGTCCGAGATCCATTGTAGGAACAGGACTGCTGATACCAAGAGCACTGAGAAGTCCCGAAGAGCAGGAGGGCCCTCACCTCTGCTCAACCAGAGCTCCGACATTTTGTCTTACCTCATGGGCATCTCAGAGAGGTTTTGTTGAACGAGTGTACCCTGACTGGGTTACACTGCAGAACAAACAACCCTAAAAATCTCAACCCTTAAAGCAAACCGTATTCTGTGCTGCTGCATCATGTCCATTGTGGGTCAGCTGGGACTTGTTCTTTCTGTCTTCCTCCCTCCGGGACCGGGCTCCTGAAGTGGCCTCATCTGGAACCGTACAGGTTGGCGTGGCGAGGAGAAAGAGAAGATAGTGACTCACACCCTGGCCCTGAAACATTTGCACCCCAAGGTGTCATGTAAACTCTGTTGCAGGGTGAACAGCCTGTCACAAATACGCCTATCAGGCCACATGCTGTAAGTACAGGAAAGAGAGCTGGTGTTCAATGCACTTTTGTTATGCATCAATCCATTCCCTTCCCCATCTGCACATTTATCCCAAAGCTCCATGCAGGAGGGGGTCGCCCCGCTTCTCTGGCCACTCCTTCTTAGCTCGGCCAGTGGGTCCTGCTGTCCCGGCATCAGCTAAGAGAAAATCTGGGTTCTGTTTCTAGAAACTGAAGTCAGAAAGTCCAAATTGGTGAAAGTCATAAATCAGGGGGACAGTGATCAGTGTTCACCAACTGTTCTCAGCAGGGGTCCCCCTTAAACAGCAAACCTCCCAAGTCCATGTATAATACAATGTTAAGTATAGATATTTTATTTACTCATAACTTTTCAAGAATAGGCTGTATGTTATGTAGAGCAGGGCATGTATTCAGATAAGCCCCGGATTCCAGAGGTTGGCAGCTGGCCAGATTCACTATAGGTATTTTTTCTTCCCTCAAGTTCCAAAATTGTTTCCTTGAAGTAAACAGGAAAAACTTGGGGAAGCCATCAATAGCCAAAGTTATTTCTGTTTTTTTCCTGTTCTGCTGAATGGCTATCAGCAGCGAGAGAGTCCCCGGGGTGCCTCTGTCCTAGTGCCTCTGTCTTTGCCCCACCAGGCATGGTGAAGGACACTCCGTCCCAACTACTCAGAGGAGTCATTAGCCTTTATGAATGTTCGGGTTACATTAGCTCACCGCAGGACGTTCAGTGCCTTGGGATCCCCCAGGGCAGCCTATAACTCACTCAAAAGCTGGAGATGCCTCTGCGTCTCAGCCCAAGGCTTCCTGGAGCTTCCCATCTTCCTGCCTCCTGTCATGCCTCAGAGCAGGATGATAACATCACACCAGCTATCAAAGGCAACGCTTTACAGGGCATCACTCATTTCGGGGGGTTCTGGCTCCTTCTCAAGGAAAGAAGATTGAAGCAGACCCAGCTGTGGACTCAGACAGCTCCTTGACACCTAAGTGATGGCCCCATTCATCCATCAAGGACCACCAGGAAACCAGAGAGACTGGCCTGCTCCTGGAGAGCTTCACATTAGCCCCCTCTCAGACGCTCCCTGCTGGACAAAGTCAGACGAACACCAAGATTCACATGTCCATAGGGCTTTCCAGTGTGCAGAGTTTTTGTGAACTTGCCTTGTTTCATCCTCAGTCACTCCATTATGGAGAAGCCATTGTTCCCATTTCAGTGAAGAGGAAACTAAGGCACAGAGAGTTGAAGTGACTTGCCCCAAATAACACACTAAAGGAGCCACATTTCTGGGATCCATGATACCTGTGCTTTGATCTCACCTCCACTTTCACATCTGTAGTTCTTAATTTCCTCTGTGGAATGGTGGTGGTGCCCATCTGATAGTCTTGCATGAGAATTAAGGTTACGTACATAAAGGGCCTAACAGGGTTCCTGGAATAGAGATATTCAAAAAAGCCTACTGGATGGATGGATGGATGGATGGACAGATAAGTGAATGAGTGAACGAATGGTGAATGAGCGAGTGAATGAATGAATATTGCCCATTTGTGCCCTGATTTTCCTTTCAGTTTACCCTTGATATCAATCTCATTGAATACTAACTCTTGCAGGGAACATGGAAAACTTTTAGTCCCGACTGTATCACCACAGTGTTTTGCCCTCACTCAGTGACCCACATAATGAAAGATTTTCCACCAAACTTTATGACTGTCTTCCTGTTTCACCAAATGCACATATAATCGCCATTTGTGGCTCCTCACAAACATGCACACTGACTTGGAATAATTCTAGTTAAAATATAAATTCATAATTAGCTACTAACATCCACTGAGCATTTACTATGAGCCAGGTGCTTCACTGGCATTTTGCCAGCATTTGAACCCAGGCAGTGTGACTCCTGAGTCTGGACTCAAGCACTACACTAGCCCAGCAACACTAAGAGCTGTCTGTTGTTCAGGGCTTACTATATGCCAGCAGATACTATAATAAACTCTTTTAAATGCACATTGTCTTCCTTAGTCCTTATAGCAAAGGTATGAAGCAGCTGGTATCATGTGCTCATGTTACAAATGAGGAACTGAACCTTGAGGAAGGGGAGTAACTTGTCCATAGGCCACATAGCTGGTGGGTAGCAGAGGCAGGCTTTGAACCCAGGTGCTATAGTTGTAAAGCTATATTTATTATTATATTTAACCCCTAGTTTGTGCCACCTTCCATCTGCCATTTCCCTAAAACCTCACTTGAGTCGCTTGCAGCCCCATCATTTTCAGTGCTTTGGATTATTGGAAGTTAGGTGAAAATCCGCATTCCAGCCTCAGGACTCCTGAGGGTCTGAGATTTCCAGATGAGACTAAGCAGGTATAGGTAGGAGCACCTCCTGTGGCACTTACGTATTCTTCCAGAAGTCACTAAGAAGGAATGCAGAGGAGTGACTGCATTTCTCACTTGATCAGAACCTCAGGGAAACAGAGATAACAACCAACCCCATCATCAGGTACTGCTGGGCAAGATAGTGTCCCCCGAGTGGAAGTGGCTGAAGCTGCAAACAGGTTGCTGAGGCATTGAAGAGTTTTCTTCCCTGGTGGTGTCTTCTTTCTGAGCCAGTCTAGAAGCAGTTCTGCCTGGAAATGAGTGGATGGGCAAGAGACCCCCACAGGGTCCTGCTGGAACCTGCAATCTATTTATTTATCATCAGAATCCCTCACTCTGCACATTTTACTTCCTCACCAACATGCATCAAAGAAAAATGTTTCATTACTGGCCCCAAGGAGCATCTCTGGTACATTTCACTCTATACCTCTAGCTGTTTGTGGGAACAGGAAGTCTGAGTCTATGGAGAGAGCCCTGGACTCGGGACCTGGGCTCAACCAGGTTCTGCTGCTTATGATCTGTGTGACCTTGAACAAGTCACTTCACCTCTGGATGTCAGTGTCCTCTTTTATAAATTGAGGTCTTTGAACTAGATATTTCAAAATCGCCATCCAGTCAATCCATTTGGGATCATTTGTAGCTACAATTATGATAATAGATGGAAAAGCACTTTGAGAAGTGATTAAAAGCTCTTAATACATTTCAAAAGGTGTTATTTTTGCGGCATGATCTCTGCCAAGCATAAAATTATATATGCCAAAAAAATAAGAGAGTAAAAAGGTCTGTTGAAATTTTAGTAGCTCAAATTTAAATGTAAAAGCCTTCATTTTAAGTGTCCCTTCTCCCTCTCCTTATCTTCAACAAAGAGGGACTATTTTAATGTATCAAAGAATTTCTGTAATTATACTTTTCCTGTGTTTAGAATTAATCACGTAAGAGCTTTGCTAAGATCTAGAATAGGGATCATACCCCTTAGTAGTGAGCTTTTTGTTAAGAACTAAGCCTCAATCTTGTCAGGGGAATGTTGAGAACCAGAGTTGTTTGGGTGAGGGACATTTCCAGAACAGGGCCAAGTTACGAGCTTCAAGAGGCCAAGGAATGCATCACTGGGATTAATTAATTAATGCGTCACTGGGGTAAATGACTTCCCCAAGGTCACTCGGTGAGTCATCAGTGAGCCTGGGGCTGGGACGCAGTTCTTCCAGCTTGAAGAATTGGCATCCTGTTGGCATTATTGTTCCATGTGACTAGCTCTGGACAACCTCGGCGGGAAATCACTTATGGACATTAGAATCGCAGCTGTGGGAAAGTAATAACTGGCATAAATACACCCCTAACGGAAGACCTCCTCAGGCCAGGCCTCAGAGCAGTGGCTGGTTTGAGTGGAGGAGAAGGTGGTTCTTTAAAAGTTCCAGGCTTATAGGCTCACCTTGACCCATTTATCTTACTGCCACCAAGGCAAGTACCCCTGTTTAAATTTCAGGAAGCCGGAAGCCGTGTGTGGCTGCTTTTCTCATCTAGGGCAGTCCTTGAAGTTCATTATTACCAACATAGTACGATCTTCCAAACTCAAATTTCCTAGAGATGATTCTTATAAACAAGTTCCAAGAAGCCAATCCAGTGCTTTGTTTTCATCTTGATCGATACAAATGGCACAGTAAATGCCTGGAACTTGCTCTCAAACCTTATGAATAAGTTAATTCAAACACCCACATTGACCTCCACTAGTATGATGGAAAGAGCCCTGCATCCCCCAAGTCTTAGGCTCTGGAGTTTTTTCTTCCCTGGCCTGTCCACCACCTTCATACGTGCATTTCCCTGGTCTAAGCCTCAGGGCACAGCCTAACCCAGGCCAGCCCCACCCAGCCTAGACGATCCCTTGAGAATTTACAACACAGCACACATGACAGTTTCCCTCACTCAAACTTTATTCAACACCTTTCATGCTCATCCCTCAGTCTTCAGCCATCATCAAGTTCACGTGCTCACTTCTGCACTTATTCAAAAAGTAGGTATTGAGGGGTGCCTGGGTGGCTCAGTTGGTTAAGTGTCTGCCTTTGGCTCAGGTCATGATCCCAGGGTCCTGGGATAGAGCCCTGCATCGGGCTCCCTGCTTAGCGGGGAGCCTACTTCTCTTTTTCCTCTGCAGCTCCCACTGCTAATGCCCTCTCGTGCTCTCTTTCTGTCAAATAAATAAATAAAATCTTTAAAAAGGAAGAAGAGGGTAGAATTGAAAGACCTGCCATTGGGTTATATTAAAGGGGAAAGGACCGATTCCAGAGCTTTGGGATTGTTAAACTAGATGTATGTCCTAGATGTCCTAGTATGGAGTGGGTTACAGTGATAACATTCACTGAGAAAAAGAGGAAGGGAAGAGAATCAGGTTTGTCTTGGGTCTTTGTTTTGTCTTGTCTTTTAGTCATAGTGGTGGAAGATTAGGATCAGAGACTTGGTTTTGGACCTGTTGTGTTTGACGTGCCGTTGAGACATGCAAAGGGAGATGTCAGGTAAGTTGAGAACAATGGCTCTCAAACTAGCCGTGGCATTGCCTCCCAGGAGACATTTACCAGTAGCCCCGACGTCTGGAGATATTTTTGGTTGTCACAAAAATGGGGTGCTATTGGCATAGTAGGTAGAGACAAGCGATACTGCCAAACATCCTACAATGCACAGGTCCTCCCTTCCCACAGCAAAAAAGTAATCAACCGGATGTCAGGAGAACCAAAGTGAGAAACTCTGGTCTGCAGATCTTTGAGAGTTACTGGCCCAAAGCCTGGGACACTGATGAGATCACAGAGAGAAAGAAGACTAAGAAGGAAAGTGGAGTAAGTACAAGTTTTTGAGGAACTGTAACACCTAATAGCTGGATGACCCTGTGTGAAAGACTAAGAACTTCAAGCAGCCAGAGGGAAGAGGAAAACTCAGAGCAGAGTCATGGAGGCCAAAGGTTGGGGGGTGGGGGGGAGTAGGTAAAAGTGTCAGATGCTACTGACAAGCCAAAGGCAGTGAAGACTAAAGGTCCCGACTGTATTTGGGCCGTGGCAGTCATCATGTGGTAGGGGCTTCACAAGCACCACTTTGGCAGCATGACTGTGAGGGAAGACGTCCTGCTGTGGGAGTCGAGAACTGGAGGCAGCTGGTGTAGACAGCACTTTTAAGAAGTTTGGCTATGGAAGGGAGGAGAGAGAAGGAACAGTATTGGCAAGGAATGTGGAAACCAAGAATAATTTGTGGTTCTGTGGTGGTTTTTGTTGGTTTATTTTGTTTAAATTTTTTTATTATGGAAAATGTCTAACATGCATAAAGTAAGCAGAGTATTATAAAGGACCTCTGTGTAAAACCCTGTCTCTCCCCATCAGCTGTAGCTGAAACTTCTGTTGAGTTTTTGCAGCTGCCAGGTGCCGCCGCTTTGCCAGGCCCTCGGTGTGCACAGGTGATGGTGGGCAGGTAAATAACGTGGGCAGCTTTTATACACAGATGGGGAGTTCCTTCTTTCCGTGGCTCCTTCCCTTCCAGAATGCCCCCTTTCACTTCCTGGCTGTTCTTCCAGCCCCTCAAGCCAGTAAGCCTTTGGCTCCCGGCTGCCCTAAGTTGCTGGCAGATGAGACTCCCCTCAAAGAGCTGCAAGTTCGTAAATCTCGAGAGGTATCATTCCTGCTTTCAGAGGTAAATGCCCCTTCAGTTTCTGCCTACTTTTGGCCAACCTCCATTGCCTTAAAATATATGTGTATTTTATACACTCTAAGAGTTGTAACAATAATATAATCATTTTTTAAAATAACAGTTCAGTTGAGGTAAGATGGCGGAGGAGTAGGGGATCCTGTTTTGTCTGGTCCCTGGAATTCAGCTAGTTACCAAATCATTCTGAAAACCTGCAAAATCAACCAGAGCTCTGAGAAAAGAATTGCTACCATTCTACAAATAGAAAAGCGACCACTTTCTTCACGGTAGGAGGTGGGGAGAAGTGAGTCTGAGGGGATATATGGGAAGATAAGCCGCAGGGTGTGGGAGGGAGCCTCCATAAGCTGGTGCAGAGCGCAAAATCGGAACTTTGAGAAGTCTGCTCTGGTAAGGGATGTTTCTGCCTGAAGGGTGCTCCGGAGGTGAAGAGGGCTGGAATCCCAGGTGGGAGAGTGTGGTCTCAGGATCCCCAGGGTCACAGAAAGAACAGGGGGCCTGAGTGCGGCAGAGCTCCCAGGCACTGGAGTGGGGAAGCCGGCTGCAAACAGGGAGACCAGGCACCAGCTTTCGGCTAGGTGTTTCCAGAAATTGTGAACCTCGGCACTGTCGGGTGACGGCTCTCTGAGCAGGGGCCCAGCAAGAGGCAGAACCTGGTGAGAGCCGTCTCCCTCCCACAGGGTGTGTGCCGCCAGAGTCTGTAAAGTTTGGAGACTGGAAACCGGGTTGCATGTCTGAGATAAAAAAAGCTTGGTCACAGGCTGGGTGAGCACAGAGAGCAGGTGGAGACCAGGGAGGTAAGAGTGATGGATTGCTTTTTCCTGAGGGCTCTGAGGAGTGGGGGGCGTGAAATTTCAGGTCCGGGGCTAGAGAGCAGGGTGCCGCCATTTTCACCCCCCTACCAGCTCCGGAGCAGCTGACACTGAGCCGGGCAGGGCCAGGGCGGTGTGATTCTGCTGGGAAAGGACACCTGAGAATCAGAGCCACGGGGCTCTCCCCCAGAGGAGTGGCGGGACCTTCCAGCTAATACCAAGGTTACCGATCACATAGAACTGCAAAACTCCAGCCCGGGGAAAGAAGAATGTAGCATTCGTGGTTTTTTCTTATTATTCGTTAGTCCTTCGGTTTTATATTTTATTACCCTTTTCAGCTATTTTCCTACTGTTTCAATTTTTAAGTCTTTTTAAATTTTCATTTTTTCACTTACAGTTTATATTTTTTTCACTTTTGATTTCCTTTTCATTCTATTCAACTCTATTTGTGTGTATATATATAAGCTTTTCTTTCTTATTTTGGGATCTAGTTTCCTCTAACAGACCAAAATACATCCAGGATCTAGTTTATTGTTCTGTTCAACTTCTTGTCTAACTTTATTCCCATTTTTTTCTCCTTCTCATTTCTGTTTGGTTTCTGTTCTCTTCTGATTAGTGTAGTATATATTTTTCTGGTAGAGTTCTTATTCTTTAGTCCTTCAGTTTTATATTTTATTATCCTTTTCAGCTATTTTCTTATCAATTACTTTTTAAGTCTTTTTTAATTTTCCATTTTTCACTTACAGTTTATATATATTTTTCATTTTTGGCTTCCTTTCATTGTATTCTTTCTTGCCTATTTTGAGATCTAGTTTCTTCTAACAGACCAAAATACACTCAGACTCCAGTTTATTGCTCTTGTTCTGTTCTACTTCTTGTTTGATTTTTATTCTCTTTTTTTTCCTTTTCTTTTTGGTTTCTGTTCTCTTCTGACCTGTGTAGTATATATTTTTCTGGTGGTGTTGTTGCCATATTAGTATTTTCCCTCTTTCATCTGTTCTTTTCTGGACATAATGACAAGACGGAAGAACTCACCCCAGAAAAAGAGAACAAGAGGCAGTACTCACAGCCAGGGATCTAATAAATATGGATATAAGTAAGATGTCAGAACTGGAATTCAAAACAATGATTATAAAGATACTAGGTGGCCTTGAAAAAAGCATAGAAAACACTAGAGAATCCCTTCCTGGAGAAATAAATGAACTAAAATCTAATCGAAATCAAAAAGGCTATTTCTGAGATGCAATAAAAAATGGAGGCTCTAACTGCCGGGATAAACAAGGCAGAAGAGAGAGTCGGTGATACAGAAGACAAAATGATGGAAAATAAGGAAGCTGAGGAAAAGAGAGATAAACATGATCTTCTCACTTGATGCAGAAAAAGCATTTGACAAACAACAGCATTCTTTCTTGATTAAAAGTCTCCACAGTGTAGGGTAGAGGGAACATACCTCAGTATCATAAAAGCCATATACAAAAAGCCGACCCCAAATATCATTTTCAATGGAGAAAACCTGAGGGCTTTTCACCTAAGGTCAGGAACACAACAGGCATGTCCACTCTCACCACTGTTGTTCAACATAGTACTAGAAATCCTAGCCTCAGCAATCAGACAACAAAAAGAAATCAAAGGCATCTGAATCAGCAAAGAAGAAGTCAAACTCTCACTCTTTGCAGATGACATGATACTCTATATGGAAAACCAAAAGACTCCACCCAAAAATTGCTGGATCTCATACAGGAATTCAGCGAAGTGGCAGGATATAAAATCAAAGCACAGCAGTCAGTTGCATTTCTATACACTAACAATGAAGCAGAAGAAAGAAATCAAGGGCTCAATCCCATTTACAATTGCACCCCAAACCATAAGATACCTAGAAATAAACCTAACCAAAGAGGTAAAGGTACTCTGAAAACCATAGGACACTATGAAAGAAATTGAGGAAGACACAAAGAAATGGAAAAATGTTCCATGCTCATGGATTGGAAGAACAAATATTGTTAAAATGTCTATGCTACACAGAGCAATCCACACATTCAATGCAATCATTTTCAAAACACCATCAACTTTTTTCACAGAGCTGGAACAAAGAATCCTAAAATTTGTATGGAACCAGAAAAGACCCCGAATAGCCAGAGGAATGTTGAAAAAGAAAACCAAAGCTGGTGGCACCACAATTCTGGACTTCAAGCTGTATTACAAAGCTATAATCATCAAGACAGTATGGTACTGGCACAAAAACAGACACATAGATCAATGGAACAGAATAAAGAACCCAGAAATGGACCCTTAACTCTGTGGTCAAGTAATCTTTGACAAAGCAGGAAAGAATGTCCAATGGAAAAAAGACAGTCTCTTCAATGAATGGTGTTGGGAAAATTGGACAGCCACATGCAGAAGATTGAAACTGGACCATTTCCTTACAACATACACAAAAATAGACTCAAAATGGATGAAAGATCTAAATGTGAGACAGGAATCCCATCAAAATCCTAGAGGAGATCACAGGCAGCAATCTCTGTGACCTCGGCCACAGCAACTTCTTGCTAGACATGTTTCCAAAGGAAAGGGAAACAAAGGCAAAAATGAACTATTGGGACTTCATCAAGATAAAAGCTTTTGCACAGCAAAGGAAAGTGTTGACAAAACCAAAAGACAGCCAACAGAATGGGAGAAGATATTTGCAAATGTCTTATCAGATAAAGAGCTCGTATCCAAAATCTATAAAGAACTTCTCAAACTCAACACCCAAAACAACAAACAAAAATCCAGTCAAGAAATGGGCAGAAGACATGAACAAATATTCCTCCAAAGAAGACATACTAATGGCCAACAGACACATAAAAAAATGTTCAACATCACTTGGCATCAGGGAAATACAAATCAAAACCACAATGAGATACCACCTCACACCAGTCAGAACGGCTAAAACTAACAACTCAGGATGCAGAGAGGATGCAGAGAAATGGGAATCCTCTTACACTTGGGAATGCAAACTGGTGCAGCCAGTCTGGAAAACAATATGGAGGTTCCTCAAGAATAAAATAAAATTAAATTAATAAAAATATATAAAATATAAAATATATAATACATAAAATAAAATATAAAATATAAAATAAAATAATAAAAATAGAGCTACCCTATGACCCAGCAATTGCACTACTAGGTTTTTTTTTTTTTTAATTTTATTATGTTATGTTAGTCACCATACAATACATCATTGGTTTTTGATGTGGTGATCCACGATCCATTATTTTCGTATAACACCCAGTGCTCCATGCAGTACGTGCCCTCCTTAATACCCATCACCCGGCTAACCAATCCCCCCTCCCCCCTCCCCTCTAAAACCCTGTTTGTTTCTCAGAGTCCATAGTCTCTCATGGTTCATCTCTCCCTCCAATTCCCCCTCCCCATTTTTCCCTTCCTTCTCCTAATGTCCTCCATGTTATTCCTTATGGTCCACAAATAAGTGAAACCATCTGATAATTGACTTTCTCTGCTTGACTTATTTTACTTAGCATAATCTCCTCCAGTCCCATCCATGTTGATGTAAAAGTTGGGTATTCATCCTTTCTGATGGCTGAGTAATATTCCATTGTATATATGGACCACATCTTCTTTATCCATTCATCTGTTGAAGGGCATCTCGGCTCTTTCCACAGTTTGGCTATTGCGGACATTGCTGCTATGAACATTGGGGTGCATATGGCCCTTCTTTTCACTGCATCTGTGTCTTTGGGGTAAATACCCAGGAGTGCAATTGCTGGGTCATAGGGTAGCTCTATTTTTAATTTTTTGAGGCACCTCCACACTGTTTTCCAAAGTGGCTGTGGCAACTTGCATTCCCACCAACAGTGTAAGAGGGTTCCCCTTTCTCCACAACCTCTCCAACATTTGTTGTTTCTTTCCCTGTCCATTTTCGCCATTCTAACTGGTATAAGGTGGTATCTCAATGTGGTTTTGATTTGGATTTCCCTGATGGCTAATGATGATGAATATTTTTTCATGTATCTGTTAGCCATTTGTATGTCTTCTTCAGAGAAGTGTCTTTTCATCTCTTCTGCCCACTTTTTGACTTGATTGTTTTTTGGGTGTTGAGTTTGAGAAGTTCTTTATAGATCTTGGATACCAGCCCTTTATCTGTAGTGTCATTTGCAAATATCTCCTCCCATTCTGTGGGTTGCCTCTTTGTTTCGTTGACTGTTTCCTTGGCTGTGCAGAAGCTTTTTATCTTGATGAAGTCCCAAAAGTTCATTTTTGCTTTTGTTTCACTAGCTTTTGGGGATGTATCTTGAAAGAAGTTGCTGTGGGTGATGTCAAAGAAGTTACTGCCTATGTTCTCCTCTAGGATTTGGATGGATTCCTGTCTCACATTGAGGTCTTTCATCCACTTTGAGTTTATCTTTGTGAATGGTGTTAGAGAATGGTCGAGTTTCATTCTTCTCCATGTGGCTTCCAATTTTCCCAGAACCATTTATTGAAGGGACTGTCTTTTTTCCATTGCATATTTTTTCCTGCTTTGTCAAAGATTATTTGACCACAGAGTTGAGGGTCCGTACCTGGGTTCTCTATTCTGTTCCATTGGTCTATATGTCTGTTTTTGTGCCAGTACCATGCTGTCTTGGTGATCATGGCTTTGTAATATAGCTTGAAATTGGGCAACGTGATGCCCTCAGCTTTGTTTTTCTTTTTCAACATTTCCTTGGCGATTCGGGGTCTTTTCTGATTCCATACAAATTTTAGGATTGTTTGCTCCAGCACTTT
The DNA here is from genome assembly GCF_002201575.2 of Neomonachus schauinslandi. Lineage (NCBI taxonomy): Eukaryota > Metazoa > Chordata > Mammalia > Carnivora > Phocidae > Neomonachus > Neomonachus schauinslandi. The sequence goes on along the minus strand of NC_058413.1, from coordinate 65,945,880 downwards.
GAAAAATATCATTGGAATTTTAATCGGGATGGCATTGAAGGTATAGATTGCTCTGGGTAGCATAGACATTTTAACAATGTTTATTCTTCCGATCCATGAGCATGGAATATTTTTCCATCTTTTTGTGTCTTCTTCAATTTCTTTCATTATTGTTCTGTAGTTCCTAGAGTATAGATCCTTTACCTCTTTGGTTAGGTTTATTCCGAGGTATCTTATGGTTTTTGGTGCTATTGTAAATGGAATCGTTTCTCTAATTTCTCTTTCTACAGTTGTGTTGTTAGTGTATAAGAAAGCAACTGATTTCTGTGCATTGATTTTGTATCCTGCCACATTACTGAATTGCTGGATGAGTTCTAGTAATTTGGGGGTGGAGTCTTTTGGGTTTTCCACATAAGGTATCATGTCATCTGCGAAAAGAGAGAGTTTGACTTCTTCTTTGCCAATTTGAATACCTTTTATTTCTTTTTGTTGTCTGATTGCTGTTGCTAGGACTTCTAGTACTATGTTGAACAATAGTGGTGAGAGTGGGCATCCTTGGCAAGTTCCTGATCTTAAGGGAAAGGCTCTCAGCTTTTCCCCATTGAGGATGATATTCGCTGTGGGTTTTTCATAGATGGATTTTATGAACTTGAGGAATGTTCCCTCTATCCCTATACTCTGAAGAGTTTTAATCAGGAAAGGATGTTGTATTTTGTCAAATGCTTTTCTGCATCAATTGAGAGGACCATATGGTTCTTCTCCCTCCTCTTATTAATGTGTTCTATAACATTGATTGATTTGCAAATGTTTAACCACCCTTGCATCCCAGGGATAAATCCCACTTGGTCGTGGTGGATGATCCTTTTAATGTATTGTTGGATCCTATTAGCTAGGATTTTGTTGAAGATTTTGGAATCCATATTCATCAGGGATATCGGTCTGAAATTCTCCATTTTGATGGGGTCTTTGCCTGGTTTGGGGATTAAGGTAATGCTGGCCTCATAGAATGAGTTTGGAAGTTTTCCTTCTGTTTCTATTTTTTGAAACAGCTTCAGTAGAATAGGTATTATTTCTTCTTTGAATGTTTGGTAGAATTCCCCAGAGAATCCATCAGGCCCTGGACTCTTGTTTTTTGGGAGGTTTTTGATCACTGCTTCGATCTCGTTACTGGTTATTGGCCTATTCAGGTTGTCAGTTTCTTCCTGTTTCAGTCTTGGCAGCTTATACGTTTCCAGGAAGGCCTCCATTTCATCCAGATTGCTCAGTTTATTGGCATATAGTTGTTGATAATAATTTCTAATAATTGTTTCTATTTCCTTGGTGTTAGTCGTGATCTCTCCCCTTTCATTCATAATTTTATTAATTTGGGTCCTTCCTCTTTTCTTTTGGATAAGTCTGGCCAGTGGTTTATCAATCTTATTAATTCTTTCAAAGAACCAGCTTCTAGTTTCGTTGATCTGATCTACTGTGTTTCTGGTTTCTAATTCATTGATTTCTGCTCTAATTTTAATTATTTCTCTTCTAATGCGTGGCTTAGGCGTCATTTGTTGCTTTTTCTCTAGTTCTTTAAGGTGTAGAGTTAGTTGGTGAATTCGGGATTTTTCTGTTTTTTTTGAGTGAGACTTGGATGGCTATGTATTTCCCCCTTAGGACTGCCTTTGCAGTATCCCATAGGTTTTGGACCGATGTGTTTTCATTCTCATTGATTTCCATGAATTGTTTAAGTTCTTCTTTGATTTCCTCATTGACCCAAACATTCTTGAGCAGAGTGGTCTTTAGCTTCCAAGTGTTTGAATTTCTGCCAAATTTTTTCTTGTGATTGAATTCCAGTTTTAGAGCATTGTGGTCTGAGAATATGCAGGGAATAATCTCAATCTTTGGGTATTGGTTGAGACCTGATTTGTGACCCAGTATATGGTCTATTCTGGAGAAAGTTCCATGTGTGCTCGAGAAGAATGAGTATTCTGTTGTTTTAGGGTGGAATGTTCTGTAAATATCTATGAGGTCCATCTGGTCCAATGTATCATTCAAAGCTCTTGTTTCCTTGTTGATTTTCTGCTTAGATGATCTGTCCATTGCTGAGAGTGGAGTATTGAGGTCTCCTACAATTAACGTATTGTTATCAATATGACTCTTTATTTTGGAAAACAGTTGGCTTATATAGATGGCTGCTCCCATGTTGGGGGCATAGATATTTACAATTGTTAGATCTTCTTGTTGGATAGACCCTTTAAGAATGATATAGTGTCCTTCTGTGTCTCTTATTACAGACTTTAGTTTAAAATCTAATTTGTCTGATATAAGAATTGCTACCCCAGCTTTCTTTTGAGGTCCGCTGGCATGGAAGATGGATCTCCATCCCTTCACTTTCAGTCTGGATGTATCTTTAGGTTCAAAATGAGTCTCTTGTAGACAGCGTATGGATGGGTCCTGTCTTTTTTTGTCCAATCTGCAACCCTGTGCCATTTTATGAGAGCATTTAGGCCATTCACATTGAGAGTGATTATTGAAAGATATGAATTGTCATCATGTTGCCTGTGAAGATGTTGTTTTTATAGATTGTCCCTGTAAATTTCTGTTGTATATCACTCTTGGGGTCTTTCTCCTTTTATAGAACCCTCTTAATATTTCTTGCAGGGCCGGCTTAGTGGTCACGTATTCTTTCAGTTTCTGCCAGTCGTGGAAGCTCTGCATCTCTCCATCCATTCTAAATGAAAGCCTTGCCGGATAAAGTATCCTTGGCTGCACGGTCTTCTCATTTAGTACCCTGAATATGTCTTGCCAGGCCTTTCTGGCTTGCCAGGTCTCTGTGGATAGGTCTGACGTTATTCTGATGTTCCTCCCTCTGTACGTAAGGAATCTCTTCCCCCTAACTGCCCTTAAGAGGGTTTCCTTGGTTCTAAGATTTGCAAGTTTTACTATCACATGCCAGGGTGTTGGCCTGTTTTCCTTGATCTTGGGAGGGGTCCTCTCTGCCTCTAGGACGTGAATGTTTGTTTCATTCCCCAGATTAGGGAGGTTCTCAGCTACGATTTGCTCAAATACATCTTCTAGTCCTCTCTCTCTCTCCACTCCCTCTGGGATTCCAATTATTCTGACATTGGAACGCTTCATGGTGTCACTTATTTCTCTGATTCTATTTTCATGGATTCTGAGTTGTTTTTCCCTGGCCTCCTCTTTTCCCTTTTTATCTATTATATTGTCTTCCAGGTCGCTTATTCTCTCTTCTGCCTCAGTTACCCTAGCTGTTAGATTATCTAGATTGGATTGGATGTCATTGAAAGCATTTTTAAGTTCTGCCAATTCCCCTTTTATTTCTGCCCTTAGAGACTCTATGTTGCCATTAATTGATTTCTCCATTCTAGCCATTGTCTTCACAATTGCTAGCCTGAATTCCATCTCCGACATCTTGGTTATATCTGCATCTATTTGTAAATCTGCAGCATAAATCATAATCTCTGAGTCTTTTCTATTTTGGGGGCTCCTCCTCCTAGTCATTCTGTTGATGGGTGTTTGAGGGAATGTATAGAGTCCAAATTATTGACCAGAACCCAAGCAAGATGCACCTGTTTTCTTGGGACCTTAGGGTTGCTGGCCTCTTGTTTTCCCAGCCTGTCTTCTGTGGGAGGGGCCTGCCACACTGTTACTCAGGCACCCCTGTTTGGGCAGAGTTGCCCTGCACTCCTGTGGCGGGGGATGGGCTCAGCGGGAATCAATTTTGGGGGCTTTTGTTCTCTGGCGGCTTTCCCTGGCGGCTTTCTGCGTCTCTTCCGTGAGTCAGAGCAGAAGAGACCGTTTCCAACCCTCTGCCTCAGAGCAGAGAGATCGCAGTCTGTTCTTCAGTGAGCTCTCCAGGCCACACTGTCTCCATTTCTGTCCATGCTGCTATAAACTGCAGCGTCCTGGGTTGTGCGCCCCTCTGCAGCGCCCCCAGTCCTGCCTCCAGGTCAGGGCACTTCTCTGCCCTTTGTGCTTCTAAAACTGCCAGCTGCAGGCGCCTGGGTGGCTCAGTTGGTTAAGCGACTGCCTTCGGCTCAGGTCATGATCCTGGAGTCCCGGGATCGAGTCCCGCATTGGGCTCCCTGCTCAGCGGGGGGTCTGCTTCTCCCTCTGCCCTCTTCCCTCTCGTGCTCTCTGTCTCTCATTCTCTCTCTCTCAAATAAATAAATAAAATCTTTAAAAAAAATAATAAAACTGCCAGCTGCTCCCAGTTCACACGCACAGGACCCCACCACTCCGGGTTTCTGTCCAGGGCACTGCAGTTCGCAGGCGTGACCCCACCGCTCCAGGTTTCTGCCCCAGGGGCTGCCCTAGAGTCCTTTCCCCGCTGCTACCAGTCTGCGAGTCTGTGCCTGTCCACAGCGCGCGAGGCTGTTGCTCACTGGTGGTGTAGGATCCCCACGGCCAGGCACCATCCCGCTGCCGTTTATCCTCCGATATCTGCCCGTGGAATCACAGCTCCCTGTTCGTATCTCAAAACCAACCGCCTACGATATTCTGTTTGTAGAGATCCAGATCTTCTTACAACTCAGGCCGGTTTCATGGGTGCTCAGAGTGGTCTGGTAGATATCCAGCTCAATTCCGGGGACCAGTTGAAATAGGGTCCCCTACTCCGCCATCTTTCCCCAGCCTCCTGCACTACTAGGTGTTTACCCAAAGGATACAAACACAGTGATCCAAAGGGGCACCTGCACCCCAATGTTTATAGCAGTAATGTCCACAATAGCCAAACAATGGAAAGAGGCCAGATGTCCATCTACAAATGAATGGATAAGGCAGATGTGCTATATCTATACAATGGAATATTACTCAGCCATTAAAAAAATGAAATCTTGCCATTTGCAATGACGTAGATAGAACTTGAGGGTATTATGCTGAGCAAAATAACTCAATCAGAGAAAGACAATTATATGACTTCACTCATGTGGAATTTAAGAAATTAAACAGATGAACATAGGGGAAGGGAGGGACGAATAAAATAAAAACAGAGAGGGAGGCAAACGATAAGAGACCCTTAACTATAAGAAACAAACTGAGGGTTGCTGGAGGGGAGGTGGGGGGCGGGTAATTGGGTGATGGACATTAAGGAGGGCACTTAATGTAATGAGCACTGGGTGTTATATGCATCTGAGGAATCACTGAACTCTACCTTTGAAACTAATAATATATGTTAACTAATTGAATTTAAATAAAATAAAAATTTAAAAAATAACAGTTTTGGGTGCCTGGGTGGCTCAGTCAGTTAAGCATCTCACTTTGGCTCACATCATGATCTCAGAATCTTGGGATCGAGCCCTGCATTGGGCTCCCCTCAGCAGGGAGTCTGCTTGTCCTCTCCCTCTACCCCTCCCCTGGTTTGTGCATTCTCTCTCTCTCTCTCAAATAATTTTTTTAAATTTTTAAAAAAATAACAGTTTTATTATTGCTATCTACAGAAAGTTTACTCTGTTCAAGAGACTACCACTAACAAAAGTCAGAAGTCTTTAAGATGATAAAGACTTGGGGAGATTTTGTGGCTGATGGGAACTTAATGGAAAATCTAGGGGAGAGAGGAGCGTCATTAAGTATAAGACTTTATAATATTCATTGGAATGGAAGAAATAAAGGAACTGTCTCTGGATGCAGAAGTTTGTGGGCTTGGTGGTGGGAAGCTGACAGAGACGCCATCCCATGGCTTCACATGACATCAGAGGCAAGGTCACTAGGGGAGTTGGGGGACGGTGAGGCCGTTGGAGGTTTGAGAACAGAGAAGTTTAAAATACTCTTTGTAAAGAGTGGAAAGAGTGACAGTTGAGCAGAGAAACACCGAAAGAACAAAGACTGAGCGGTTGTTGAGAGTGCATGTGGGTTGCCGGTGAAGAATTTGTGGTGGTGCCCGTCAGCCTTTCCTGTGGTCTGGCTTTCTCCCCCTGCCCTTGGCTGCCTGGGTGGGGCCCACAGGAAACAGACAGTAGGTGTATCCAGGGTTGGGAGTTTTACAACACTGCTGAGACCAAAGAGCAGGGCCAAGGGCCTTTACAGTGTTGACTAGGGCATGATTTAAATAACGGATCCAAAATCCAAGCCTCTCACGAAGCCATGTAAAGTACTGTTTGGAAGTCTTCTCTGAGTTAGCCAGGGCAGTGAGAGTGGGGGACGCTGCTTTCCACACCTCCCCAGCCTACTCACATTGGCGAACCAGAGTGAGTACCTCGTTAGGAAAAGGAGCCTTTCTGGATGCACTGGAGGAACAAAGGAAAGGAAGGAAGTGGCACAGATATTCTCCAAGTATACATATTCTCACACCCCTGATCCCAGGGCAGAAGACTTAGGTCCACATACGGAGGTCTAAACATAAATAAAAGTTCTAAAATCAAGCGAATACACTGGTAAATAAAATACACCCCCCCTCCTCCTTTACAGATGTACCTTCCTGCTGGTCTGGAAGGCCACGTTTGAATTTAGAAGTCACATGCTCTAGTACTGCAAAGAAGAGTGGCTCCTGGCTGGCAGCCCACCACTCTTCCCATCCCCAGCCTTGTCCCCCACTGCCCCGGGGCCTCCTGTACCTGTGTCTGGTACTACAACTCTAACGTCCAAGCTCCAGTCACAGCCCCAGGCCTAGGGCTCTGCCCACCATAGTGTGGTCTATACTCAGAAACGGGGGGACCCAGGAAGATGCCGACATGGTTTCCTGAAGCAGCCTTGGGGTCCCTCAGAGAATTCTGGGGTCCTGTGTGCCTGGTCTAGAAGGAAGAAGGGAGGGTGCAGGCTCTGGTGAGCATAGGCCCCAGGTGGGCACATCCCTCGGCCCCATGGACTCCTTGCCTTGTGGAAAGGAGAAATTGGAGGAAGGCCAGGGCTGGGCCCTCCAAAATGTTGGGGGCAAGGCCCCGCCTTGACCATGTCTGTGGGAAAAATTAAACAGTGCAGTGATAAACAGTACTGTGGTCTTTGTTCCAAGTCTGACTGCCTGGTTTCTCTCTGTGTACATGTTTTTTCTCCTAGTGGGCTGTTCATCACCATTCATGACAAGGGCCACATTGCAACCATGCTAAACTCTTGGCCAGAAGACAATATTAAGGTATGATCCTGTTTTCTTTGTTACTGCTCTGTTGTTGGGTGAATCCTTTCAACCTGAACCAGAGTCATCCCCAGCTAGAAAATGAGCCATTATAACACTGAGGGCGAGACACTGCAGGCCTTCCCCGGCCCAGAGCCCAGCCCGGTTAGCGCCAGGCATAAATGCACCACAGAGCAGAGGTTTGCAGTGACCCACACCCAGGTGAAATTGCCCTTATCATTATTATTAATAGTAGTGCTCTGAAATCTGTTCAGCATGTATTGAGTACCTACTATATATACAACACCAGTTTCCATGGAGGATACAGGGAAAAATCAGAACTTCTCAAGTAGCTGACTTTCATGGGGAAAATAAGACAGAGACACAAAAGACTAACAGGGAACTTGGTCAGAAGTAAGTGAAGCACACAGAGAGAGCTGAGGGTGTTCACAAAGCAGAGATTACTTTTAGCCTGAGGGGAATCTAGGAAGCCTTCATGGGAGAGGTGACATTGGAGCAGGGCCTTGAGTTAAGGGGTAGAGTTTAGCCAGATAGGCCTTGGAGACGGTAGGACATAGAGTGGGGACATTCTGCAAGAAGAGGCAAAGTTTATGGTGAACAGTACTTTCATGTGCATGCACACAGTTTGGGGGGAGGGGCAGGGAGACAGGTGGTAGTTCTATGCAGAGTGAAGAAAGAAACCTGCCTCTTTTGCCTGGAATATCAGCTTTACTCAAATGATCTAAGGAAAAAACATTTTTATATAATAAACAGGATATAATATAATATGCAAAGTTTATGTTAGTTTTGAAATATAAAACCTGCAGCTTTGTAGAAACTTGTTAGCCTCTGGCTACATGCCCAGATAGCCTCCTGCTAGGGAACTTCTGTGGAAAAGTATGAGGGGCTTTCCCGTCTAAGATGATTGTCGCTTCTGCAAATGGGTGAAGCAAAAATGCGAAACACCTGCTAGCTGCTTCGCAAGGGCATTTCTGGCGCCCGAGCTGGGGAAGGATTGGAGCTGACTGGGAGGCACTCCACCATGGCTTCCTCCTCAGGCCTGCCCTCCCTGTTCCTGCCAGTTCCCTCAGTTACCCCATCTCTCTCCACTAGGCACTAAGCACAGCTTCCCTCTGCACACCTCTCTCTGTGTCCTGCCCACTTTTGGCCCTCCCTGGGGAGTGGTAGCATTCTGAGCCAGAACAAGGAAGGCAGGAGCTTGGCTCTTAGGAGCCAGGCCCAAACCACTGCCAGGGTCTGTGGACTTTATGGCCATGGTGAAGAGCTCATTTCATACATCTCTGTCTGGGTGTGATTTTGCCCTGGGCATTTCTGCCCTGCTTGTCTGCTCAGACTGGTTTCGTGCAGGCCTGGGCCCTGCAGGTTTTGGTCTCAGTCCCAGAAGAAGCGAGTTTCTATGGCGTGTCTAAGATGAAGCTATAATAAAATCTTCAGCACATTCAGGGAAGCCAGCTCACTGGATGGGCAGTGAACTCCAGCCTGCCCTGTGCAGATAGGCTGCTGAGGTACTGCAAGCTGATCTATCCTGGGCACTTCACCCACGGTGAAAGCTTGTGCAGACTGGGCATGCAGTAGACGCTTGAGGTGCGTGAACTCAGGCAGCAGACATGATGAGCATCTCCCATGTACCAGGCACTGAGCCAGGAGCAGAGAAATGGAGTCCTCACCAACATACACCTGCCTTTGTGCAAGCTACGAGGAATTAAAGAGAACGACAAAAAGCCATTGCATCTTAACCAGTAAGAAGAAGGTGCTCCTTTCTCTGGGGTGGCACAGAGGCTCAGTGAGGGGCTCATGGGCTGGATTTCAGGCTCTAGCTGCTCCTTTTGTCAGGGCACAACTTATAAAATACTCGTTGACTGACTTCAACACACATAGTTTGAGAACCTTCCTACGTACTAAGTGCTAACTACCATAGAGCTGGAGACAACCACTTTTGTGATTTTAGAGGAAGAGGAATGCAGCTTTAGGTCACCCCAGAGCGGGCGGGGCTGGTGTGGGCCTCAGAAGGAGAGAGGCATCCAAAGCCTCTCAGGAAAACAGAGGTTCCATGGGGACATCTGGACCAGTGCATCTAATTCTGTTGCACTCAACGCTCATTGAGTAAACATCTCTGTAGCTCCCGGGATCAAGAAGGTGTACAGGCCCAAAGTCTGGTTGGAGAGACTGACCTGGAAACAATTGCATAGACTGTGTCTGTGCTGCCAAAGAGGGGAGCAGTTAGGGCTGCTCAGGCTGCTCCCAGCTTACCCGAGTCTCCCGCCTGCCCCGTCCACCAGCCTTTTCTGGAGGGTCCTTCCCCCCCACCCCTAAGGCTGCCCTTTCAAAGGTTCAGAATGTTCTAAGTCCTAGTCTTTCTTGTTTGCTCGTGTGTTTTCTCCAGTTGCCCTAAAAAGAGGAGATGAAGGTCTCCTTCGCTAGGCAGGGAATCCCTTTCATGGTATTTTGGAGCTGGATTCCCTCTCATTATTTCCTTTGGGTCTCACAGCCCCTGTGATCAGAATGGAGAAGGAAGGGGTGTGGCTGATGCCCCCAAAGTGGGTCCTGAAGAAAGGGGTGTGTCGTTTCTCAGGCGAGCAAGCTGAGGTTCCGTGACTTGCCCATGGTCACCCATGAGTAGGTGTCGACGCCCCCAGAGCCCTGCAGCTGAGCCACCTCCTCCCCAGCTGCTGAGTCGAGGAGGCAGTTTTCCAAGGCACGGGTATCTTTAGATCCTGATGTTGGCGGCCTCTTGGCTGGAGGGGAGAAGTGGTTCAGAGGAGCTTCTGAATCACATCCGAAGATAAAGGATGACTTTCCCCAGTGTCCCAGCCAGAAAGCAGAACTGCAAACTGCAGTGTAGGAGAAGCAGGCTGGCAGGGAGGTGAGGCCAAAGCCCAGGGCTGGGGGGACCATGGAGTTTTGTGGGCCCCTCTTGTTCAGGGAGGAGGGGGTGAGCCAGGTCGCCCAGAGCTGTCCGGCTATAAATCATGAAAAGGAGTGAGAACTGCTTTTCTGACTCTTTCCCACAGTGGCCACTGCCTTGAGCCTGAGGAAAACTCAGCTGAGAATAGACCCCCTCCCCACAGCTTTCCCAAGCTCCTAAATCTCTCCCTCACCCCAGACCCAGCATCTTTGGGGGAAGGAGGGAAGGTACTGGGAGGCAGCTGGGTAGGGGAGGCCCAGGAGCAGCCTCTGCTGCTGAGCACCAACCACATGGGCATCCCAACTTGGACCAGGTGCTGGTGCCAAGTGCCTGCCCGTTATGCACAGGCCCACCACATGTTAAACCCACTCTGTCCTCGGTGTCCGAAGGTGGGTGTCCTGGGAAACATTCTCTGAGATGGACATTAGCCTCTCAGGGAGTGCTCTTGGGATCAATACCTCTAGAAGGGAAGGAAGCAGGAGAAAGGCTAGAAAGAGGTTGGGCAGAGTGAGGCCTCAAGGAAGCCTCAGCTGAGCCCATGAGGAGCCTCTGGAGCTGGGGTGGCTCTTCCAAGTCCAACAGAGTTGGGGCAGGGGAGCTGGGCCTTTATACCCCTGCATCCATCAGTCATTGGTTGTGGGCTGCTGCCCTTCGGAACAGGGTGTGACTTGGGGCAAGGTGGCTCTTCAGTCAAGGAAATTCTCCAAGTGGGCTGACACCTGAGGGAACAGCTGAGGAAATCACTCCTTGAGTCCTGAAAGGGAGATGTGGGCAGCACATCCCTGTATCCACCTCATGCAGCATCTGACCTCATCGACTTCTAATGACCTATAAGTGGTGAGGATTATTATTACCCCCATTTTATAGACAAGGAAGGTGGCTGTTTGCCTGTGAAGGGTTGAACCAAGATTTGCAACTGCAGACTGTGTGTTATTTATGTAGTGGAGAGAGAAGGGGAGGAAGAGGAATAAAAAAGGAAGGATGAGAGAGAGGGAGGAGGTGAGGGTTGTGGGCAGCCCATGACATAACTACAGATCCAAGGAACCTGGGGCTACAGCAAGTAAGGAAACTGAGGCTAGAGCAATGGGGTCAGCCCCATTGGGTCCACCTAGGCTAAGGCATATGGGCAGTAAGGCAGAAAAGGCTGTAGGTCCACACTAGGTGGACAGAGGAAGAATGTGGCCCACCCTCCTCCTTCGTCATCTGAAATACAGAGGAGGTATGAGTTGCAGATGCCATCCAAACAAGGAAGCTGCAATCCTGTAGGTCACTGATAGTTACTGCTGGACTCTAAAACCCCACAGTGCTGCTCAGGCTTGTCCTCAGGTTTTGACTTCTACCGTACTAGTGGCCCTTGGCGTCCAGCTCCATTGATGTCATGAAAAATAAGATCCAGCACCTTCTCCCTGAACTTGTTCATTCACACCACATATGAAGCAGTCCTGTGGAAAGCCTCTGCTCTCTATGTTGGATCTATCATATTGGCCACCATTTATCCAGTTCCTATCACATTGCAGGCACCAAGCTAAGTGCCTGAAGAATCAAAGATGACAAGACCCATTACTTGCCCTAAAGAGCTTAGAACTATGAAAGATGAAGTTATCATCTAACTAACATAATACGAGGAAAATGCCATGGGAACTTAGAGGAAGGAGTATGACTTCTGGAAGGGGAACATCATGGAGGAAGGTGACTTTTGTACTGTTCCTTGAAGCATACAAGGATGGTAGGATTTGGATCACGGAGATCATAGGGATTGAGGGGTAAAATGGCATGTAGTCGGGAAAGTACAAACCTTATACAAGGTTGGAATTATTTTATTTGGATAAAGAAGAAATTCAAAGAGCAGTTAGGACCTAGACCATGGAAGGCCTTAAACGCCAAAGATGTTTGAGCTTTATTTCACAGGCATCGAGAGACATTGGAGGTTTGGGGTAAGGAAGTCGCAAAGCTGGTGTGCTTTGGAAAAATGAAATGGGGCACGGGGAATCCAAGAGTGGAGGGACCTGTGAAGAGACCACTGCAGCGGTCAGATGAGATGGATGGGCTCACCCGAAGGCAGCAACAATGCAAATGAAGATCATGGAACAAATGGAAAAGTAAGGAGCAGATGGAATCAGCAGAACTTGGTGACCAGTTGGCTGTGGTTGACGACCGACAGAGAGGAGTTGTAACAGGACAGTTTTGAGCTTGGGAAATCCAAGGTAACGGAGGGAGGACAGCAGAAGTGAAAGGTTTAGAAGAATAAAGGGAAAGCAGATTCATTTGGTTAGGGACTCGGGAATTTGGGGGGACTATTGGACATCCAAATGGCAATGTCTGCTTAGAGAGGATGTAGGAGCCACAAGCTTTGCATGGCCGAGTTTCTTGGCCAATGGCCACCACGGTCTCCTCTTGGTTCCATTTCATTCACTCATTGAACAGATGCTTACTGTATGGCCTTCCTGTGATAATGCTGAACTAGAGAGAAGATAAAACAATTAAAAATCCAATATGGGATCTTTGCCCCAAATAATAACCATCATCATAATCATAAGAGCAGTAACCGTTTATTGATCACTTACCCAAGGCACCTGGTTAAAATGAGACTGATATTACTTCATCATTACAACCATCTGATGACTTAGGTATGATTATCCCCCACTTGATGGAAAGTTAAAACTCAGAAAAATTATCTGTTTACCCAAGATTACATATGGTGCATTATCAAGGAGCCTAAATTTAAATACTGGTTATCAGACTCCAGAACCCCCGCCATTAATCTTTAGGTTGTTTGGTGAGATAAAATGTGCATTTTTAAAAATGTTAAATAAGAACCCAAATATGTAAGCAGAACCTTATGCAGGGGTTGGCAAGCAGTAGGTACTTAGTCAATGTTTGTGGCAGGCAGGCAGGCAGGAAGGGTGCGCAGGCTAGCTGTGTGGTAGCCCTAACAGGTGCTAGGAGAAATCGCATTAGATTGTAATGGAGCAGGGTTTGCATGCTGGAGGAGGACCTTCTAGGAGAGAGGACCATGGGGGCTGAGAGGGAGGAGATCATACGTGAGTTCAGAGGATGTCTGGGAGGAGTGAGGAGGTCAGTTTGGCTGGAGTAGGCACTGTGTGCAAATGAGTAGCAAGAGCTAAGTCAGAACATATACTGGGTTCAGATCATTAAGGTGTTAAATGTTTTGGACTCTATTCTATGGACAGTTTGAAGTCATTCAAGGTCTTTGAGCCTGGGAATGGCATGATGAAAATGGGTTTCTGACACAATGCATGCGGAGAGACTGGAAGGAGGAAAGATGAGTCTGGTCATGAAGCGTTGTAATAATCCACTGAGTGATGGAGAGAGGGTGGCAGATGGAAGTGAGGAGGCAGCCGTGCAGGAGAGGGCCCTTGCAAGGTTCAGGCTGGGAGGGCAGCCCTGGAGAGCCCTGTCACCATCTGGGAAGGCCCCAGAGTTGTAGGCATAACACCCTGGAGTAGGAGCCGACCTCCTCTGGTTAACTCACTGTCCCTCAATGGAGAGAAATTCTGAGAGACTGGGAATTGGAATAAGGAAGCCCTGATCAGGAGAGATGGTAGAGGAATGCCCTGAGTCTGGGCAGCATGAAAGCACAGGCTCCCCCAGGGGGAGGTCAGAGGCAGGGCAGAAGTTGACCAAGAGCACAGGTGCTTTAACCCCGTTGCAGTGGTGGTAGAAGGACCCCAGAGCCAGGAACCCAAAGCTTGATTAGGATTCTGACCTGCCATGTGCACAAGCAAGGTGACTTTGGTAGGCCATCTAATCTTTCTAAGATACCTCATGTGGAAACATCCAATCCAGGGCCTGGCTTCTGGCTGATACTTAACACATGTATATAAAACATGAAGGTCTTAGAGCTTCTGTTTGCTCACCTGTGAGACGGGGATAACAATCTCAGACTCACCCACCTGCCAGGGCTGTGGGGAGAATCAGGTGGCATGTGGGTTGAGAACACTCTCCATAGAGGCAGTAGATAATCTGAGGGGGAAAATCATGATCGTCATGGGTCTCTTGCTCTGCCCGCCCCCCCCAAGTCCCCTTTCCAGAAGTGGAGGAGTGTTTTTAAGAATCTCTATACCTGTTTCTACTGAAAGGCGGCACCTCTGTGTGCTCTTACTCTTAGAGAGCTGGAGAATATAAATGATAAGATGCCATGGGCCCTTTGGGTCCTGGATCATAAACTCTTCCAGAGCAAGAATGGGTCTTCATCTCTTTATCCCCAGGACTTAGTGTGCCTGCATAGATTGAGCTGAGCCCCATGATGCCCAGGAGCACTACGCTTGGGGCACTGGGATGTCCATCACTCAGAGCTGGTCCTAAGCCCTGGTCAAAGCCAGGCTCCAGTGGAGGGATAGGTAGCCCCATAAATGTAACTCATTTCGAGATGGAGGGAGGCAGTGATGGTGAGCAGGTCAGGGTGACTATAAACAACTTCACTGTCACCCGAGGGGATTTCTGTGGCCTGACTTTTAAGACCCTTCACCGTCTGACTCCTGCCTGACATTCTGTTCTCTCCTTTCATGCGACCTGCACCTCCTCGTTCCCCACACATAGCCCACACCCTCCCCACCTCTGTCCTGCATCCGAATTTCCTTTTGTATCAAGTACCTTTCTCCCCAGCTGGACCCCTGCAGACAGTCTTCTCCTGTGTGCCCTCACCCTTACGAAGGGTTACCCTACAGGATGTAATTCTCCCTTCTCAGTCTCGGCTACCCTCGTGCTGCTCCACTACCCTCACTTTCCTCCCAGAGTTGTTAATTATAAGTAGACATGTTTCATCTCTTTTTATTGCCCCTTAGTTCTTTAAGGCCTGAATCCATACAGACTTGTTATTACAAATGAGCAAAGTGATGCTCCTTCTCCCAGGATCTGGCATAGTGTCTGCCAAGTAGGTGCTTCATAAATATGTAGTAAAAGAATGAATAAATGAATATCTATCAAAATCATAGTAATTTCTATCACCATCAGTTTCTTCAGCATCTGTTAATTAACAGCAAGCAAGCCCTGAACTAGCACGAAATATGCCACCAGTGATTATTTGCCAAAGCACAGTGGTAACCCCAGTACAGCTTGAGAACCCTCCTGGGTTCCTGGGAAGTAGTGACCCCAGCCGCTGTCACGGGAGCCCTGCCCTTTGCAGGTTGGACTTACTGTACCCCCGGAGCAGGCGGAGGGCACTTCCATCAGCCTCAAAACCGTGGGCTTGTGGCAGCAGCATGAACACTTGTCCCTCAGGGTCTCCTTTCATTATGGCCCTGTGCCCAGATCTCAAGCTGGGAATATCTGCTTAGTTTCTTTGAGGGAGCGTGACCAGATGTGGTTTCCCTCCAGCTGTTTCTGCAGCCCCTGTCGCAAATCTCAGAATGCGGGGTAAGGTGTCTGCCCAGCTCAGTGGGGCTTCTCACCAGCCTGCCAAGATGGGGGACAGGGAGAAGGACTGCCACCTGCAATGGAAAGAATCCCTCGGCCTTTTCCCCGACCAGGGTTCCATCCCCCAGCAGAGGAGGTGGGCATCCACCTGTCAAGCCCAACGCAGGAGGGGTGATAAAATGAGCACTTTGTCACAAGAGGCTCTTCCCTGATTGTTTCCAGGCTGTGGTGGTGACTGATGGGGAGCGCATCCTGGGCCTGGGAGATCTGGGCTGCTACGGCATGGGCATCCCCGTGGGCAAGCTGGCCCTGTACACAGCGTGCGGAGGGGTCAGCCCGCAGCAGTGCCTCCCCGTCCTGCTGGATGTCGGCACCAACAATGAGGTAACGCACCACCTGGGCCTGGAGCCCTGGGGCCAGAAGCTGATGGCTGGAGTGGGGCTGGGTCATCTTTGAAAGGGGCAATTATATCTGTAAAGAACTGGGACATTTCTTTCCTGGGTCCCCTTCGCCAGGGCACTTCCCCTGCACGGCCGAGAGGTGGGGACCTTTCTTCTCCCTGCCTGCCCAGCCCATTTCCTTCCCCACCTCCCCACCCCCCACCCCCCAGCCACGGGGATTCCTGGCTCCCCTTCCTCCTCAAGGCCCTCTGTGCCCTCCATGACCCCAGCTTGGGCCTTGTTTGCTTCCCCACTCCATGACTGCCCTCCGAGGCCTCTCTCTGATTCAGTAGTGAGGAGGGTCCCTTGATCCAGGCAGAAGAGGCTGCTGGGAGGTATTTTTTCAGCATTGTAGAGGTAGGCTGCCTCAATGAAAGAATTAAAACCCAAAGCACCAGGGCCAGGGGATGAAATATCTGAATCAGCCAGATGAGTGTCCTGCAAGCCCAGGGAGAAAACATGCTCCAAGCTGTGGGTGAGATCCACCTGCAGATGCCAGATGGTTTGGGATATAAGGAGCTCAAACCACAGGCAAGAGTTTGGCTGCTCTGGGTACCTCCCTGGGACACGGGGTTTGTGTGCATCTGCAGGCTCTGTTCTGGGTCCCTGTGTCAGAGAAGACAAAAACTACCCAAGAATTCCTTCTTCATGGCATGCATCTCTGAGTTTAAAATCTGTGCAAATTCATCTTTTTTAAAATGGGAAAAAAACAGAAAATCAGAGAGGTTAAAAATATCAGTTATGCATCAGTACTAATCATGCTTTCCATTTTGATATATTTCCTTCCAGCCTTCCCCCTCCCCCCGCCCCACCACAAAGTATTTATAAAACCAAAATTGGGTTTGAATATATAGTTTTGTATCCTGCTTTTAAAACTTAGTATATATGGTGAGTTTTCTCCCAGGTCATTAGCCATTTTGCACAATGTCCACTCCCTGGGGTGTCACAGTTTACAGAGGAAACCTCCCACAGCTGGACACTCAGGTTGCTTCTCATCTTTTTGCAAATATAAGTTTTACCCTGAGCCCATTTTTTGCAGATCAGTCTTTGTTTCTACTTGTGATTATGTCCTAGAAACAGAAATGTTGAGGCAAAGGGAGTGGTCTTCTAGATTCTTGATTCATATGGTCGAAAAGGTTATCTTACTCGCATTCCACAGTGATCTTTCTCAAGATACTTGCCATGACTCTTTGCATGGCCGTCCTCCTCCCTGGACACCATACATCCCCATTTCTAAACAAGAACGAGCACTGTGGCTCCTTGCAAGGAATGATGCTTATTCAGGCTTCAGCCACAGATGCCATCAAGTGAGAGGACAGCCAGGCAGACCTCGCTTAAAAGCTGGGAAATTGTGGGTGTGGGAGTGGGGTGAGGGAGGACAAGGGTAGTGGGAGAAGGACTGGCCTGGGAAGTGGGGACCCTGGTCCTGACACCACTGACAGCCAGCTGAGTCCCCGCACCTATTCAGACTTGAGCCCCTTCCAGTACAATGAGGAACTGGACCAGAAGGTTTTTGAGTGTTCTGCCTCCAAAGCTCTTCTCCATATGCCTCCCCTCCAGCCTAGGAGACAGGAGGCAGGATGGCAAGAGCAGCCTTCAAGGTCTGCTGCATGCTGTGGTTCTCTTCCCCAGACCAGATGCCTGGGTCTTGCAGAAATGGTTCTTTGGTCCCAACATGCATGGAATCATGAAGGCGAGGATGAATGTAGTGAACTTTGTTTTAGCTGTTCTTCCCATCCAATTCCTCCTACTGTGTTCCAACAGGATTTAATTGAGACCTTTACTCATTCTCTCCTAAAAGCTGACTTTAAGCAAGATTGGGTCTGATTCTAAGGCCACTATATCCCCTGGAAGGGTGTGGGTTGCCTCTAGCATTTGCATAAGATCCCATGTCATTGAAGATCGACACCCTGCAATGATGTGATGAAACTTAGAGCTAGCCCCAACTTATAATAAACCCACCAGAAGAGATGGCAGGAAGCTATGAGTAAGTCATGGCCAGGCACTTTTCACAGACCACCCTGTGTAAGCTTGACAACTCAGAGAAATTAATTTGCCCGAAAAGAAGATCTGCCAGGAGTGGCAGGGCGGGGATCCTAATCTCTGTCCGCCCCCGTCTGCCCACACCACCCCTGCCTGCCTGGGTGCCAGCTGCTTTAGAAGTAAAGGTCATTTCTTGATTTTTAGAGTTTTTATTACTAAAGTAACCTGAACACACTATTCAAAATCTTAGAAGGAAAGGGAAATGGCATCTCTCCCACCATGCTCCATCCATGTTCCTTTCCAATATTCGTCTATGCATCAACATAGATGGAGTAACATGCACGTAATTTTGTTCTCATTTTCTCAATGAATGTTATTTTATGAACACTTTCTCCCTACTTATTTAGCAAAAGTTTATTGAATGTTTAGTAGGTGTCAGGCACTCTGCTAGGCATGAGGGAGAAAAATGAGAGCCAGAGCCTGAGTGGAATATTCTACACTATATTTCAACACTGTCACCTAATTGATCATTTTTAATGGCTAATGTGTTCCTTCTCCTCCAAGTGTCTGCTTCTCCGCCTGGGGCTTTAGGCCTCTGAATCACTTCTCCCTCCTGGCTGTGGAAGGAAGAGAGCGTCCCTTGGGTCTGCCCCCACTCCCATCAGGAAGGACCGGAGTACTCCCCAGCTCAGAGGAGGGAACTCGCACTGAGGGCAGGTGCCGCCCCTGCCACGCCATGCGGGCGGGCAAAGAGAAAGCAGCTCCGAGCACTGCGGTGTGCCAGGCGTAGCTTGAGGCCTCTGTGGATTTGAACTTCATTTCACTCTCCCCAGGCTGTGTGAGATGAGGAACCTGAGACCCACACACGGGAACTACTCACCTCAGGCCCCACAGCGCTAAGTGTCAGAGCCAGAGTTTGAACCTGTCTCTGGCTCCAGAGCTGCCTTGTCCACCGTGGTGCACCGCTTCAAGGGGCCAGGCGTTTGTGTTACAGACTGGGTGATGAAGACTGGGAAAGGTGGTGGTTCACGCAGGCGGGGGCCCCATGGATGCCCAGGCCCAGGGGTTACCGACGCCATGAGCACGGTCCTCCCGCCCCAAAGAAAGGCAAACTCCCCCCAGACCCTCTTCACAAAATTCAAGACACAAAAATCCAGACTTACAAAGTGGCCAACATTGGGAAGACGGTGGTTTCGCTCTTCCAAATGCATTCATTATGTGATTTCCCACACTACAGTTCTTTAAAAAAAAAAAAAAAAAGATTGCAAGGTTCCCGCCTCCCCGGAAGTCTTGGGGCACGTCTCTCCCCCAGAACAAGCCAGAGCAATAGGAGAGAGGCTTAACCTTGCTGATTGAGGGGCTGGAGTGTCGGGATAACGAGAGAGAGAGAGAGAGAGAGAGTGTGTGTGTGTGTGTGTGTGTGTGTGTGTGTCCGCTCGCGTGCTCTGTGAAAACTCCTGGGGGCAACAGGAGCTCTAATCAGAGTCAAGGAAAACACCCTTCCACGTTTCCTGTTGAAGGAAAACATCTGCTGTCGACAGCCCTGAAACTCTGAGTCACTGTTACCTGCCAACCCCAAGGAGGTTTGGAAAAATAAATATGTGGGGCAGCGATCCCATGAAGAGGTGATATCCCATGATTTAGTTCCAAAGGGACAAAGCCAGGGAGCGCCCCCCCCCCCGATAGGCCCACCTGCTGGGGTCCTCCGTGGCTGTGCGTGGATTGGTTTGTGTCTTTTGTTTCATCCACATGCAGCCAGACAGTGTCACAGACTGTCCACGGTCGAAGGGACCTGAGCTACAGTTGACCCTTGAACAACGCAGGAGTGAGGGGTGCTGACACCCACGCAGTTGAAAATCCACACAGGACTTTTCAGTCCCCAAAACTTAACTACTAATAGCCTACTATTGACTGGAAGCCTCACCGATGATGTAAATAGCCAATTAACACGTATCGTGTGTGTGGTATGGATTATATACTGTACCCTTATAATGAAGTAAGCTGGAGAAAAGCAAGTGTTATTAAGAAATCACAAGAGAAAATACATTTAGAGCACTGTACTATATTTATTGAAAAAAATCCACAGATAAGTGGACCTGTGCCATTCAAAGCTGTTGTTCAAAGGTCAAATGTACTTCTCATTGAGACCCCTCATTTCACCCAGAAGGGGTGCAGAGCAGAAATGGCTTGCTCCAGGTTTGACTCCAAGCCCAATGCTCATGCCACTCCACATGACAGGTCCTGCAGGGCAACCCCGGGGCTTGGCTTTAAAATGGTCCCTGAGCCTTAACAATCTTCTCCTGGCAGAAGTCTTGAGCCTCAATGGGTTCTAATGGGGGGATGTCTTCTTGGGGAGACATGGGAACAGACTGTCCACAGAGCCCAGCAGGCCATCCCTGGGGGTGCTGCCAACAGAGCTGGGCTTGAAGGGCCGTGTCCACCTCGTAAGAGCATCGTTACTGCAGCTGATAAACAGCCCGCACTCACCCTGTGGTGCCGTCAGATGCACTCGCTCTGTATACACGTGACCTTTGAGGGTGCCCCTCCTAGGATCTTCATAGCTGATCCCTGGGCTTAACTGAGCCCCCAAAGACATGCGCGGTAGGCATACTTGCCACCCTGAGGGGGGAACGTGTGCTGTGTCCACAGCGTGAACCCAATCCCAGGACCTCCCCAGACCCCCAGATGCTCCCCAAGTAACTTCTTCGTGTGCCTGTTGCTACATGAGATAAATATTTTTCCCAGCCAGAAGCTTCATCTATCTTCCAGTTTAAAGCCAGTGCTCAGGGAGTGAGAGGGCAAGTGAAGAGGAGGAAACCAGTTTTGTTTTTCATGACATTTTGTCTCCAAGAAAAACCCAAAGTCACAGACCTAAGCGACAGAGCCTAAATTCGAACTAAGTCTGTCCATCTCCAAAGCCCAGACCCCGTTCTGATTCTAAAGCCAGACCATACTGCGGGCACTCAGAGGAAGCATCCTGAGCAGGGCCACCCAGCGAGGCAGTGCTCTTTCCTCTGTAGACACTGCCTGCCAGCTTTCAAGGTTCCTTCTGCCTCTCCTGATAGGGCTACCAGATTTAGCAAAGAAAACTATAGGATGCCAGCTCAATTTAAATTTCAGATAAATAGCTAATTGCATTTTTGCATATGTCCCATGTATGCTCCATGCAAAACTTGGGACATAGGCTAAAAAAAAATCTTGCCTATCTGAAATTCAAATTTAACCAGGCGTTCTGTATTTTATCTGGCAATACTTGCTGCTAAACACTTCTAAGCATTTATGTAAGGAAGTCAAGGATAGAGGAGGGCCACAAGGAGAGAGTCCAGGCCAGCTAAGGGTCCCACACCTTGCTGGCGGCCATTCTGATGGCCGCGTCACTCAGTGGGACAGTGAGCAGGATGGGGACTTCTTGTTTCGCGTCGTGCCAAGACATCCGTGAGTGCTCCACCTTGTGCTGCTGCCAGAGGAGGCCCAGCTGGCTGGCGATGGGGACTCGGCTTCCGTCCTGCTGTCCCTGCTCCCCAGCCTCCTCTGCAGGATCAGAGCCCGCACCTTCCCTGCCATGACTGAGTGCCTCCAGAGGACCGGGCAGAGGGTGAGGAGCCACCCCCAGGTCACCTGGTCCCCACAACATGGAATATTGGGGGGAAAGGACACTGTCATGAGATCCAGGCAAAGCAAGGCTCAATTTCAGCTCAGCCACTTTCTGGCTCACCTTCTTCATCTATAGCATGGGGATGACAATATGTAAGGTGGAAGGATCACATTACTTTTGATTCAGGAGTGAATTATTTGAAAGTTCTATATAAAGAGAAGAAGCTCTTTTTAGTATTATCTCCATATAGAAATTTTCTTTCCAATTTGTGTATGTGTGCTTAGGTATGAAGTATTTCAGGCATAATTTTAATATAAAAGCAAAATATAAGGAATGTTTTAAAGCTTTCATAGCCACCCTTCTATCTCAGTAGTACCTCTTTATAGTTGGCCTTTGACTTTTAAATGCAGATATACTGAGAAATTTTTGGAAAATCCAAAAATTCCTCAGTATTCCTGGAGAATCTGATTTGCCCCACAAACCGCACATGGAACACTGAGAAATTCGCTTTTCGCTGCCTGATGTACCAGTGATCCAAATCAGCCACTTGGCAACATTACAAGTTACAACTCACTGTGGCCCCGGGGAAGTCTCTTACAAGAACTAAAAATGTGAATCTTTTCTGCAGGTGCCAGCAGTGATACTGTTTTTATCATTTCTCTGCGTGCCCTCTGGGCTGTATGTGTGTGCTTCAGAGAGTTGAAGTTACATCTGTGTAGTTTTGTATCCTGCTTTTCTCACTTTCAATAATCTCCTACATGTCAGTCCAGGTGGCTGCATAGTCTTAAAAACCACCAATTTTAATAACTGCCTAGCTTTTTTTTTTAAAAGATTTTATTTATTTGTCAGAGAGAGAGAAAGAAAGCACAAGCAGGGAGAGCGGTAGGCAGAGTGAGAAGCAGGCTCCCTGCTGAGCAAGGAGCCCGATGTGGGACTCAATCCCAGGACCCTGAGATCATGACCTGAGCTGAAGGCAGATGCTCAACCAACTGAGCCACCCAGGCATCCCTAACTGCCTAGCTTTCTATCAAGTCTTCACAACATTTATGGTTTGCCCTCGGCTGGATGTTTGCTGCCTCTAAGTGGCTTTCAGAGGGTCACCTTGAAGGTGGCATGTGAAGGGGGGCACAGATGTGCCCCCTGTCATCCTTCTATCTCACAAATACATACACCTGCCAGGGCAGAATCCTAACCTGTCTCAAGGAGGGATTGCCCATGGGTGAAGGGAGTGAGAAACGAAAGGCCTCTTGCTAAACATAGACCCGCGGTGCCTCAGGTGATGCGCATGAGCACTGGAGCTGAGGGTTTAGGAAGGCAGATCCTGCCTATTCTTTTCTGTCCCCTACACTTTTGCACAATGACCTCCACCTCCACAGCGCCGTCAAGACAGTATGGATCTAGAGCAGTGTCTAACAAAAACGGAGTCCATTCTGGTTGATGTGCAAACGAGCCGCCCACACAGTAGGGCTCTGTGGCAGTGACCATGGGCGCTGGAGCCAGGCAGCCTCGCTGTGACTCCCGACTCTTCCCCGTACCAGCTCGGGGGCTGGGCAGCTTGCTTCACCTCTCTGTGCCCCATTGCCTCATTTGTCAGATGGGGGAAATTGCAAGACCTACCTTTGTGTCTGCTTGGGCCCCTCTAGAAACAGAGGTGTGAAAGGTTTCTTGGGGGACCCCCGTGAAGAAAAAGGGGGAGCAGGAGGAGTCGGCAAGTGGGTAAGGCCTTCAGACCCCAGTGCAGGTGCGAGACCTGTGACAGGAGAGGCGGGAGGACGGAGACCTCAGTCCCAAGAGCCCAGCCTGCAGTGGGGTCCTGGGAAAGCCTCGGGCAGGGTGACAGGAGGCCCCGAGCAAAGGTCTCCCGCAGGAGGGCCAGCAGGGCAGCCCTGGGCCGCCCTTGACCCTGCCATGTTCAGCCAGGGCTAGGAGCCACCCAGGGGGAGGTGGTGGCTGAAGGCTGTCCGCCCATCTCCCCGCCCTCAGCAGGTTCTCTTCAGGGAGTTCTGAGCTGCACACCTCCATGGCTATCCCACCAGAGGGGAGATACGAGTACTTAGAATAGTCCTTAATATGTGGCACATAGGAAGTGCCATGGAAGCTACAGCTGCAGCCTTTACTGTATAGCATGTGTTACAATGCACAAAGCTCTTTCCCGTATTATTCCATGTCATCATCCCAAGCACCCCCTGCAGCTGGCCTCTCCTCCCCATTTGAGGAATGAGAAGACAGGTCCCAGGGGTCCTGTGATTTGCCCGAGGTCATATGGAGGGTCAGGGATGGAGGTCGGAGTGAATGGAAGCCACTCGAGGGCGGGGCTGTGGGGTCCTTACCTCCACGTCCTGCGGTTCAGATAGAGATGAGGGTAACACCGACGCTTATCCTCAAGGAGCTCCTGTCTGATGAAATAGACACAAATAGATAACTCCTGGAGACCCTCACACATGGAATTACTTCCTGTTTCCTAAATACAGCAGGTACATCTTCTGTCTGCCTCCAGCCCCCAGCCCTTCTTTGTGCTGACTTCCCCACCTGGAGGGCCCAACCCACCTGTCAAAACTTGCCTTTTTTTTTTTGAGAAAGAGGGGGAGAGTGTGTGTGTGATGGTGGGGGCGGGGAGCAGAGGGAGAGGGAGAGAGAGAGAGAATCTCAAGCAGGCTCCACTCCTCATCACAGAGCCCAACATAGGGCTCAATCTCACCACCCTGAGACCATGACCTGAGCAGAAATCAAGAGTTGGACGCTTAACCAGCTGAGCAACCGAGACGCCCCCAGAATCTGCCCATCTTTTAATGCTCGGTCATTTCCTCATGACAATCACCACCTGTCCCCCAATGGGAATTACTTTACTCCTTCTCTGTCCTTCCATGCACCACACTTCGTGCCAAAGCCTATCATTCTGCACTGTAGTAGAGTTTGTTTACTCATTAGCCCCCTGCAATAGACCGTGGGCACATGGAAGGCAACAACCATTTCCTACTCATTTACAAATCCCCAGTGGGGCCCAATGTCAGCAGTAATGGACGATCCATAAACGTGTATGACTGGGTCCACTGATTCTATGCAGGGTGGATGTGTGAGGGGGTAGAGAGGAGGTGGGGAGGTGTGTGTGAGCACTGTGACAGTGCTGCAGGAGGTGGAGTGGGGTGGGTTACCTAACACAGGCTGGTATTCAGGTGGGCATCTTTCTCGAACTGCAATCTCTGGTTGTATATTCTGTCCTTGTACCTTCAAGGACTAGCGCAGTGCCAGGCACATGGTAGGTATTCAGTAAGTTTTCTTTGAGTGAATAAAGTGTTTTCTCATTCGAGTCCAGATCAGTGGCTTTGGACAAGATCCAATAAATACCTCAATCTAGATGCTGCCTGGAGGGGTTCTCAATCAGGGGCAGTTCTAACCCCCCAATAGACATTTGGCAGTGGTTAGAGACTTTTTTTTTTTTTTTGTCACGACTGGGGGTGCTACTGACTTCTAGTGGTTAGAGACCAAAGATGCTGCTAAATATTCTGCAGTATGCAGTTCAGCCCTCCCATCCAAGAATTCCAAGCCCAAATGTCAATAGCCCCACTGTTGAAAAACCTTAAAATAAACCCAGAGCGCCTACAGCCAGGGTTTGGAAGGCTCTGTCTGAGAGGATTTTCTGTATCAAAGCATCCTTGGTTCCTGAAGTTGGAACCACCTAGGAGTCCCAGCTCAGTCAATGGCTTAGCTTCCAGACCCTTCCAGAGATGACAGCTGACAAGGCGGGGTCCACAGGCCACTTCTGACTCCCTCCTCCCTTCCTCTCCCTGGTCCTTCCCACTAACCCAGGACCATTGAGCAAACGGGTACCGTCTATTCCAGGAGCTGCTCAGAGACCCTTTGTACATCGGGCTGAAACACCAGCGCGTGCGTGGGAAGGAATACGACGACCTGCTGGACGAGTTCATGCAAGCTGTGACGGACAAGTAAGTGGGTCAGCCTGTTCCTTTTGAAGTATGGCTCAAGTCAACACTGGTTCAGCAGATACACAAACAAGAGGTTGGAGATGCATGCTTTTCTGGTGGTCTGAAAATTGCAACTTGACCCCATGTCTCTGGCAGATGCAAAGCCAATGGGTTTGTTCTGTGGGAGAATCTTTGAGAGCAGGGAGGGGAGAGAAGAGGGTCGATGACTGAAGGCCTGTGACTGGGTGGTGGTTAAGTGTCTGATATCCCAGGAAGAAACCCCCCTTGGCTGAGCTGTTCTGGGCTCTTGGCATGAACAGGGATGTGGTGAGTGGTGGAGAAAAGAAGTGTACCCTTCTGACAAACTGGTTTGGGAAGGCAGCTTGCCACGTGAGCCGTCATTTTCCACCTGTACTTGAGGACCGGTGGCATTAATGAGCCACCAGAGCAGGCTACACGGGCTGTGGGCCTGCAAGATTTATGAGGTGTCATCTGTGCACTGGGGTGTGTGATAATTGGCAGCTCTGCCCCCCTCACCTGCCCCATCTGTCTGCCATTATGGCCACCCGTACACCCTGCTGTGGCTGGCATGGTACTGACTGGGATGGAGTTCTGGAAACAGCCCTTCCCCCCACCCATGTTTAGTCTGACAGGCAAGTCAATCAAGACAGAGTTCTGGCAACTCAGCAGGCCCCTGTAGACCCAGCAGGTCCCCTAGTCACCTGAAAACCTTCAGCCTTTCTTGCGCAGGTCATGGCAGGGTTGGCTGGGCGTCCTTGGCAAAGGCCTCCTTTGCCTGCGCTCAGCCACTCAAACCAAAGCAGTGGGCTGGGGAGAGCGCCGCTCTGACCTATGTAGCTTTGGGGGCAGGAAAATTGGACTTGACTCTTGACCCCACCACCTCTAGGTCTGTGATGTTGTGGAGCAGGTCACTGAGCTTGTAAATCTCCTCATCTGGTTTCCCTATCTGGGGATAAGAAGCAAGCATTTTATTGTTGTAGTTGTTTTTTAAGATGAAAGAAAATAATACTGTAGTTACATGGGATGGGAAGGACCTTATATAAAAGAATAAATTAGTAAGGGAGTATGGGCTAGGGGGGCCAAAGTTCCTGAGTAAGTGAGAGGGTGAGGGTCTGGTGCACACCTGGAGGGCTTAGCCTTAGATAGGAGCACAAAGGCCTGGCCGCAGGGACTGGAGGTGGGGGGGAGCGCTGGGCACAGGTGCAGGCAGGTGGGTATTTGAGGTGGGGGTGTGTGGGAGGCCCACTGATTGAGGGCAAGGTCATCCACTGAGAGTGAGGATAGGGGCAGAAGTGGTGGAGGTTTAAGGCTGGAGAAGGTATGACCTGCAGTGTCCAAACTAGGGCGCTAGGGGATGATTGCTGGATGGCCCCGTGGGCCCCCCCGCAGATCACTGGGCATGAATTTAACCAATTTCCATGTTTTTCTCTAGCCAGTTTCAACTGGATGCCGGACAGGAAGAGGCAGAGAGTAGGATTTAATCAGGGTTGGGATTTTGATAGGCAAGAGAGAAAAAAAGAATTGCAAGTATATTCAAGGGGCTGATGATGGTCATGTGTCCTGAGGTCTGTGCTGAGTAAGAAGGGACATGAGGACATTGTGGGGAGGATAGGGGACAGTGACATGCACGATCAATGAGGCTCAAGAATGACCGAGCTGGATAAAAGGTAAAATGAGCTAGACAGAGAGAGGCGGTCCTCAGGAAGTTAGGTGTTCACAGCTGAGATCGTAGAGGAGGTGCTGCCACTGAGAAATAACCACCAAGGCAGCTAATGGAGGGTCAACTGCATTAATAGAGGCGTAGCATCTAGAACAAGAGAGGTAAATGTCCCAGTTCCCTCTCCCCCTTTCAGACCATTCTGAACACCACATTCGGGTCCAGAAAGGATACTGTGAGGGTCATAAATGCCCTGACATGCCTTTGGAGAGCAGTAACCATGACAGTGAGGAGGGGAAAGGCTTAGCCTGGTGGGGAGAGGACTCAGGGACTGCTCCGTCCATATCGGGATGCAGTACACCTCCAGATATCTGAAAGCTGTTCTTCCAGAAAGGGGCTCACCTTGTTTCCATATACCCACATGGAGAAGAACCAGTTGGTAGAATGGCAAAGGAGGCAGTTTTCAGCTGAAAACAAATCAGAGCTATCTCACAGCGTACCTGACTCTCTGTGGGAATGAGTTCCCTGTCACAGAAAGTGTTCAAGTGTAGGTTGTTGGTGGTGCTATTACAGGAGGAAATGTAAACCTCAGAGACTCTTTAAGATGCCTTCCTACCCCAGGATTCCATTCGGACCACGCAAGATCCCTGCCTGGCTGGCAACATAGGTATTACTGTACCCATTTTGTGGAAGAGGACCCTGGGGCCCCGGGAGGCTAAGGAACCAGGAGTGCAGGGGGAGCGTGGGTCTGCTGGCCACTCGGGCAGACTGCTTTCCACCCTGCTGGGTTCCCTGCAGGGGAAGAGAAGGGGGTGCAATGGGCTTGGAGAGCCGGGTTTCTGCTCCCTGTGTCCGGGGCCCACTGCTTATCCAGTGAGTCAGAAGTCATTCCACGACTCCCCAAAGAGAAGTCTTGCTATTCGCGTGAGGAGGTTAGATAAACGAGGATGTGAGAGGCGCTTCCATTTATCATCGGAATCAGCTCCCAGTCTCACAGACACGCAGGCAGTGGGGGGCCTGGGGAGGGGCACGCATCAGCCGAGAGGAATGTGTCCTCAAGTGGAAATGATGATGGGTTGACAGTTGCTTGTTTTGACTCTCTAATAAGCTAAAGCAGATGTTTCGGTGGATACTGAAGGTGGGAAATGAGCTGGTCTCCCCAGGCACTCTGGGGACTAGAGTAGCTCCAGGATGGAATGCCCGGACGGGGGAGGGTGTGAGTCAGCAGCCTTGAAGCCAAATACAATGTATTTTAAGAAAGAACTTTGGGAGACGTTGACCCCTGCCTTCAACTTGCTTGTCTTTTTCCAAACATCCTGCTACTGAGAAGCTCCACCTCTTTGCCCCTATCCACTAACGGGGATATAGCTTAAGGGTTTTTGGCCCAGAAAAAGAGTCACTGTAGCTCCGTTACTATCCTGGAGTCTGGCCGCTGGGAGCACCCACCCCGGCAGAAGTAATTGCCACGTAAGGCTGCGAGCGCGCTGCTCAGAGTTGAGACGAACATAGTCATTCCGTCCTCCCTGCCCTCTCTCTGCCCTGCAGACCCGGAGCCGGGTGCCTGAGTCACACGTTTTCCCTGGCCGTTTCCATCTCCATGTGTTTTCTCATTTGGGTTACTTACAGCAGAATGGATGGGAATGGTCTGCTTTCTGTTTGCACCTGTGGCCCTAGCCCCGTCTGATGCCTGGACTGACTGTGAGGTCAGCAGCAGCTTCCGCCTTTCCATGGGCTCGGGAGGGAAACCACCCCCTTTCCCTCTGGCTCCCAACCCTAAAATAGAGGTTCCTAAGGTGCTGGGAGGAGTGATAAAGAAAAAGGTAAATGATAGTTTAAAAAAAAAAATAACTGCTTTAAAAAAAAAATCATCTGCTTTTTTGCACCAGGAAAATGTTCTTTTTGAGTCTCTCCATCTTTATATGTCTGGTTCTCTCTCTCTCTCTGTCTCTCAGTCTCCCTCAATCTCTCTCTGTCCTCTGTCACACACACACACGTGCACATACCATCCTACACTTGATACCTGAGGTTCACATCAGAGTGGGACTGGCACAATAAAATTTCCACCACATTCCACTAGTGAAAGCAAATCATAGATCCTACCAGATTCCAAGAGAGGGGAGAACACAGGACAAAAATACCAGGAGGCATGGTTCATGGGGCAGCACTGTCCCCTTGCAAACCCAACATCTTTTTGTGTGACATTTCTTACTACAAAAATGAGAAAGGGAAACTTGCCCAAGGATAAAAAATTACTAGATTACTCCAAGATCCACCCACCGATACTGACTTGTTAAGAGGCTACCCATATAGCCCCTCTGTACTTTGCTCTTGGAGCTGGAAGGAAGACTTTGACAGCTGCATCTGCCACCACCATCTCCCTTGAGAGCCGTGTGCAGAGCCTTCGTGCTTATTTCCCCAGTCTTGAATGTCCTTCCATTTTCATGGCTGTTTCCTTCTCATCATTCAGGCTTGGAGATGGGTCCACACCCAGGCAGCAGGGTCGTACAAGGCAGGATGTTGGCCCTGAGAGTCCTGCAGAAAACTAGGAGCCTTCAGTGGTTACTACACCCTCAGGGAAGAAGAGACAGGCTCTGCCGGGCAAGCCAGGCAAAAGACAAGGGGCTTGTGAGAGAAAGAATGTCTCTTGGAAGAAACCAAAACACTAAGCCTTCACCACATGTATATTTAGAGTCTGCATTTATAATATACACATAGTTAAGAAATGAGTGTAAAATACTGTCCCCTGCCAACGATACGGCTAGAGAACCTTCCTGGCAGAAGGCAAAGTCAAACTTCTCTGTGAGGACACTCCCACAAGCCATGCTGTATGGAATCCCTCGAGGGGAAAAACAATACCCCAGTGAAAATAAATTCATGATTCACAATAATCCACATGGAAACAATCCACACTGTGGGAAAATCAGATATACAACTAATAGAAGAATTAGAACCCCAGAAAAAGGAATATTCTCAGAAAGATTATAAAGTAGCTCTGCTTAAATCTATTAAAGAAATATTTTTCACAAGAATGAAGTAATAAGGAAAGTACAAAACATTTGGAAAAAAAACCAGCAAGCAAATTTGAAAAAGAACCAAAAAAAAAAAAAGTTTTCTGAAAATGAAAAACAGACTCCTGGAAATCCAGCAGAGCATTAGGCCAGGACACCATCAAAAAACCCATGTCCTCAAAACATACTACCTGAGGGCATTTCAGAGACTCTCCATTCCTATGCCTGATTATCCAGAAAGGAAATGGGAAACCAGGGTGTTTTATCAGGAAAGATTTTTTTTTTTTAAGATTTATTTATTTGAGAGATAGAGGAGGGGGGTGGGGGAGGGGCAGAAGGAAAGCATCCTCAAGCAGACTCTGTACCTAGTGGGGAGCCTGATGTGGGGCTTAATCTCAGGACCCTGAGATCATGACCTGAGCCGAAATCGAGAGTCAGACACTTAACCCACTGAGCCACCCAGGCGCCCCTCAGGAAAGATTTTTCTGAGCTGCTACTGATGACACAGAGCATTTCTCAAGAGAAAGAAAGGGTGGATAAGACTGGAGCCCCCAAGTCCAAGCCTCCTCATGTCATGCCAGAGGGGATATAGCAATTCCAAACAATCCCATAGTGTGGTCCATTCCTCTCATTTTCTCTTTGTCTCTCTTTCTCTGTGTCTTGTTCATTCACACACACACACACACACACACACACAGTTTCTTCTTATTCTACCACATTCATTTTATTAGGCTTAACCAGATTGTTTTTTAATAAAGTTGGATAACTGGAAAAAACTCTGAAAAGCAAAAGATTCCGTCAAGATAAGGTCTATACAGAAAAAAGTATCTGGATGCATCTACACCAAGCTGTTAACAGTGCCTGTAGTTAAAGGATGAGGTTGCCAGGGATTTTCGCTTTCCAAGCCATTCATTTCTATAACGTTTGATTGTTTGTGCACTGGCATCTCTTTTGTGATTAGAAAAAATAATGAATTTTTTTAATAATGAGTTAAGCATCAATGCTTTCCTAGAAATAGTTCCTTGTATTAAAAAAAAAAAAAAAGTCCACTAAAGAAAGAAAGAAGCAGGCAAGCATCCCACCCTTCTCCCTCTGGTGAATTCAGTGTGGGCTAACCTAGGCTCCTGTAGACAACAAAGCAATTCACATACATTCTGTCATTTAATACAATAGTCCTATTAAGTAGGTAATTTTTGTCCTGTCCCACTAAAATAGAAGTTGCAGGGAGGGAGGGATCTTTGACTCTTCTGTTCACTGCTACATCTCAAATACCCAGAACAATGCTAAATGTACTGTGGATTTTCAATTAACACTTATTGAATGAATGCACAATTTACAGATAAGGAAACTGAGGCACAGAAAGGTTAGGGAGCTTGTCCAAGGTCACGCCTCTGGTTAATGGTGAAGCCAAGCTGTGAACCGAGGTAGTCTCACTCCAGAACCCACCCTCTAATTTGGATACTTTCTATCTCTATTATTTTACATGAAAGACAGTCCAACATACTCCAGACACCTTCTTGATACAGTAGGCAAAGAAGATAAATGGAGGGAAGGTCTTTTGGAAGCTATCCTACTTAGCATACTCTTGCCAGCTTGTTCTAGGGCAGGGTTAGTGCCCTGCCCATCCTCACCGTAAGGGGGGGCTCTGGAGGAATCAGCCATCAGCTCCCATTTTCAAAACTCCCTAGCTACCAACAGTGAGGGAAACACCATCTTTGTTTTTTACTTTTTATTTTTATTGAGATATAATTAACATAGAACACTGTGTAAATTTACGGTGTATGACCTGTTGATTTGATAAATATATTGCAATATGATGACCACCACAGGGTTAGCGAACACCTCTATCATATCATGTAATTATAATTTCTTTTTTGTGATGGGAAAATTCTCCAGCATCTGGGTCAGTTAGCTGGCTCTTCTTGGTTCTTCCTTCTTTAATCACCAAATGGCGGGTGGTCCTGTTGCCCCATCACTCACCAGAGCTGGGCGCCCCCTCCAGGTCCTTTCGCAAACTACAAGCCCACCTCGAGCAGTCAACCCCCATGGGAAAAGCTGAGGCTCTTTGGCTCCAAACTACTCCTGATGGTTTTTAAATGGTATAAACAAAGGAAAACCCTTAAGCTCATGGCATCCAGACTACAAAGAAAGTTTCAAGATTTTTTTTTTTAATTTTAAGGGATTGTAAAGAGCATGAGTATTAGCTCCCAGCCCTGATTATAATGTTTCAATGGAGTGTTCCCATTCTGAGTCCCTCTCAGCAGAGACTGCCACTACTCAGTATTTTCAAGTATATACTGAATTTTAGGAATGCCTCCTGCAGTTCGATCTGTGTCTTAACCTCATTTTCCCACCCGGCCCTCCCTAGGACTGTAATCTCACAATCTTAGAATACCAGAGCAAGAAACAGCCTGTTCACTTGACCCAATTCTGTCCCTTTATAGGTGGGTAAACTGAGACCCAGGAAGTAAATTATTTCCCCATGGTCAGATAATGATAAAAGCAGCGGGAAATTAAGGGGAACCTATCCAGTTGTTTGCTCTGACTCACGTAATTCCTGAAATTGCTTCCAAGCTTCCTTTCAGCCGGTATTTATCATGCGCTTTCTCTGTGCCTCAGAGTGTGGCCAATACAAAGAGCAGACCTGTCCTGGAGGAGTCATTCTTCCTGACATTGTAATCTGGACACATAAAATAATCAGAAAATCGTTCAAGGCAGCATTTGTTTATTTCTTCATTCATGTAATTATCCATATATGCATTCATTCAGAGGACAGATATGTATTGAACATAGTGGTAAGTCAGAAATAGACTTTGCTCTCAGGAGTTTATAATCGACTAGGGGAAAAAAAGAATATATTCACCCCTGAGTTTGTGTAGATTTAGCGTACACCTGGCAAAGGGCCCTGCCTGCAGTGTCAATCAGGGTGGCCGGTGGGAACACAGCGGTCAAAGGGCTTGGGACATTGGGTTAGATTTAAAAGATTTAAAAGTCCTTCTTCCCAGAAAAGAGCTAGCCACTCACTTTTACAGAGCACCCCCTCTGTGCTGGGGGCTTTACCTTTAATTATCACAGCGCCCTTAGAGATAAAGAAACTCAGGCTCAGAAAGGTTAAGTAACTTGTCCAAAATCATCCAGCTAGAAATTACAGGAGTTTGGACTTGCCCCACACCCATGTGACTCCAAAACCTGAGGCGGTTTACTGCAAACCCCCTGCGGCCTGCTCTCCCCGCCTGGCTGGGAAGGTCGTCCGGCTCTTGGCCTCGTCTGTGTTAACCTAAGCCACGGGGGTAAAGGGAACGGCCTGAATGGAGGTGACCCAAGGACACTTCGCTGCTGGGGCCTCTGGAACAGGGGCGTGTGGCTCCAAGGGGAGCTGACGCCCTGAGGATGTGTACGGTGGGGCACTCGGTGGAGGGACTGTTCTCTGCCTTCCATCATTCATGCTTCCATTTGTTCCCAGCACTGACTGGGCCAGGCAGGCTGAGGGCACTGGGCATACTGCGGCATGCTTGTTTGTCCAGAGCTGGAGGCCGGAAAAGGGGGTCAGTGAGAGCTCCTTCTTCAGCTTTTGTGTCATACAGAGGCAAATAAGACCCCTCCCTGCCCTCAAGGACACTGCCCCATGCTGCTTTGATCTAGTCTGTCCCCTAACCTCGCCGAGTGTTTCCTTTTCTCCCCCTCCCCCGCTGTGGCTCACTTCTGTCCTGAAAGCCCACACACGTGGACCGGGATTTCAGACCTTATTGCCTCCACCCCCAGACCAGCATAATTCAAGGTAAAATGTAGTCAGGTCTATGGGAGAGGGGCAGTTGAGACTCTGAGGAGGTTGAAGACGTGATGTATGTGGCCGTAGTCCACCTAAAGAGAGAGATCAGAACAGGCCACACTAATCAGAGAAGGTTTGTGCAACATCAGTGGCTTTATTACAGCTAAAATGTACAGCCTCTGGGCGGATCAGAGCTGGTGTGAATGCTGACACCCCACAGCCGGCCAGCAGGTTGGTGGCTGGGAAAAGTGCACGGGCTTTAGGAGCAGAAGGTTGTGCCCTAGAGGAGAAACCTGGTGCTGACTTCTGCCCTTTGAGAGGCCACAAGGTCAGCACGTCAGCCACCATCCTCTTCCCAGCACTGGGATTTCTGGCGCCATTTGCGTGCTTGCCCAGGAGCTCAGACAAACCAGGAAATTGAGGAGGAAATCCATACTGTTCCTGAAGTTTTCTGTCTGGCCAGGGCTGGCCGTCAGAGCAGCGCCTGAGGACCGGCCACATTATTCTGGTACTTTTGCTTAGAAGTTGCTGCTTCCTGTGACTATCTTGTTACTCAATGGAGTTTTCCCCATCAAGCCAGAACGCCAGCCACAGGAGCCCGCCAGTCTGGCTGCCAGAGCCTAGCACGCCAGGGGGATCTCCCGGGGCTGGACTTAGGAAGGGCAGGGCCTCAGAGGTCCACCCTCACCCCCTGACTGGACTCCCTTCCGCAACTTCCGTACCAAGTGGAAGGGATCACACCTTCCAGTCACCAACTTCCAGTGACCACAGCATCCCTTCCAGTGACCGGTAGCCTCTTTCCATCCAGTGTTTGAAATCTCTGCCATAGAGAGCGCTGAAATGGGTATCCTTCTGACTCCCACCTGTTGGCTCTGCTTTTTCCCCCCCAGGCCACATAAAGTAAGTCCACTTTATTCCTTGTCCACAGATCAGTCCTTCATGTCTCTGAAGATAATCGTGATGCCTCATTCCACTTGGCTTTCTCTTTTGCAGGCTCAGTATTCCCACTTTCTGCAATCCATTGTTTCCAGTTTCCTCGCCTACGGAATAGTGTCCCCACCATGCTTGTGATCCCCTTCCAAACCCCTGCCCCAGCAGAACGAGTCACTCCCTCGTGCACATCTGTGGTGGAGCAGTGGTGTAAGGGCTTCGGATGCACCCGTCCACGACTGCAGGGTACATGTCTTCCTCACGCTCTAACTGGACTCTGGCTCCCACCTCCCCCATTTCCCTAGGATCTCCCCATCACTGCTTCTCTCACCTCTCCTCCACAAGAGCTCCTTTACCTTAGAGGTACACCCCCATCTCTAAAATGAATCCATCCTTCAGTCCCTCATCCCCCAATGGCTGTCACCCCTTCCCTACTTCACAGCCAAGCTTCTTGAAACTGATCGTCACTGACCTTTCCTCCCCTTCTGTTTACCCTTTAATCCCCTGCAGTATGGTCCCCTGCCACCACTCTACTGAATGTAGTTTGGAAAAGGTCATGAATGGTCATCGAAACACCAGCCCCCATAGACACTTCAAGATCCCCTTGGCCTTGACATCCCAGCAGCATCTGACACTCCCGACCAAAGCCCGTCCCGTGGCTCCTGTGACCCCTGCTCTGCTGATCCCCTTCTGCCTCACTGGCTGCCCTGCTGACTCTCCTTCCCTCTGCTCCTTGGACGTATGCAGGCACCAGGACTCTGTCCTTGACCCTGCTTCCTGCTCACTGCACATGCTCTGCCCAAGACCCTCATCCAGTCCCATGACTTTGACTGTTCACAATGCCCTGAACTTCACGTTCCTGTCTGCTGAGCCTCATGCAGAGCCTACTGCTTTAAGAACACGTCCACCTGGACATCCCAGCACCTCAGACTCTGCACATGCCAAGCCTATCCTATCAAGTAAGTTTGCCGGTCTTTCCCTATCCCCAACCTCAGTGAGCAGTGGACGTCCCTGTCCCCCATTCTGGGCTCCTTCTCCTTAATCTTCCACATCTGGCCTCTCAATGCATCCTGCCCTTAAAAACTATCCCCTTGGGTACCTGGGTGGCTCAGTCGATTGAGCGTCTGCCTTCGGCTCAGGTCATGGTCCCAGGGTCCTGGGATCGAGTCCCGAGTCGGGCTCCCTGCTCTGCAGGGAGTCTGCTTCTCCTTCTCCCTCTACCCCTCCCCCTGCCTGTGTGCACGCATTCTCTCTCTCTCTCTCTCTCCCAAGTAAATAAATAAAATCTTAAAAAAAAACCAAAACCATCCCTTCCATGCACTCCATGCCTATGGCATGGGAGGCTTTATACACATTATCTCATTTAATTCTAACACCAGGACTGCAAAAGAGGTATTGATAGCCCACTCTATCATCAGTGAAGACTGAAATTTGGATTAAATAACTTGCCTAAGGGCATGATCCCAAAGTTCTTTCCACTCCCTGACATTCTGCCCGTCCTCCTTCACCCCGTTTAGCTAGCCCATTCTCTCCCGCTCTGTCCAGTCTGTCTGCAATGCCTTGTACCAGTAGGACTTCATGGTCTCTCACTGGAGTTGACCTGCCTCCTTGTCTCCAGTTCGTCCTCCCAGCTGTCCACCCTGTCATCCACTGTGCTGCCACAAAGAACTCCCTAAAACAAATGCACTTTCCTGCCTACAGCCCCTCAGTGAGCCCCCCTGCCCTCCAGACTATCTAGGCTCTTTACACAGCCTGTACCCAGGCTGGCCTCCCCCGACTGCCCCCCTTTCTCCCACCCCCCACCCAAGCTCCAGCTCTGTTTATTTTCCTGCAGCTCCAGGAAGGCCCCCTACTCTCATCCCACACGCATGTGCTATTCCTTCTGCTTGAGTCGCCCTTCTTCCCCCCCCACCTGCACAGTCTTCCTGTGAATCTCTGCTCTTCCTTCAGGCCACACCTGTGAAACCCTCACTGCCTCCCACCCCCATCCCCCCACCCCCAGGGCAGAGCTGCCTGCTCCCTTGGAGGCCTCCCACATACCTAGCACATACCTTTATTATTACACTGGCCACAGTATGTTACAATGGCTTTTTTATTTTCTTTGGTTCCCATCATTCTGAGATTCTTGTATTTGCCTTTCTGATCTTGCAGGTAAGGTGGTCCCTTGTTCACAGCAGATACTTAGACATGTTTGCTGGATTGAACTTTTATGTCATACCTAGGATAGTTCCTGGCACAAAGAGGATACCCTGCTGAATACATTTCTTTAATAACTGAAACTGAGGGGCACCTGGGTGGGTCAGTTGGTTAAACGTCTGACTCTTGATTTCAGCTCAGGTCATGATCTCAGGGTTGTGGGATTGGGCTTCACGCTGGGCACGGAGCCCGCCTAAGATTCTCTCTCTCCCTCTCCCTCTGCCCTTCTCCCCCGCACTGCGCACACGTTCTCTCTCTCTCTCTAGAAAAAAAAAAATAATTGAAACAAAAATGTCAATAAATAATTGTAATGCAAGGTGATATATGCTATGATAAAGATATATGCAGAATATCATGGCAGTCCAGAGAAGAAAAGAATTAGTACTACCCTGAGGGTAGGGAAAGCAATGGAAAAGGGAAGCCTTCCTAGAAGAGGTGACATTTAAGCTAGGCCTTTCAGTTTGGGTAGGAGTTGGCCTGGGTGAAAGGGGGCCTTCTAGGCACTTAAGCAAAAACATGGAGCTGTGCAAGGACCCGTGATAACTGGGAAACAGCAGGATGTGTCCAGGGTGTGGGAAGAAACAGGCAGAGGTTAGGCATTAAGGTTGGGGCCAAAGTGAGTACCAGCCAAGGAGTTTGGATATAATCCTAAAGGCAGTGGGAGCCCTGTATGGATTTTCAGAAAATAAGTGGTCTGCACAGATTTGTGTTTACAAATACAAGGAGGATGGATTGGGAGAAGGGGAATAAACCTGGAAGAAGTGAGATTAGTTATCGTAGGATCCCGGCCAGAAGAGGCAGTTGCAGTAATCCCAGGGAGAGATGACCTTGCCCTGAATTCACCCAGCCCCACCTGGTACAAAGTTCTTTCTGTGGAGAGCTGTGTCTGTTTAAGTGTGCTCTGCCATAGATGGGGGGGGGGGGGCGGCGGACACAGAAGGTAAAGTCTGGTCAAAGAAGTTTTAAAAATGCTTGCTTAAACAGGTTTCTTAATTCAGGACTTTTCAGAGCCTTCAATATACATTGCATATGTTACATGTAACATTCAGAGTTTCTCAAACATATTTAGCCACAGAAACTTTCTGAGAACATCTCAAGGGACTAGAGTTTAATGGAGTATATAAAATTAAAAAAAAAAAAAAAAAAGACCAAGAACTTTCGTGATTCTGTCAGCTCTAGTTCCTAGGAGGAAAAAATAAATCAAAGAAATCACTTCCCACTGGGTGACAACTGGTGTTCTCCCTGAGCACTCTGCTGTGAGAATCTTATGTGGAGGGGTTTTATTGGGGGACCAGACTGGCCTCCCATGGAAATATGAATGTTGCTTTTAGTCATCTGGTTTGGAGACAGGCTGAGCAAATTCACCTGCTCCTTCCAGGTCCCTTGTGTTTGTTCAGGCCTGAAAGAGGTTAGACCCAGGTGTTTGA
Organism: Neomonachus schauinslandi; assembly: GCF_002201575.2. NCBI lineage: Eukaryota > Metazoa > Chordata > Mammalia > Carnivora > Phocidae > Neomonachus > Neomonachus schauinslandi. Next base: position 65,907,608 of record NC_058413.1, on the reverse strand, counting down.
AAGAATGGCAGGTCCTGACCTATGGAACAGAGAAAGCAGGTCTGCAGCGCCAGGAATGTTTTGCTCACACCACGTCCCTCGCGCAACATTTAGTCAGCTTGCTAGCGGGGTGGGCAGAGCATCTACCTTAGAATCTCCTCATCCTGGGGCAGCTGCATCCCAGGTGGCTGGTACACAGCTCTGTTAGTCCTGGACTGGGTCTTGTCACACTGTCATACCCAGCTCGCTCAAGCTCCCAGACATAGGTCGCCTTTTGCAGGCTTCCTCGTGCCTGAGCACTGGGGGAAAAAAAACCAAACTAACCAGCCACCCGTCAGCCCTGTGTCTTTAAGTGAGCCCTGGCCTTGGAATGCCTTCCCTGGCAGCTCCAAGGCCATTTCCCAGCTGAGTCTCCAGGGTGGAAAAGTCTGGGCAGCTCTGTGTGTGGCTTGGGGAGGGGCCTTTCTCCATTGCAGCAATTCTCCACTGGAGAAGCATCAGACAATCCTGAGCGCCTGCCAGGGCTTCAGGGTGAAGAGTTCAGACGTGCAGAAGGGGACAAAACAGGAGGAGCCTCCACAGTGAGGGGGCAGCTTCTGGCAGGAAAGGTCAGCAATATGCTGCCAGCACTAAAATCAGGAAACCGCCCTGAGCCCAGAGTCGCGCACCTGAGCAGGTCCCCTTTCTAGGGGCTCCTCTGCGCCAGCTGTCCTACCTGGAGGGGGCCTGCCTCGGCCTTCCTCGCTCAGCTGGTCTGCTGTGTCTCCACTCCAAGGAGACTTGAAAATACTCCACCTTCAGATATTCCTGCCCCATGTCGCTCTTACCGAGAAGGGTCAAACCTCCCCACTTTGAACTTGCAGAAAAATCTGAAAGCAGCAAGAGAAGGGGTCCCTGGGTAGCTCAGTCAGTTGAGTGGCCGACTCTTGATTTCAGCTCAGGTCATGATCTCAGAGTCCTGGGATCGAGCCCCATGTCAGGTTCCTTGCTCAGCAGGGAGTCTGCTTGTCTCCCTCTCCCTCTGCCCCTTCCCCCACTCGCACTCTCTCTCTCAAATAAATACATAAATTAAAAAAAAAAAAAGGCAAGAGAAAAGAAGACAGTTATATACAAGGGAAACCCTATAAGGCTATCAGGGGATTTTTAAGCAGAAACTTTCCAAGCCAGAAGAGAGTGGCATAATATATTCTAAGTGTTGAAAGGGAAAAATCTGCAGCCAAGAATACTCTATTCAGCAAGGCTATCATTCAGAATAGGAGAAATAGTTTCAAGACAAAAGCTAAAAGAGTTCATGACAACTAAACCAGCCCTACAAGAAATGTTAAAGGGAATTCTTTGAGTGGAAAGGAAAGACCATAAATAAGAGTAAAAAAAAATAGAAAGCACAAAAGGAATAAAAATAAGTATATCTGTAAAAATCATCAAGGGACTCACAAAATAAAAGGATGTACAGTATGATACCATATATCAGAAATGTGGTGAAGAAAGGAGTAAGGAATTTGAGTAAAGGGCTCAAATGTAAGCAGCCATCAACCTAATATAGACTGCTATCTGCAGAAGATGTTATATACAAACCAAATGGTAACCACAAATCAAAAATCAGTAATAGATATGCAAAGAGTAAAGAGAAAAGTATCCAAGTATATCACTAAAGAAAGTCAGGAAACTATAAAAGAGAACAAGAGAAGAAAGGATCAGAGAGGAACTACAAAAACAACCACAAAACAAGTAACAAAATGGCAATAAATACATACTTATCAATAATTACTTTGAATGTAATGGATTAAATGCTCCAATCAAAAGAGAGTGATGGCATGGATAAAAACAAGATCCATCTAAATGCTGCCTACAAGAGACTCATTTGAGATCTAAAGACACATGCAGACTGAAAGTGAGGGTATGGAGAAACATTTATCATGCAAATGGAAAACCAGAGTAGCAATACTTATATCTGACAAAATAGACTTTCATACTAAGACTGTAAAAATAGACAAAGAGGGGCACTATATAATAATAAAGGGGACAATCCAACAAGAAGATATAACAATTGTAAATATTTATGCACCCAAAATGGAAGCACCCAAATGCATAAAACAGTTAATAACAAACATAAAGGAACTAACTGAATAGTGATACAATAATAGTAGGGGATTTTAATACCCCACTTACATCAGTGGACAGATCATCCAAATAGAGAATCAATAAGGAAAGAGTGACTTTGAATGACACACCAAACCAGATGAATTTAACAGATATATTCAGAACATTCAATCCAAAAGGAGCAGAATACACATTCTTTTCATATGCACATGGAACATTCTTCAGAATAGATCACATATTAGGCCATAAAACAAGTCTCAACAAATTCAAAAAGATCAAAGTCATACCATGCATCTTTTCTGATCAAAATGCTATGAAACTAGAAATCAATCACAAGAAAAAATCTGAAAAGACCACAAATATGTGGAGGTTAAATAACACGGTACTAAACAATGAATAAAAAAAAAAATGAAAATGAAAAATAACAGTACAAAATCTCTGGGATGAAGCAAAAGCGATTCTAAGAGGGAAGTTTATAGCAATACAGGCCTACCTCAAGAAGCAAGAAAAATCTCAATAAATAGCCTAACCTTACACCTAAGGGAGCTAGAAAAAGAAGAACAAAGAAAACCCAAACCCAGCAGAAGGAAGAAAATAATAAAGATCAGAGCAGAAATAAATGATATGAAAACTAAAAAAAAAAAACAGTAGAACAGATCACTGAAACCAGGAGATTCTTTGAAAAGATTAACACAATTGGTAAATCTCTAGCCAGACTCAGAGAGAGAGAGAGAACTCAAATAAATAAAATCACAAATCAAAGAGAGAAATAACAACCGACACTACAGAAATACAAAGGATTGTAAGAGAATATTATGAAAAATTATATGCCAACAAATTGAACAGCCTAGAAGAAATGGAAACATTCCTAGAAACATGCAACATACCAAAACTGAAGCAGGAAGAAATAGAAAAATAGAACAGACTGATTACCAGCAATGAAATTGAATCAATAATCAAAAAACTCCCAACAAACAAAAGTCCAGGACCAGAAGCTTCACGGGTGAATTCTACTTAACATTTAAAGAAGAATTAATACCTAGTCTTCTCAAATTTTTCCAAAAAAAAAAAAAAAAAAAAAGAGGAAGAAAAACTTCCGAATTCATTCTATGAGGCCAGCAATACCCTGATACAAAAATCAGATAAAGACACCACAAAAAAGAGAACTACAGGCCAGTACTTTTGATGAACATAGATGCAAAAATCCCCAACAAAGTATTGGCAAACTGAATCCAACCACACATTAAAAGAATCATTCACCACAGTCAAGTGGGATTTATTCCTGGGATGCAAGGATGGTTCAATATTTGCAAATCAATCAACATGATACATCACATCAATAAGAAAAAGGATAAAAACCATATGATTATTTCAATAGTTATGCAGAAAAAGCATTTGACGAAGTACAACATCCATTTATGATAAAAATCCTCAACAAAGTAAGCTTAGAGGGAATATACCTCAACATAATAAAGGCCAGATATGAAAAACCCACAGCTAACAGCATACTCAATGGGGAAAAACAGAACTTTTCCCCTAAGGTCAGGTACAAGACAAGGATTTCCACTCTCACCACTTTTATTCAACATAGTCCTACCCACAGCAATCAGACAACAAGAAGAAATAAAAGGCAACCAAATTGGTAAGGAAGAAGTAAAACTTCCACTATTGGCAGATGACATGATACTATATGTAGAAAACCCTAAGACTCCACCAAGAAACTACCAGAACTAATAAATGAATTCAGTAACGTTGTAAAATACAAAACCAATGTACAGAAATCTGTAGCATTTCTATACACTGCTAATGAAGCAGCAGAAAGAGAAATTAAGAAAACAATCCCATTTACAACTGCACCAAAAAGAATAAAATACCTAAGAATAAACTTACCCAGAGAGGTAAAAGACCTGTACTCTGAAAACTATAAAACACTGATGAAAGAAATTGAAGACAACAGAAAGAAATCGAAAGACATTTCATGCTCATGGACTGGAAGAACAATATTGTTAAAATGTCTATATTACCCAAAGCAATCTACAGATACAATCCCTATCAAAATACCAACAGCATTTTTTACAGAACTAGAAAAAACAATCCTAAAATTTGCTGGGAACCACAAAAGACCCCAAATAGCCAAAGCAATCTTAAAAACAAAAAAAACCCTGAAGGTATCACAATTCCAGACTTCAAGTTATATTACAAAGCTGTAGTAATCAAAACAGTATGGTACTGGCAAAGAAACAGACACATCAATAAAACAGAATAGAAAGACCAGAAATAAACCCACAATTATATAGTCAGTTAATCTTCGACAAAGCAGGAAAGAATATCTAGTGGGAAAAAGTCTCGTCAACATATGGTATTGGGAAAACTGGACAGCTACATGCAAAAGAATGAAACTGGACCACTTTCTTACACCATACACGAAAAATTAATTCAAAATGGATTAAGGACCTAAATGTGAGACTTGAAACCATAAAAATCCTAGAAGAGAACAGAGGCTGTAATTTCTCTGACATCAGGCAAAGCAACTTCTTTCTAGATATGTCTGAGACAAGGGAAACAAAAGCAAAAATAAAGTATTGGAACTACATCGAAATAAAAAGCTTCTGCACAGCAGAAGAAACAACCAACAAAACTAAAAGACAACCTATGGGAGAATGGGAGAAGATATCTGCAAATGACATATCTGGTAAAGGGTTAGTATCCAAAATATGTAAAGAACTTATACAACTTAATACCAAAATAAAAATAAATAATCCAAGTAAAAAATGGGCAGAAGACATGAACCGACATTTCTCCAAAGATGACATACAGATGCCAACGGATACATGAAAAGATGTTCAACATCACTCATCTTCAGGGAAATGCAAATCAAAACCACAATGAGATATCACCTCACACCTGTCAGAATCATTACAATTAAAAACTCAAGAAACAAGTGCTGTCAGGGTGCCTGCGTGGCTCAGTCGTTAAGTGTCTGCCTTCGGCTCAAGTCATGGTCCCAGAGTCCTGGTATCGAGCCCCGCATCCGTCTCCCTGCTCTGTGGGGAGCCTGCTTCTCCCTCTCCCACTCCCTCTGCTTGTGTTCCCTCTCTCGCTGTGTCTCTCTCTGTCAAATAAATAAAATCTTTAAAAAAAAGAAAGAAAGAAAGAAAGAAACAAGTGCTGGCAAGGACATAGAGAAAAAGGAACCTTAGTGCACTGTTGGTAGGAAGGCAAACTGGTGCAGCCAGTTACTGTGGAAGACAGTATGGAGGTTACTCAAAAAATTAAAAATAGAACTACCCTATGACCCAGCAATCACACTACTATTTACCCAAAGAATATGAAAACACTAATTCAAAAGGATATATGCACCTCTATATTTATTGCAGTGTTCTTTATAATAGCCATATTACAGAAGCAGCCTAAGTGTCTGTCAATAGATGAATGGATAAAGAAGATGTGGTATATATACACAATACAATATTATTCGCCATAAAAAAAGAAATCTTGCCATTTGCAACAACATGGATGGAACTAGAGGGTATTATGCTAAGCAAAGTAAGCCAGTCCGAAAAAGACCTATACCATATGATTTCACTCATGTGGAATTCAAGAAACAAAACAAATGAACAAAGCAGGGGGAACAAACCAAAAAACAGACTCTTTACTATAGAGAACAAACTGATGGTTAGCAGAGGAGAGGTGGGTGGGGGATGGGTGAAACAGGTGATGGGGATTAAGAGTACACTTATCTTGATGAGCACTGAGTAATGTATAGAATTGTTGAATCACTGTATTGTACATCCGAAACTAATATAACACTGCATGTTAACTACACTGGATTTAAAAAATAAATTTAAAAGGTAAAAAGTAAAAAGTAAAGTAAAATAAAAATTTACTCATTAAAAAACTCAATTTAATATGAAAGAGTAATTGTGCACTGAACGAAGGTATTTATTTATAATTCTTACCTTATTTTTACCTCAGAGTAGTGTTGCTTAAAGGTCAAGTGTGGGGGGGGGAGGAGAGGGGTGTGTGGGTGTGTGTGTGCGCACATGCACGTGTGTGTAAGAAAGAGAGAAAGAACATGTATCCCATTGCTTTGTTGTCTGACCTTTTCAGCATTTTAGCTCCAGGCCAGTCATGGAGCAACACTGGGAATCTTGTGAGGATTATATATAGCAAAATGTCACCAACAACCAAAGACACTCTGTCCCCCTCCCAATCCAAATACATGAAATTCACACCCTGGGAAAAAATTCACAGTAAATTTTGGCTCGGCAAGAATAGCATTATATTTGTGCACAGGAGGTTTTCCTTTTCAGTTTTATTCACTGTATAAGGAGAAGGGGGCCGGATGGTAGGTCTGGAGATGCAGCGAGCCCCTCTCCTCACCACAAATAGCACTAGCTCTGTGACTGTAAATAAGAACTGTGGCCAAGATGACACGTGTGTTTTGCACTTTACAATTTAAAAATCACCCCAGCTTTTCATGCTCACAAAAGCCCACTGCAGTTGGCCAGGCAGACATGACTGTGCCCCCTGACAGATGGAAAACCGAGGCAGAATTGAGGAGTGCAGTGACAGGGGTCAGACTGCTCCGAGCCAGGTCAGGTGCACCAACCTGCTGACCCATGCCCAGCACTACTAGTACTGGACTGTGGAAGTCACAGTCTCTCCATTTCTGCCCCTGTCACATGAACCCACCTCCAGGTCCTCCCACCAACAGCTTCAACTCACTAAGGTTCTGGAAGGACCATGAGAAGAGCAAATATTTACCTGCCACTGGATTTCTATTGTGCAGGGTAAGCCAGGCACAAAATCATGAGGTTGAAAAAGAAGTTTCTGGGCTAATTCAGTACTACTCATCCCTCATAGCCACCAGCCTCATCGTAAAAATGCCCCCAATAGCACAGGGAGCCCACCAGGTGTGTGGCCCCCCCACCACATTTTCTAGCAGGGGCATAAATCTTTCTTTCCATAGCTGGTCCCAAGCCTCTGGTTCACACCAGGTTGGGAGTGGCAGACCCCTTCTCCCTAGCTCCTGCCTCAGCACTCCTGGCTGATCAATCAGGGCACTTTTTCTCAATGAATGTGAACTCAGATACTGTTAGAGACAAATGGACCCATGTATGTATGTCTATGTATTAGGTAATTTTTAATAATTTGTGTCATGCTTGTTTCCAATAAAAGGCACAATAGAACAAACTATCACAATGAGGATCAAAAGCAAGAATGGAGGAAGGGGAAGGGTGTGTGCAGAAAGGGGGACTGAGGTTGCCTGCAGCACAGAAGCAGAAAACTGAGTGCTCAGCTTTCTCACAATGTCAACAGGAAAAATGGGTTACGAATAATACAGTCGCTTTGTAGGAAATACAAACTTTTCCCTGACCCTGAAATCTAACAGTCAATTGTAGCATAGATTTTGAATAAGGCATATCAAGCAGCTTAATGGGCATTGTCTTCATCCACCAAGGCAGTATTTCTCAGAGCTTCTGGACTATCAGAATCCAAACAATCTGGGGGTGGTCATCATTTCATAATGTATATGTATATCACAGTATCCCACTGTACGTCTTAAATATATGATTTTTGTGAATTCTACCACAATAAACCTGGAGGGAAAAAAAGTACATTCCCAAGCCCTGCCCCAAACTCACTGAGTGAGAATCTCTGGAAGATGAGCCTGGGGCTCTGTATTTCGAACAAGCTCCCAAACTGATTCTTGTGTACCTGCAAGTTGGCGAACACCCTTATCAAAGTGTGGATAGATGACAGTGGCTTCACATAGTGGCCTTGCCAGCCTTCCTTGCATCTGAGCAGGAAGTGCTCAGGAGTGCGTGAACCCAGGAGAGTCTGGTGGAGGATCTCCAGGTCTCAGGACCCACCCAGGGAGATATGTGCAGGCTACAGAGGCTCTGTAGGCCCCAGTGGTTGGGAAGTCAGGGTTTCTGCATGCACTTGGGTGGGAGTGAGCTTGCTGCTGGGATTTCAGATGGCCGCAGGCCCCAAGGAGGGCAGGCCCCATCTCAGGTCTTGCCATCACCCCCCAGGGTCTGCCATCCATAGCCCACGGCAGCCCCCAGCCTACATTAGAGCCAGGAATATGGGCTCAGCAGACCTCCAGACCCAGGTGTTCCTACTCTGTCCCTTCCCCATCCTCATCCATCATGGGGGCAGGCAGAGCCCAGGAGTCCAGGAGCCAACCAGGTGGCAGAAACCCCAGCACAGGGGCCATGCTGCCCCCACTACCTCCTATCCTGTGCCTCTCCACTCCCCAGGGCAGGCTGGGATCTGCCAGGGACTGGCCATGGGGAGGCAATCATGAGTGCTTCCCTTTCCCTGCCCACAGGTTTGGAATAAATTGCCTCATCCAGTTTGAAGACTTTGCCAACGCCAATGCCTTCCGCCTGCTCAACAAATACCGCAACAAATACTGCATGTTCAATGATGACATCCAAGGTAAGGCTCACCCCGCCTGACAAAGCCACTGAGGACTGAGGCCTTCCCACAGGCTGCCCTGCATGCCGGAGTGGGGGCGCCTCCCGGCTCGCCCGCTGCCCACAGCTGGGGCAGAAAAAGCATTCGTGTTGGGGCCAACTCCCACTTGGCTGATTCTTAGCTCTCTGACTTTGGAAAAGTCCCTTAACTTTGCTAGGCCTCAGTTTCCTCACCTATCAAGTGGACACGATTACTGCTTCAGAGGAAGTAAGAATTATGGGATTTAATATCTGAGAGAAATACTAACCAATGCTGCCATTTTCTAGCCAGCTGAACCTGGGCTAATCAAATCTCTGAGCTGTAGTTGTATCCTCTAGTCATTGGGGATGATAATAACTGCCTTGGAAGATTATTATGAAAATATAAAGAGCTAATGTATAGAAAGTACTAGTATATAGGACTCATCAGACCAGAGTATCAGTCACCATAAAAATGGCCTTTCCCAGCCTTAGTAACTCACTCTTGGATTTCCCAAACACTAGGTGTAGCCCTGTCCAGTCCATAACTTGGCTGGAATGCATGCTACTCAGAATGATAACTATGAAAGACATTGACACCAGGGCCCCAGGGCATTCCAAAAGCCAATGGGAAGTATCTTCTAGTTCAGGGTCAACTGGGTTACCTGTTCTATGGCCCAGAAGTATCTGAAGGCACTTGCTTCTTGCTGTGGAGATGCCAGTATGTGAAACTGGAGGGGAGGGGGAGTCCCTTACACATCATCTCTCCTGATCCAGGCCTTCTCAGTAAGAGCATTGGGAACCATTCCCAGTATTTTATAAGCTCAGGAGAAACCTGAGGACATACAGATTATTATTTAACAAATGAAGTTTGGCATGCAAAATCTTTCAAAAGCAAAAATGCATGTCAGAACAAGAACAAGTTGGTGGGGGACAGGTGTTGGTCCTTAGGAGTAAAAGATTGGCCAACCCTTCCTTTTTGCAGATGAGACCCAAAAAGGTCACAACTTTTCATCAGATGAGTTAGGGTTACACTTAGGAGAATTCAAACCCGTGTAATAATAGCTAAGGTTTAGAGCTGCATATTTATTGTACATCAGGCACTGTTCTAAGTACTTTACACTTTTGATCCTATGAGATTTTATCATCTTTGTCTTAGGAATGAAGAAACTGAGGCACAGAGAGAATAAGCTTATATAGTAAGTGTAGCATTGAAATTTGGACTCAATTCTAAGTTCATAATCACTCACCATACAGTTCTGAGACCTTACACGATTACAAAACCAAAGGCCCCTTCCTTTCCTGTGGCCCACATTAAGGGCTAAAGAAATGTGATAAATGGGTTTTTTTGGTCATAAATTTTCAAGAGGCAGGAGAGCACAGTTAAGCATTTTATTAGACAGTTAAGATCAAAATATATGACTTCAGCACTTGAAGAGTGGGTAGCCAGAGAGGGGAGACCCAGTAAGGGCAAGCTGACCCATGGCAACCCCTCCCCCAGCCCGGGGGATGCTGTCCCCCCAGATGTATGGGCCTGGGCCAGGCATTGGCTGCCGGCCCGGCCTCACTCAGGGAAGTGGGGTGCTCTGCACAGACCAGGCAGCACATGCACTCCCTGCCCGCCTGCTGGCCACCCCACTGTTAGCCCAGTGGGCAGGGCTGGGACCACGGCCCTCGAGGAAACACCTGCAGGCTAGCCCCTGACCGACTCCCCTGTCACGGCCCTCACTCTGAGTCAGCGGCAAGACAGCCATCCCCCTGGGCCCATGGGGCTGCCAAGGCCAGAAGGTGGGAGTGGAAAACAAGTCCACGGGGGCCGCACAGCTGGTGCAGACTCCAGATGTGCGCACGTGCACACACACACACACACACGCAGTCCTGTGTATACATCCTTATAAACATGGGCACAGGGACACATCCGGGCGCTGCCATCCTCTGCCTCCACTGCCCCCCACCGCCACCAGAGAGCACCTCTAGGATGAAACCAGGGCTGTCAACTCCCTCTTCACGAGAAAGTTCACACTCCCCCACTGGAGGCATAAGGCTTCAGGGGTCTGCCGATCTCTGCCCCCCTTGCACCCCCACTCTGTCCTCTGACCTGCCCTTACTGTTATCCTCTGACCTCCTTGCCTGTCGGTTCTCTCTGCACATGAAAGCGCTGCTCCTCAGTCCTCCCCATCATCTTCGCCTGAGGAACTCCTGCTTAGCCTTCACGACTCCGCTTCAGGCTTTCCTGTCCCAGGGAAAGCCTCGCATCGGCCCTTGCTCCCCCAGTCTGATTTGGGTACCCACTGGGAGTTCCCACAGTGCCCCCGTTAGTCCTCTTACCACACTGTACCCCAGATGCCTACACTGAATCATCTGTCTCCCCAGGAGACGATAAGCTTCCAGAGACAGAGACTGTGTGATCTGTTCTCATTCCAGTTCCCAGCACGGCATCCAGCACATTATAGCTGCTTCATAAGGAACTGGAGAATGAATGAATGAATGACATATACATACACACACACACACACACACAATGACCTTCTCAGAAGCACACCCACCAATTCCTGGGGGCATGTCTACCTCGGACACCTGCCCCTGCAGCCTCTCTTGTCCAGGTCATCATGCACGTTCAGATGCATATACATCTTCACATGTGCACCTCGTGTACACACACGTAGCATTTTTTAATTAAATCAATTCATTGGCTTTTGTTTCCTGTTAATAGCCAGTTCCAGCAGAGTCTATTTTGCTCCCAGGCAAAGCCAGATGGAATAGTTTTCTGGGCCCCACAGCAGACAGCAAAGGAATTTCCCATTCTTTCCTCAGAAATTAAAGACTAAAGTCATGAATCTAAAATGTGTAACAAGAGCTAGCAAATAGTGGGGCACCTGGGTGGCTCAGTCATTAGGCGTCTACCTTCGGCTCGGGTCATGATCCCAGGGTCCTGGGATCGGGTCCCACCTCAGGCTTCCGCAGGAAGCCTATTTCTCCCTCTCCTACTCCCCCTGCTTGTGTTTCCTGTCTCGCTGTGTCTCTGTCAAATAAATAAATAAATAAAATCTTTATAAAAAAAAAAAAGAGCTAGCAAATAGTACCAGAATGTCAGGATCCCTATAATATCAAGTCTTTGATCAGGACAGCCTGACCGTTAGGTATGACCATAAGTGACAAAAGTAAAGAGATGGGCATGGAGGTGGACCCCCCCAGACCTTCCTTCAAGAAAAGACTTGTCCCAACTGCTGACAGGGCTGTCAGCTGCATCAGGCAGAGAGTCTCAGCTACAGAGAGCCGCCTTGCCCATGGTCCTCCCTGCCAGAGACGCCCTCACCCAGTGATGTGGGAATAGAAGCCCAACCACTGTGGCCCAATGGAGGACAGTACAAAGGGGACATTTTAACTCCAGAGCTCCCCACGAGGTTGGTTGAGGCTTTGAGGACTACACACAGCCCGGCTTCTCCTCTGCCCCATCCTGCTTCCCGCCACACACCTCCCGCCCCCCCCCGCCGCCTTCCATAGGTGCTGATCCCAAGGGCATTTCTTGGTAACATCCAGAACACTCCACATGTCTCAGAATCTGCTTCCCAGGGAGCCCAAGCTGCAAAGTGATAACATTTTGCATGCACACAGGACTTAAGATGTAAAAAGTGTTTTTCGTACACACTATCTCACAACTTCCTTGAAATAGCCCCTCTCCCTTCAGGGAGGACAGACATTGCTGTCCCATGTCACAGGTAAAGAAACTGAAGTTCAAGGATTACCTTTTGCTCCAGGTCACATAGCCAGCCAGGCACAAGGTGGGACTAGAACCTAGTTATTCCTGATTCAGAGTTCTCTATCTGTCTCCATGACATCAGGCTGCCTATTCCCCCCATGTGCATGAGGCGGTGCAGTGAGTCTCCTTGCTAAGGATTAAATTCCAGATCCCACATAAGTGGGGGTGTCACTGGTCTCCAGCAGCCTGCTGCTCCCATCTTCCCCATCCCTTCCTCCAACTCCCCCAGTTTACAGACCAAAGAGGAGGCCCAGAGAGGGGAAGGGGCTTGTCTTCATCACCAGCTGGTTACTGATGGGTCCAGGACCAGAAGCCTATGATGTGTGTCCTCAGTGCTAAGTGGGCAATTAGGAGATGGGTGAGGAATTCCAGGACTTGTGGGACAACATGGAAGATTAAGCTCATGCTAGAATTGGCCCCTTTTACCTCCAAATACAAAGTAAAGAGAAATGAAACATAAAACAATATAGCCATGCTCAAAAATAGAAAAGGAACATCCACATGCAGACTTGAAGAGGGTTGAGAGAGAGAGAGAAAGAGGGAGGCATGACAGTGGCAAACACACACCAGAAACAAGTCACATGTGGTTGCTGGGGCCAAGCCCAGCCCACCCCAGCAGGACCCCAGCAGGACTCATCGTCAGAATCTGCCCAGCACCCCACGCAAGGAACCAGGCCGCCCACATAAAAATGAGACTGGGCCCACGCTGCCTGCTCTGAACACCAGGCCGGCCTCCCATCCTTGGTGGAACTCGGAAGATCCGACCAAAGGCTTCAGGCTCCCCGCAGACTGCGCTCCGTGAAGGCAGGGGTAATGCCTTCCCGGCCAGTCTCCCGGCCAGTCCTGCTTGTCCCACACACCTGGGATTCACCGACCCCACAGGGCCGTCCGCATGCTGGGGCCTCTGGAGCCCCAGGGCTGGAAGGGTCCGGGGCTCCCCGGGGCTGCCGGCTGTCGCCTCTGCCCCCACCCCAGCCAGCTGACACAAAGCCTCCGCTGCCCCAGGCTGGGTCTGTGAGCCGGGCTGCGCATGCGCTGACTTACAGCCGGCAGTCTCCGCAGGCATTTTGGAAAAGGCAGGGGCTCAGGTGACTTGTTTCAACCAGGACCAGAGAAGCATCCCGCTCTTAGGGGAGGAGAAAGAGACCTGGAAGGGGAACAGCAATAGCAATGGTCATGCTGGAGGACAGGCCAGCGGTGTCCTTACCCAGGAGCCAGAAGCAGGATGCTGCTGGCCTAGTAACCTTGGCCCTCCAGCCCCCACTGCAAGCTGCTCACACCGTGCGGTCAGGGTCATGAAAGTCTAGCTGGCTTGTCCGTTCCAGAGCATCCTCCTACCCCACCAGGCTGCCCCGGACCTGCACTGCTCCCGAGTTCTACCACATCCCCGGGGCCAGGGGGCCTGTCAGGGTGCCCCGTGGTGGGTCAGGCCATCGGCACCCTCTCACACTTTCAAGTTTTCATTTGTGAGTCAGAGAGCTTAACAGTCAGACCTTGGATTGAGACAAGCCCAAGTCTGAATCTCCATTTTTCTGCTTTGTGCTTTGGCCACATGTCTTAAATCCTCTCAGCCTTCTTTTCTTTCTCTGCAAAATGGACATAACAGTATTAACAGCCAGGAAGGAGAATCGGCCAGTATCGATAGAATAAACCAGGATGCTTTTAAAAAGCCAGCATTACTGGCCCCTGTTTGTGGCGCCAGGGTGTTAGAAGGACAGGAGTGATGTGTAGGCGGGGATGGGCATGTAACAGTGCTCAGTTCTAGTACGAGCCTAGTAGGCTCCTGACACATAGGTATAGGGGTGGGGAGGAAGAAGGGTTGATACCCAAATACAGAGAGGCTCTGCTGGAGGTGAGGAGAGAGATCGGTGTGAGCACAGGAGTGGGCAAACCTGAGGAGAATGGAGGCAGAACCTTTATCCACGTTCCACATACACCCTATTCTTCCAGCCCACTGAGTTCCTCTCACTGTTCTATGAACTTTCTTCCAACTCTGTGGTTTTGAATGTGCTGGCCCCTCTGCCTAGAATTCTCTTCTGCTCTTGGCTAACTTCTGTGTATCCTTAAAGGCTCAAGCCTCACCTTCTCCAGGGTACCACATCCAGGGCCAAGCTTGTCCCACAGGGGTCTAGCTGACCCGCATCCTTCCCCAGAACCCAGGAGTCACCCACTTTGCAGAATGCCTCCAAGTTCCCCAGAGCTCAGATGTCATGATACCAAAGGGGCAGATGGCTCTGAAGACTGTCCAGCTGGTTTTCCTGCTTACAAGAAACCAGGAGCTATATCCAGTTCTTAGGGGTCTACTGCCCCCTCCCCCACACCATCACCACACACAGGGAGCAGCAGTTCCTGGCCTTTCCAATCTCTCTCCCTCACAGTGAAGCCTCCCCTGGCCTTCTAAACCTTCTCTCTCCAGAGCCTTTCTTTTTTTCATGAAGTTCTGTGTTCTGTGACTGTTCTTCACTTACAGGGCTGTGTCTAGCCCTGAGGTTCCCATGGGTCTCTTGCATCTGATCCTGGCTCCTCTGTGACCTCCCACTGCCCTATTGTATCAGGTAAAACCCCAAAGAAGCTAAGATGATGGTAATTATTCCCTCTGGTTCCGCCCAAATTCTGTCAGAATAGGTCTACCCCATCTTACGCATGGGCCAAGAACTGCCTTCTAGAAAGTCCAGGCGTTCCAGAAAATTCTCCTCCTGACACAGAGATAGGGCTGAAGTGGTCTAGAAGTCCTTTGCTTGGTATCCAATTAAGGGAACTTGAATTTTCTGAACATATGTGCTGTTAACTATCTATGAACAGATGGTTTTATTCATCCTTTTATATCCAAGGCCTAGCACAGTGAAGCCCCAGAACAGGCCCCCAGGACACGAATGAATTAATGAATGAATGCATGAAGGTAGCCAGCTGCTGTGGGAAGGTAGAAGCAGGCCTGGCCTGGCCTTGCAGGGGACAACACCCAGCCCCTGCATGGCCCCAGGCTTCTGAAGCCCCACGAGCAGACCCTGACCACGCCTAACTCCCCGCCCCTGTCCCCGTCTGGGACAGCAGCCTTGCCTCACCTGAGAAATGGCTAGTTCTTCCCCTTTTCTCCACAATCTGTTGTTCAGCATGGAAGTTCCTTTAACTTTGTCAAATGTGACTGTTAGAAACTACCTTTTCAGCTTGTCTTTTTGTGCTATTTCCTGACCGTACCACCTCTAATACTCCGTTTACAGGAAATGTAATTATGGAAAGCTCCCTCTGAAAAGGAAAACTTGTTTTTCTTTCATTGTGAATGGGAAACAGTCACACTTTGGGCAGCCCATGGCATTTATGGGCCCAAGCCAGGTTCAGCAACAGCCCTGCACCCCTAGGCTTCTCCAGGTGGTTACCTCCAGAAAGCTAAACGGCTTCCTTCCTCTCCACTTTCAAATCCCTAACACATTACCCAAGAGCTGTCCAAATGAAAGTTAATGATGGAGATAACTTTATTTGCCAAACTTGATAAGATGGGGCTCAAGAACTGCTCTTTTTCCTCTTGAGCTCTGGTCTGTAATTAGGGTAACTTGCCACTTCACAGGATGGCCCCAGAGGAGGATCCCAGAAAGGAAAGCAGGAGTGTGGGGCTCCAGGAGCCAAGTGCAGAGAGAGTTACCCAAAGGGAAAATGAGCAGCAGTATCCAATGCAGCTGAGAGATCAAGGGAAGCAGCAGCTGAGGACTGACTGCTGAATTTGGCAAGGTGGTGGGACAGGTGACCTTGTCCAGAGGTGGGGACAGGTGCTTGATTGGACTGGGTTTCAGGGAGACTGAGGAAAAAAGAAATAGCGGCAACAAGTATATTCAGTTCTTTACAAATAAGAAATAGTGTGGGACTACACAGAGCCAACAGAAAGCCTTTTAAAGATGGGAGCTTCATGACATATTTGTATGCTGATGGCAGTGACCCAGGAGAGGAGAAATCAAGGATGCAAAAAAAAAAAGGAGAGAAAATTACAAGACAAATTTCCTTGAGTAGGCAAAACAGGATCTGGCACACACGTGGAGGTGGCTTTGGCTAGGAGCAGGGACAGCTGACCTGTGGTGACAGGAGAAAAGGCAAAGTGTATGGACATGGAGGCAGAGGGTCTCTAGACTTAGTGGTAGGAGGATTCAGAAATTCTCTCCTGATTGTTTCTGTTTTCTTTGAACCTCACTTTCCGCTTCTGAGAGGGGAAAAACGTGGGGGCTCATAGTACCTGCTTGGTAGAGTTGTGTAAAGATTAAATGAGCAAATGAAGCTGAGCACACACACAGCACAGAGTCAAGGTCACGGTGAGAGTGATCAATAAATGGCAGTTGCCCTTGTATCCTTTCATGGAAATGTTCCATCCTTTCCTATCAGATTTCCCATTGTTTTGTGTTCTCTACCCCTTCTGGAGTCATTGACATCTGCCTAAGTTCTCTTCCTTCTACCTCCACTGCCCCTGCCTCCAGTTCTCCCCCAAGGAAAGCCCTTCACGCCCCTCCTGCTGCCTTCAAGTCCAAAGTCAGGAGAAGCTGGTGGGGCTTCACAGACCAGGAAGGGATGGAAGTAGCTCCCCCTGGAAGTAGCACACCCTCTCCCCCCCCCCCCCCCCCCCCCCCCCCCCCCCCCCCCC